>NC_080767.1:28514588-28820741 GCF_020826845.1 Diceros bicornis minor | reverse complement strand
CCAGGGGGCAGTGTTTACACGGAATACAATGGCACTAGAAAGGACCCAGTTCTATATGATCAACGAGAATAAAACTCAGAAATATGAGGTTGAGTGAAAAAAGTTGCAAAAAGAAATGAAATGCAATCCACTTATACACATTTTTTTTACAAGAATGTTCTTAACAGCTTTATTTGTAATAACCAAAAACTGGAAACAACCAAAACATCCTTCAATAGGTGAATGGTTAAACATTCTGTGTGAGGCAGAATAATGGCCCCCAAAGAAGTCCACATCCTAATTCCAAGACCCCGTGAATATGTTACTTTACATGGCAAAAGGGACTTCGCAGATGTGATTAAGGTTAAGGACTTTGAGATGGGAGTTTAGCCTGGATTATCCAGGTGGGAATAATCTTAAATGTGGAAGAGGAAGGCAGAAGGATGAGTCAGCGAGACGCGATGATGAAAGAAGGGGCAGGAGATTCTAAGCATGAGAGGAATAAAAGAAGGGGGTCACAAGCCAAGAAATGTGGGTAACTTCTATCTAGAAACTGGGAACATCCCTCAGCTGACAGCCAGCAAGAAAACGGGGACCTCAGTCCCACAACCACATCGAACTGAATTCTGCCAACAAGGAACGGACGATGAAATGGATCTTTCCCTAGGACCTTCAGAAAGGAACGCAGCCTGCTAACACCTTGATTTTAGTCCTGAGAGAGCCATGTCAGACTTCCGACCTACAGAACTGTAAGATGACAAATCTGTGCTGTTTAGCTGCTAAGTTTTAATTTGTTATGGCAGCAATAGGAAACTAATACGCATACCGTGGAATACTACTCAGCATTGAAAAAGGATTGCACTATTGATACACACAACAACATGGGTGGATCTCAAGGATATTACGCAGAGGGAAAAAAGCCAATATCAAAGGGTCACATAGTGTATGATTCCATTTATATGGCATTCTCAAATTGGTAAAGTTATAGAGATGGAAAACAGATTAGTGGTTGCCAGGGGTTAGGGATGGTGGGGGGCAGGCAGGTGGGTGTAACTATAAAGGGGCAGCACAAGAGAGATCTTTGTGGTGATGGAATAGTCTTGTATCTTGATTGCGGTGGTGGTTACACAAATCTACACGTGTGATAAAATGGCACAAAATTAAACAGATGCATTGTACCAATGTGCAGAAACCATGAGAAAAGAGAGATGAAAACAGCTCCTGACATCTGGAAGCTGACCTGGCGTTCACAGCTGTGCCATGTTATTCTTCTTTTGGACACAAACAACCTCACAGGACACCAACCTCAGACAAGGTTACCATTATAACGTGAGGGGAAACAAGGCCACTTCATAATTTTGTCTAAGCAACTGACAAAAGCCAGGTCATTGTGCCACCCACAAAATACCAAGCATCCCACCATCCCCGGCTAAAGTGAGTGACTATAGCTTCCTTACGAATGACAGCTTTATCCTGGTGCTTGCCTCCTCTCCCTACAGGTAAGATTTCAGATACCCCATCATACCCGCTTTCTGAGAGCAGCCAAAATAGAGTGAACCCTGCTTCCTTAGACTGCCCCTCCATCACCCAACCAAAGCCCAAATCCTAGAGTAGGTTCTTTCTCCCACACTCTGACTGAGATGCCCCATGGTCCCCATGATGTGTGTTCTCCCTCTCCACAATGAGTAATAAATCCAACTGGTTCAGCTAGAGGTGTGTTCCTGGTACCTCTTTGGCTGGAGGGCACTGATGCTGGAGGATATCATACTATAGTTATGTAAGATGTAACTATCAGGGGAAAATGGGTGAAGGGTCCATGGAAACATCTCTAACATACTATTTTTGCAACTGCCTATATATCTGTAATTTCAAAATAAGAAGTTAATAAATAGCCTATTTGAAATACATGGAAGCATATCTGTGCATAAACAATTGAGATTTTCCATCCTGAGCAACAAACTGCAGAGATGTATTGGTATTCAGCATTGCCCAAGTAGACAGAGGGGCCAGCGATCCAGTTGAGAGGCACAGAAATATACAAAGCACTGCAAAGGTTTATTTACCATGGACTCTTTAGCCTGAAATCTACTTGCTGTCTATGTGATTACACTAACATGATGTTTTACTTCCTGTCTGCATGTGCACTTACATAGAAAAATATCATAAACAGTACTCAAAAACTTATCAGAGGTCCTCTTTGGAGAATGGGACAGGCTATTGGTGGGAACAGATTATTAGCATTTACTGAATGAAGGATAATTCAGACTTCCAAAAACTAATAGTCAAATTAAAATATAAATAGCTGGTATAATGATTCAGCACAAATTGTACCCTCTGAATACATCTGAAGAGGAAAACGGAGAAGCAGCAAAAGAAAAAACAAAATAAATGACATCACAATCAACAGCAGCCCAAATGCCCAGACAGTTAGAGAAAGTGGATCAGGAAAGTTCAACAAGTAGACTTAGAAACAAACCTGTGGGTGCGGGAACACAGTTCCCAAGAGTGCCAACAAACTAGTGCCCCACCCCTACCCCAACCACAGGAGTGGCCAGGTGAACTACAGGAACAGCCAAAGGTAAAATCACCATGGTAACAGGACATGGAATCTTCAGATTGTCAGAACTTTCCAGAAACAGCAGTTCATCTGATGCTTCTGTATAAATCCGTGTCTGTGTGTGTTAATGAAGCGCATCCATACTTTTATTACCTGCTCTTAACAGTTAGCCAAATCAAGAGTGAGTTTGCCAAACTATTACATTGTTAAGTTGGTAGGTCTCCTGCCTCCCACACACATTGTTTCCAGTTCAGCCTTTGGTCATCCGTCTTTGGGAGAGGGAGGATGGGCATTCCTTAGACCTTCCTAAATCTTACGCACCTGTGGTAGGCAGAATAATGGCCCCCAGAGAGCCCAGATCTTGATCCCTAGAACCTGTGAATGTGTTACTGTATACGGCAAAAGGGACTTGGCAGATGTGACAGAGGATCTTGAGATAGGAGGTTGTCTTGGATTACCTGGGTGGGCCCAATGTAATCACAAAGGTCCTCATAAAAGGGAGATAGGAGGGTCAGAGACAGCAATGCGGTGACGGAAGCAAAGGTGGGAGTGATGTGCGGCCATGAGTCAAAGAACGTGGGCAGCTTCTAGAAGCTGGAGAAGGCAAGGAAACTGATTCTCCCCTAGAGCCTCCAGGAGGAATGCGGCCCTGCCAACACCTTGATTCTAGCCCAGTGAAATAGATTTCAGACTCCTGACCTCCAGAACTGTAAGATAATAAATCTGTGTTGTTTTAAGACACCAAATTTGTGGTAATTTGTCACAGGAGCAATAGGAAACCAACACACCGACTGATGAAGGCACAACTTATTCTAATTACATTAAAGATAGAGGGATAGCAATATCAGATCATTGACCGATTTAGGACTGTGGACACTCAAAGTCTCTCATCTCTCCTTTTCCAAATCTACAGCTGCCTTCAAAAAGGAGACGAGCTTCCTTTTAGAAATATAATATTCACCACCATATATAACGTAAACTTCTTTTTTCCTTCACAATGCCCTTGTTATCAAATGACATATGTGGTAACCACTTACACTTGAAAATCACCAAAGTATATTTTACCTTTGTTGGGTATTTCATAAAATAGCTTACAGATGTTTTCACGTGTGTACAGAGAACATTTCATCTTTTAATGCTCACTCAGCACCCTGTGTATTTAGCTTTAGTATAGATATAGATATATCTATATAGATAGATTAATTACATCAATAATACTTCTTTAAAGTATATAAGTTCTAATTATAGCACTCCAGAGGGAACCATGATTATCAAAACCCAAATATTCAGATGTATTATTAAATTCACCCTATTTTTCATTTCATTCAGAAATTATAAACCATTTCTTTTCACCCCAAAAATTCCATCTCAGGACGTAATGTTCTGCACTTTTGTTTAAAAAGTGTATTGTTAAATTAGAACAACAGGGCTATATGATATAACAGACTTATTTTTTCCAACAAATTAAAATGGGCAGGGGCCGGCCCTGTGGCTTAGCGGTTAAGTGCGCGTGCTCTGCTGCTGGCAGCCCGGGTTCGCATCCCGGGCGCGCACGGACGCACTGCTTCTCTGGCCATGCTGAGGCCGCGTCCCACATACAGCAACTAGAAGGATGTGCAGCTATGACATACAACTATCTCCTGGGGCTTTGGGGGAAATAAATAAATAAATAAATAAAAATTTAAAAAAATAAAAAATAAAATGGGCATAAAGTTTTAAGTGTATATACAGTGATTTTTACATACAACTTTAAAATTCTCTTTACCTTTCTGTATTTAACAATTTGGAATTCAAATTTTAAATTGTCTCCAAGTTCCTAACTTAATGATTTAAGACGAAAGCAAACTGAATTTTGGTTTTTTGTGTAATTTTTAGCCCGACGAATAGTTGACCCATAGATTGTACACCAGATCCTGCAAGGGACATGAAGTTGTAATCTGGAAACAACAGAGCGGATCATTTTATGTTCTAGAATAGACCATCTGTGACTGCCCTAGGAACCTGGAGGGAAAGGGAATCAGTGCAGACACGAAGCTCGCGCTACCTGCCGTGCCGTGAGTCACAGAGTCCTTTGTCTCAGACCCAGGAGTCTCGCGTCTTCTGCCAGCACCCCTGAAACTCCACCAGGCTAAATTGTTAGTTTGCAAGTGCAGTAAAATTTCCACCCTTCAAAGTAATTAACAAAGAGTATCCAAAATACTTAGGAATAAATTTAATAAAACAAGCACAAGACTAATAACTGAAAAACACCTAAATTATTTATCATTGTGGAGAGCTACACTATATTCGAGGATTGGGAAGACTCAATATTAAGATGGTCTTTCTCCCCAAACTGATCTATAGATTCAATCAATTTCAATCAAAATCCTAGCAGGCTTTTTGAAGACATGACAAGCTCAATTTTAAATTTAGATGGCAAAGCAAAGGACCTAGAACAGCCAAACAATCTACAGAAAGAAGAAACAGATTGGGGGGCTTATTACCTGGTTTCAAGACACACGCACTTGAAATAGAGCTCAAGTAATCAAGAGAGCATGGTATTAGCATAAGGATAGACATAAAGGTCAAAGGAACAGAAGAGAGTCCAGAAATAGTCCCACTCATATACAGTCAACTGATTTTCGGAAAAGAGTGCAAAGGTAAATTGATGATAGAAAAGATAGTTTTTTCAACAAACAGCGCTAGAACAACTGGCTATCTCTACATTATAAAAATTGACCACCACGAAACGTGGAGACACAGATCTGAGAAGACAGTGACTGTGCCATACATGCATATTTTTATCCCAAAACTGACTCCTGAAGTAAGAAACATCAGCTCCAACTTGAACAGGAAGAAACTGAGGTTCAGAGACATCAACCAAAAGGATGAGGACCACACAGCTAGGAAATGCGGATGGGAGGAATCACACCCCGTGATCTCTGGATCCAAGGCTGCCCCACGATGGGGAGGGAGCCTCCATGCACAGTGAGTGGGAAGACAACGGGGCCCACGGCTCCCAGGAGGCCGAGCGCCTCCCTGCCCTTGGCCTCCCTCTACATGTCCGGGTCCCATCCAGCCCTGACTCTAAGGCGGAAAGAGATGAGGGATGCCTCGCTTGATACCACATTTCGTTTCCATGACGTCCGGTGTGGGAAGGAGTCATGAGACCATGGAACTACGATAGCCCACAGTCTCTCAAACGGAACCGGAATCCGAGTTCCAGTTGTCTTTAAGTTCAGGACGTGGTTCAGAGTCAGTGGAGGTTGCCCGCTATTGCTGGGGGTGGGGTCTGCTGGGAGAGAGGCACAGAGATGACCATGGAGGGCTAGGGTCCAGGGCACCCATACCGGCCCTGAGAATCCTCAACGTAGACCATTTGGTGGGGGGCACAGCAGCTCTGCAGAGAGGACGTGGACACCTCAGGCTGCTGGCTCTCGGGAGGTGGGAGAGAAGAGCCGAGGAGAGGCATTCCTCCCCGTTATATCCCAGGATCCTGTGTAGGGCTGGCCTCTGCAAAAGGACAGTGCAAGGATTTGCTCCCCGGCCCCTGGTTGGCCTCATTAACAGTCCAGTAGAAGTCCTGCAAACTTTCCAGCCTCTGTAGACACGGTCATCAGCTCCTTTATACGTCTCTGCTTGAGCCCCTTAACAACTGCCGTGGACAGTCCATGCTTCCCACTCCTCACCCTGACATGCACCTCACTTACAAAATTCCCAGCCTTCCACAAAACCCTGGATTTCACGGTCACTCCAAGGATTAATTAACCAGCCTGAAGCCTTCTCTCGTCCCTGAGTCTCTTTCCTCCTTTGCTTTCTGAGGATTTCTAGGAACGTTAGTCTGCGGTGTCACCTTCTCCATTTTTAGTCCTGAGTTTCCTCCTGTGACTCTGCTCTGCAGCCGCAGGGCCTATTCCCGGCCCAGCAGAGAGCTGGCATTTATTCTGAGCTGCTGGAATTAGCAAAGTAAGGAGGTCCCAGGGTGAAGACATGTGTTTGCTCTTCTCTGTTGCGTGTAGTTTCTCTGTATCTGTTTTTGAAACACACAATGCAATACTACACATTCCGAAGTATTTGCATATGTTGTAAAAGCACATGTGGGCAGGACACACATGCCTTCCGGAGGCTGGTTATCCCTGGGGAGAGTGTAGGAGGCTTTAGCTACATCTCAGGGGTCAGCAGATTTTTTCCATAAAGGACCAGAGAACAAACATTTTGGGCTTGTCTCAACTACTCGCCTCTGCCAATGTAGCATGAAAACATTGTCTGCAACCACAGACAATATGTAAATGAATAAGCATGGCTGTGTTCCAATAAAACTTTACTTATGGACATAGAAATTTGAATCTTACATAATTTTCACATTATAAAACTATCCCTCTTTTGATTTCCGTTTCAACCACTGAAAAATGTAAAAGCTATTCTTAGCGTGCAGGTCATCTGGCCTACGGGTGGGACTTTGCCGACCCCTGCTGTATCTGAATCATTTTATTTCTAAGAGAGAAAAAAAGAGAAGCAAGTATAGTAATGTTAAATCTGAGAGGTGAGTGCACGGGTGTCTGCAATATTAGTTTCCATATTTTTCTATACTTTCAAATATTTTAGAATTTTCAAAAAATTCAAGAGAGAAAGGAAAAAATCTGGAAATAATCCCCAAATGCTCCCAGAGCTTATCACGGGGCGCTGGGATTAAAGGTGATGTTTTTATTTTCTTCTCTTCTATAGTGGATATTTATTGCTTTTGTAATCCTAGGAGTTGGGGGAGGAGGGGATACCAACATAAACTTTTTTTTTAAAAAAAAAAGAGGAGATGGAGGGGTTTGGCCCATAACTGGTGGTCTCTCCTGGGAACCATTGCTAATCCATGAGCCTCTTCCATAACATCCCCATGAAGGGCTGCCCAGGCCCCAGCCCCAGCGCTGCCTGTGGGGGCGGGACGGGAGGGCAGCAGCCTGGGTCCCCTGAAGCTCCAGGTGCCATCCCAGAGAACTCGGAGGCGACTGCTGATGGGGAAGGGTGCTCGGGCCCCCAACCTGCTTGCCACTAAACAAGCAACTTTGAACAGGTTCCTCGACAACAGGTGTAACTGTGACTGCACAGACAGTGGGAAACCCAAGCTTCTCTTGGACCTTCATTCCCACTTCTCCACCACTGGCCAGTTCTGCATGCCACCCCCACCCCACTATTGACCTCCTGCAGCCTCCAGTACCTTTCCCACTATTCTTCTGAAGCTGCTCCCTAGGGACCCCATGTCCAGCCTGGGGCCACCCCCGGCCCTTCAGCATCACAGGCCAGGGCAGCCTATTAGCCATGCCCACAGCTCTGCCAGCCCTCTCCCCACCCAGACCCTCCCCACTTGCCTAGGCCTTCCCAAGGGCCTTATCCCACCAGCTCCCACCCCTCTCACTGTAAGGACGAGCCCTGGACCTCTCTCTCCCAAGTGCCATCATTTTGGAATTTCAGGAATCAGTTTGATTTTCACAAATAAAAACTAGGGGATAGCATAATCAGGGGTGGGTGACATAGGACTGCTGATTTCCTGCCTTTCCTAATACAGTGTTAACACAAACAATTATCGCCATCCTGTATTTCATAAAAGGAATGTTCTAAACTCAAAAAGAATCCCAAGACCATCATGTCAGAATAAAGGAGAGTGACTGAAATGGATGACACTGAAATGGATGTCATGGGAAACTCACTGCACTGGCTGCCTTTTCTTGTTTTGCTGCGGGCCAAGGAGAGAATGTGGCAGTACGTCCAGCACCAGTCCTCAGATGGGGGTGGCAGCCTCTCCTGTGTCACCTCCTCCAGACTTGTCAGCTCCTCCCAACCTGCCCTCCGCTTCCCCGGACCCCACAGCGGCTGGCCTCCTTCGGGATTCCTCAGGAACGGTGAAGGACCTCCTTGCCAGGCCTCCAAACCCCGCGTCATCTCTGAGTCCTCCAGGATACCTCCTCCGAGGCCCATCGCTGCCCCCACTCCTCAAAACTGGCCTGGTCTTTCTCTCGCATCCCAGCTCGGACCCACTGCCTCTTGCACCAGGACGGCCAACAGTCACCTATGATCACTGATATCCACCCTCCCTGCTCCCTTCTCCCTACACCAAGCCAGTCTAGCTTGCTGGTTGCTGAAAATCATCTTCCTAAATCACAGCTCTGGCAAGTATAGAGAGGGTTAAACATCCTGGACTTGGCCACTCAGTCGCTGGGTGATGCTGAGCAAGCCACCTAACCAGTCTGAGCCTCAGTTTTCTCATCTGCAAAATGGAGCTGTTGAGATACCCGTGAGAATGAGGATTTAATGATGAGCATGCAGAGGACTTAGAAGAGCACTGGCACTGGGTAAGTGCAGGAAAAATGGAAGTTAGAACTACTGTTATTTTCAAAAACTTCCTTTGATTCCCAGCAGCCTGCCAGGGGGAGTTCCAACCTCTTGGTTCATCACCCAAGGCCCTGCCTCCCCTTCCAGTCACACCATGAGCTAACCTGATTATAGGACCACCTTCCCCTCGGCTCGGCTCCCTGAGGTGCGGACTGGCCAACCCCTCCAGGGCAGCCCCTGGCACAGGGCCTGCAAACAGTAGGTGGCTCACTAAAGTTCTGCTGCTCTGAACGAGTACAAGTGATACTTGTAGCAGCCTCTGGGGGAAGGGGATGCCAAGGAACCATCTGGATGGTTCCAAGCCCCACAGGCATCACATTTTATTTCTAGATCAGCCCTAATAGAGCTGCAATTAACCCTCAGGCTTTGATGAACAGATAATGACAACTCACCCAGCCTATAATAATACCCTACACTGGGTTGCATCTATCTGATGGACGTGCTTCTGAGCCCAGAGACATTTAGTGACTTGTCTGAGGTCACACAGCATTTATGGTACCGTCAGGACTCCCACCCTCGCCATACTGCTGAGTCAAACTCAGTCCCCGGTACAGACGTATAAATGGATAGAAAACCACTTTTTCCTGAGACTATCCCAGATTGCCAATTTATTGGTTTCCAATTGCCAAATCCAAGTTCTGCAAACCCCCATGCCAAGCGGGACATCAAAAAGGATCCCCATGTCTGGCTGCCTGGCTCCCTCTAGCCCCACTCTCTCTTCCTCTTCCCTTACCCCCTCATCCCCTCCCTCATCCGCCAGGGGCTTAGGGGAGGGGGCAGAGCCTCCTGGCTCCCACATCTTCCTCCCTGTGCACTGTCTTTTCATTTCACAGCCGTGTCAACACATCACCTCCACAGGCCAAGAAAAAAGAAATAACACAGCCCAGATGCCGACAGTGCTCTCCTGTCTGTCAGGGAGAAGAGGAGGGAAATAAAAGCTAACAAGACTTCCAAAAGCAAAATCCCCAAACCCCCTCTCGGTACCAGCAGCTGTCAAAGTCAACACAGGAACCTGGCAAAGGGGGGACATCCCATCCCAAATGAAACCCAGGCAGCTATGGAGTCTGGGACTCATCAACCAAGCATGGCTGCATTTCCAAGGGCGTGATGGGCGTCCTCAGCAGGCTAGTGGTTTCTGCTAACGTACAGGTGGTCTGTCTAGACTGCGGAACCAGGCCTGTCTTTTCTGAGTACCGAGTCTACTCTTTTTTTTTTCATTATTATTATTTGGAGGGCTATTGAGATTCCCCTGGCTTCCTTATTCATGCAATCAGAGGAAATCACAGCACAGAGAGCCGCTTCCAAACTTAAGGCCACGTGGGCCCATTTCAGATGGATAATTAAATATTGAACAAACGCTGAAATGCCTCTACTGCATCGGAATGGCTAAAAATAACCACCCTGCCACTCCACGCTCGGGCGTCTCCGCTGCTCATCCTCAAATCCCTCCTCCCAGCAACTGTCAAGTCCAACCTTCCTGGCATGGCGGGCGGGGGGTGACAAAAGGCCGGGAACTGACTCCCCAAACACCTACTTAACAGAAAACAAAACTTCAGCTCCCAGCAAGCTCCAAATGTTCCTGACCAGGAAATACTCTCCCTTTCCTGACATTTAACCAAGTGGCCTGGAGAGGAAGGTGCAAGGGAAACATCGCAGCCTTTGCTTTTCTTTTAAAAATAGCCAAAAGGCTTCATGTCATTTCTAAACAAAACACGTGTGCGGCCCGGGGCGTGAGCGCGTTTGCGTCAGGTTACATACGAATTCAACCCGCATTCCTTCCTCCAAGAAGACCCAACGAGGAGCCCAGCTGCCTCGGTTTCCCTGTCTGGGCTAATCTTAGGAAAAGCAACAAACAAAACCAACACAGAAATAGGGTGCAAGGAGGTCTGGCTTCCAGCCCTGGATCTCTCATTAACATCTTTACATAACCTTGGGCATGTGGCCTTGGCTCTGCGGGCCTCAGTTTCCCCAGCTGTCAAGGGGAACAGTTAGCTCCCAGCGCTGGAGCGGCAGGAGACCACAAGGATCAGTCCCTCCCACCTCCCCCGTCAGCAGCCGAGCAAAGCAGGCTCCCGGCGCCTCTCTGTACCACCAGGTTTCAGTAAGCACAGAATGCAATGGGGCAGGGATGGAGCACGCGGAATCAGAACTCTAAACCTGACCCACTGAGATCCAGAGCATGCTGGGCCCATTCCAGTGCTCTCTGAATCCCACCACCAAAGAAAAGGAAGCACTGGGCTTCTGAGTGTGGTTCCAGATGTGAGCTCTGGAGTCTGGTGGCCTGGGTCCAAACCTTGCCTCTGACAGCCAGTGACTTCACCGCCCCAAGCTCGGTTTCCTCACCTGGCAAAGGGAAGTGATGATAACGACCCCCACCTCCTAGAACGGTTGGGGCATTAAAATGAGATACAAGAGAATCAGGTGAAGCTCTCGGCACAGGCCTGGCATACGTGCCGCTGGGTAAAAGGCAGCTATTATCTTCCTTATTGTTAAGTAAGAGAGGATGGGCCAGAAACTCAAAGGCTGAGAAGCTGACATTCAGCAGATTAACTGGGGTCTCTGGCCTCCCTCAAGAATCTAGATAGCTCTGGGGAGCAGGCCTCCGCCTGTCTGCCCATCTCCAGGGACCTCACACCAGGGGACGCTGAACCCTCAGCACCAAAGGACTTAGTGAAGACCTGTGACCTGCCCAGGGCAAGGATAAGGTTGGCAGAACATGAATGAGAGCAGGATACAGGGGGTGGGGGTGGGGAAAGAGACTGAGTCCGGGGGATCACCTGAGTCATCCAGGACTCATCCACTCAGGTGGAAGAGCCAACCAGAAGGACTGACCCCCTGACGATGCCAAGGGGGTCATCCCCCTGCCTCCCTCCTGAGTTATGGCCAGGATTGTGGGCGATGATGGCCGTGAACACTCAGTAGAGTCGTTGACTGTGCAAATCAGATAGGAGGAGGAGGTAGCCTTATCAAAGCCAAGGCCTAACCTCAGAAAGATCTGCCTGCCTAAGGGACAGCGAGGTGGTGCATTTACAAGCTCAGGACCTGGAGTCAGGCAGAGCTGGGGTCCACTGTTTCTGAGCTGGGTGATGTTGGACAAGGCTCCCGTTCCCTGGGACGTAGTTTCCTCACCTACGAAATGAGGAGAATGCCAATATCCATCTCACAGGGTTGCTGTGAGTATTAAATGAGATAAAGCAAGCACAGTTAAGCTCACTGCCAGGCACTGGGCAGGCACTCAGCAAATAGAAGCTATTTTTGCCTTTATTACACACCACGATAGGGAGTGAGCCTCCTAGTCCCTGAGGTATGTAAGGGCAAGGAGGACCTGGAGAAGCTGAGGCCAAGCCCCAAAGGAGGGATTGTGTCTCAGCAGGAACAGAGGAAGAGACAAGGCAGAAAAGAGTATATGTACAATTTCAGAAGTCTCATCCAAGTTGGGGAAAGAGAGCCAGGCCTTGGGCCCCAGAGGAGACATCAGAAGACAGGGGCGATGGGGGGCCACAAGACACAAGCAGCCCCCACTATCAGGCTGTTCTCAGGCCTCTCCAGCCCACAGGGTCCGAGCTGCTGCCAGGGGCCTCTTGGCAGGTCTCACCTAAGCCAGGGTCCCCATGGAGAGGTCTCAGCCCCTGCCCTTCCCTAAGGTGGCACACAAGCCCTCCTCTAGCCATTGTTCCCAGTTAGGAAGCAGCTGTGTCAAACTAGCACCCTTCCCAACCATGTCACCATCTTCCTGGGGGCCAGCAGCCCTGGGTTCCACACCCTGCTCTGTGAAGGGGGCCCCTCTGTGCCTCAGTGTCCCCATCTGGACCCCAGGAGCTGGATCACTCAGCTGCCATGTTCTAAGCCCTGGGAGGGGAGCACCACGTCAGGGGGTCAGCCCAGTCCTCCTGGGCAACGCTGTGAGGTCTTCCTGCCTCACTCCTCAGTGTGCTGGGGCACTCCAGGGAACCCCCTCAGACCCCACAGATAGACTCCAACAGACTCCAAAAGGAAAGACCCAGGTGAAGGGGAGGGGACCACACGGTAGCCAAAACACAGGGCCATGCAACGGGGGTATGTACTGGCGTGGAGGAGAAACTGACCGTCTCAGCAGAAAACATGTGCCAAGTCCCCAGGCCCAGGCAGGGCCTGGTATGTGGCTGGGCCCCTGGAAAAACTCAGGTGAAGACATGAAGGAAAGAATCTAAACCCCCCCAAGTATGCGTTTGGTCAGTCCAAGAGGTCTCCCAACACATGAGGCTATAGGGCACGATGAGCCCCACTGGACAGATGGGAAAACTGAGGCCCTAGGATATCCCCATAACCAGCTCGTGGCTAAGGTGGCACTACAGCCCTTGTCTCCCACTAACTGCAGCCCTGTACCCCAAAAAGGGCTCTGTGCCCCAGCGTACTTCAACAAGTCAGCCTCCCAGATTGACTGGGGGCACGACGAGGGCTGGGAGCACGTGCAATTCATCTCCATTTGCCCCGGAGCCCAGGCTGGAGCCCAGCACATAGGTGGTGCTCAAGACGTGTTTGCCAGCTGAATGAATGGGCCAGAACTTTATCCAGGGTGAGAGGAAAACCTGCATTTCCCCCAGCAGCCCTGGGGGACAGACAGGTCAGACAGACGAAGCTTTTCTTGACCTTGGTGGGGGTAGGTGGGAAGGCACCCTGGCTGATGACACTCTTCTGGGGACAGGTCCACTCAAATCCATCGGCCAAGTAGACTCTGGGTCACAAGGCACAATGTGAAATGGCCAGATGACCCTCGCCATCCGAAGGTCACTGCTTCCACCCTGCCTCTGGCCATCGTCAACAGCAGGTCTTACTCTGCCCATTCTTCAGATGGGGAAATCGGGGCCTGGAGAAAGGAATAGACTTGCTTAGCGGCCCCCTTTGGTCAAACCTGGGGGGCTGCAGATGCTGTCCCCGACTGGCAGCCCTGCCAGGGACAAAGTCCTGCTCTCAAGTCTCCTCTGCAGGGGCAGCGGGGGCAGCAGGCTGGGAGCTTCCTCAGAGGTGGCAGCCTGGTCACAACACTTTCCCTGGCAGGCGTCCCCACCACCAGCCAACTCTTCCCTGTACTTTCCAGTTTCTGAACAAACACACCCCCAAGCTCTCGGTCAATGTCCTTCCTTGCTAGTGGCAGAAGCCAGAATGGGTGTGGAGCAGAGGCCTGATCCGGGGCTAGGGTGCTGGGTACCACCTCTTCCCCTGCGGTCTGATGTCACCACCGTGGGACCAAGTCCCCATGCAGATGAGACTGAGGCCTGAGGTCAAAGGGGACTGGCTCAAGGCCACGGGTGGCTCCCGCAGCATGAGTTACCCCCTGGGCAGGGGCACTGCCCTCAGAAAGAGGGGTGGCCCTGGGGATTTAGTGGAGGGAAGTCAGTGGCTGCTCTAGCTGCCCCCTTCCCTCCAGCCTCCACCTCTCACCCTGACAGGCAGCTCCCACCAGCACGATTCCCCATCACTCCAGGCCCTTTATCAGGCCTAAACTACTGTTCCTTGCTATTTCCCCCTGTCCCCAACCGACTCCCCTCCGCCACCCCAGGATGAACTCTGTCCACAACACTCAAGACATTTTCCTTCTCCCTGTCTTTGCACAGGCTGTTCCAAAGAGTAAGGACAACAAAAGCTCACACTCAACTGTGGCCCGAGTCTCAGGCAGCACAGGCTTCCAGCTTTCCATGCCTTCGCTCTCTTTCCTTAATCAACCTGCCGTCACTACCCCACTGCCAGACAAGGCCACTGAGGCTTGGAGAGGTAACCAGCCAAAGGATAGTTCTGTGCAGAGCTGGGATTTGAACCCAGATCTGACTCAACCACTCCCTCTGCCAAGGGCAATCCTGTCCATCTTGTGAGACCCAGTCCAAATGTCACCTCCTCTGTGAAGCTCTCCCTGATTTCCCCAGATGTAACTTCTGTTCAGCAGTCTTCTCCCCACTCCCTCAGCCTGTGAGCTCCTTCAAGGCTGGGACACAAGGCAGGGGCTCCTGTACAGGCGGGGCCTGGGAGCTGGGGCTCAGGTGATGGCCAGACACATGGCTTGTCTCCTGTCCAGTCAGCTGAGAAGGAGAGGGACTTCCAGTCCTCTGTGGGCCTCTGCAGTCAGGGATGGAAGCGGGCTGAGGTGAAGAGCAGAGGGAAAGGTCATGCAGGGTGCCGAGCGGGGGTGGGGTGGGCCAGGAGGGGGACTGGCGCTGGCCTGAGCATTATTGAGCATTTGCAGAGTTCCCGTTTCTCACAGCAAGAACCCGTTCCCTCCTCGTGTAATCCTGCACGTCCTGCTCGCCCCCTTTACAGCTCAAGAAACTGAGACTTAGAAAAGGGAAGTGATTTGCCCAAAGTCACAGCACTTGAGACCAGATCTCTGGTCTCCCAGGCAAAGCCTGGAGGGAGGGAGGAGCCAGAGGCCACTTCAAGGAAGGCAAAGGGAGGTAGACCACAAGCCTGGAGAGACCCTTGAGGACTGAACTCCCGGCACGCACCCGTGCACATTCCCAGCCTCAGCTTGAACCTTTCCACGCACGGGGAACTCACTACTTCAGGAACTCACTACTTCCTGAGGAAGCCCTGTACATTGTTGCTCAGCCCTGATTGTGGGAAAAGTCTTCCCCATTCTGGGGGGAAGCAAGTGAAGTTTATGCTTCATTCACCCTCACCCTGATAAGAAAAACCGAGCTTCAGGAGCAACACCCCAGGGTCCAGGCCACACAACCAGCGCCAGGAGGGGTGGGGATTTGACCCCAGGTCTGCCAGATTCCAAGCTCAGATTTGCTCAAATACCTCTCGGATCGGGGCTCCGCCTTCCCGATTCCCAAGATAACCCGATGGTGTAAACTCAGCCCAGGGCCCTGACCGGTGCAACCAAACCCCCTCCTCTCTCGCGCCCATGGGCGCTCCGGCCTCCCCAGGGCCCCTTGGAAGGCCTCCTCCTCCCAGGGGGCCTCCCTCCCACCCTCCCACCCAGCCCTGGAAGGAAGTCCCCAGCCCCACCCGGCCCAGAAGGCAGCCCCCGGGGGATCACACGCGTTTCCAGCTGAGAATCCTTTTACTGGAAAAAGAAAATGCTGCCCGCACCTCCCCCTCCTCCCTGTCCTGCCTCCGGACGTGAGAGAAACTCTTCTCAAAGGAGGTGGCACCCACCCACTCAGAGGGGTCTCCGACAGATCAGCTCCTTTGCAGCCAAGGACCCCTGGGACGGGGGCCCCTGAAGTCCACCCACCTGTCCCTCCACCCAAGAAGGGGGAAGCCTGAGAAGTCCCTGAGGAGAGAAGTGTGTACCGGGTGGCCAGGGCAGTGAAGGGAAGGTGAAGAAAAGCCCAGATGCACTCAGGATTACTTTACTGCCAGGCTGCTGATAAACTGAGGCACGGGGGAGCAGGAGGTACAATCTGAGCGGCGGAGGAAAGAGAATCCCGAATCGGAATTTCCCCTTCCTCTGCCCATGATGGCATAAGGGGAGAGCGAGAGCCTCAGTTTCCCCAGGAGGGTGGGGATGAGGGAGGAGCTGAGGGAACGGGGATAAAGTAGACGCAGTAATGAACAACCAGAAGGGGCGGACCAGGGGGTCCCGGGCAAATAGGCAGCAGGAGGATCCAGGGTCCCTGGCAGCCCTGGGCATCAGGTGGTGAGGTGGCGGTAGGGATGGTCGGGGGTCAGGGGTCGGGTGGCGCCTACCCCTGGCGGGCCGGGTCCGGCTGCGGGAGCGGCTCCTCTGTCGCTGCAGCCGGGGTCGCCGCAGCAGCCGGTAGTAGTAGGAGGGCCTCCCGGTGCTCTTCCTGGCGCTGCCGCCCGCGGACATGCTGCCGCCCGCCGGGCACCGGGCCGGGCCTGGGCGCGCTCACACGGGCCCCATCGCCCGCTCCGGCCCGCCCGGCGGGCGCCCCTGCCTTCTCCCGCGCGCCGCCGCGGCCGCCGCCGAGGCCCAAGCTGCCCCACAAAGTCGCTCAAACTCCTCCTCCGCCCCCGCCCTCCCCGAGCAGCCGGCCCCGCGGCGGGGGCCGGGGACCGGGAGGCCGGGCTGGCACCGGCCCGGAAAGTCAGTGCGGGAGAAATCCCGGCCTGGAGTCGGCGGGGCGGAGTGTCCCGGGACCCCGGGCAGGTCCCCGGGAGGGTCACCGCCTCCACCCTGGCGCCTGAGCGGAGATGCCCGACCCGGGGCGTGCGGGGCGCCCCAGCCCGCCGGCGGGTGTAGACGGTGCACAACCGCGTGTGCGCGCTCCCCGGCAGTGGGCAGGGCGCACGCGAGGTGACCAGGGCGGGCACTCTGTTCTGGAACCGGTCACCTTCAATCAGGGTTCGAATGCGGCTGACGCCGCGGGGCCCGATTCTGCCCCAAGGGCACTGGGCTGAGTATCGACCCGCAAACACTGTTCCGTTGGCCCCAGCTAGGTTGAAAAGTCTCCCCTTTCACGCGGGATCCTTGCCTATTCTTTACATCTTAAAAAGTGTCTCGTTTAATACTCAAATTATCTTTATACTAATTACAATTATGGTGTATATTTCAAGCACACAAAAGTAGAGAGAACACAATGAACACCTGTGTATCCAGCTGGGCTTGGCCAAATCTGAACATTTTGCCCCCTTTGATCTAGACCCTCCCTCAAATAAAACACCACAGGTGCTCTGAAGTCTTCCTCCCACTGGGCATCGGCAGCAGCTCTGGCATGCCTGCCAGCAGGGCAGAACAAGCCCTGCCCTACTGTAGGGATGGGAAACTGAGGCTGGGAGAAAGGAGGGTGCCAACTTCCTCTAGTGCATCCTGCTGAAAAGCTTTCTCCAAGTCACGCACTCCCCAGCTCAAGAACCTTCCATGGCTCCCCAGAGCCCGAAAGCAACAAGGGCAAACAAGCTTCTTGGCATCTGAGGCCCCAACATCTGGCCCCAACCAAAACACCCTCCAGCCTCACCTACCACCCGCCTACCTCTCACTCCTCTGCTCTACCCCCACCAGGGACTGCCCTCCCATCTCCTTTTCTTCACTTGACCAAGGTCCATCCTTCTAGGGTCCACCTCCTCGAGCCTTCCCTGAGCATCCTGGCCCTTGACAGCATCTCTCTCTCTACTCTCCCTGGCCCCCACAGCAGCATTCATCTTTTAGATTATTCAGACAACCACCTGCCTGAGCTCCCTCCCCTCAAGTACAGAAGGGGAAACTGAGGCCCGACAGGGCGGTCTGACTGCCTCAGGCACAGGGAAAGTAACAGAGGCAAGTGGGCTCCCCACATGCAGTCTCAGGGGTGTGTTGGTGGGAGAGTCCCTGAGGTAGTCTGGATGTCCTCCTCCAGGACAGCTGAAAAGTGGGGCCCTGGAGGGGGCGGGGCAGTCCCAGCAGGAATCCAGGCCGGATTTTGTGCCTCACAAGGGGAGCCCCCTCCTTCCACCCCTCAGTCAGGGGGAGGGCCCCCAAGTCAGGAGGAGCCTGGATCACAGCTGGAAGCCAGGCGCCTTCCTAGGACCAGGGGGGAGGGGCAGGAGGGGTCTTGCCTCCAAACCCAGTCTGGGTTGTCCAAAGCTGTCAGCTCCCTGGCCCCTCTCCCCAGATCACCGGCCAATCCCTGGGAAGATGGAAAACCACCCGCCTACAAGGACACCATTGACTTCCTTTGGGTTATATTGCTCTCGCTCATTCTCAATAGCAGACATGGCCTCTTGTACAAGTGCAGAGGCCCCTGGGAAAAGCTGTACCCAGTCCCTCAGTCCAGAGGCAGGCTGTGGGTCTTCATGCATCCTCTTCCGCCAAGCCTGGGCCTCCCCACTCAGGTGGGGCCCCCCACCTACCCATACCTTGGCACCTCTAGGAATGCATAACCTCCAAGGCCAGGCCTACCGGTTTTAGGGGGTGGAGAACTCCCAGGAGGTCCGGCTCAGGATGGGGGCAACAGTCCTGTTCCCAGGGCCTGGAGTTCATCCGGCCCAGTTTCCTTCCCAAAGCAGGAATCCCCTGATCAGCCAGGTTCTAGCCTTCCCCTGAGGGGATGAGAGGCTCCCAGCCATCAGACTGATCAGGGGCTGGGATGAGCGGTCTTGGCCTGGGGCCCCCAACAGGCAGATTTAGGTATGTGTGCACAGAGGGAGGGGGGAAGTAGCCAGGAACTCAGGACCTCGTCTGTAAACACAGTTGGGCTCCGTGAGTCTGGTATGGTCTCTGCTTATACTCGGGCTTCTCAAGTCCTTCTCTGTGCCTCAGTCTCCCTACCTACAAGGAGAAGCTATGGACTCCTAACCTATCTGCCTTGTGGAGGGAGGAGGGTCAGCTGATGAAGAGGAAGAAGCTTCTGCACTCCTGGCTTTGGGATGCCAACTACCCAAGCTCCACATCTCCACAGGCCTCAGGTGGGTACCCAGTAGGGACCAGCTGGGGTACCGAGTAGACAGAGGGCAGGGCAGGAGTTAGGAGAGAAGGGGCCTGGGCTCCCTGCCCCTCCTCCTGGCCCAGGATTCCCACAGCAGGCAGGCAGACAAAGGCTGCTCCCTGCACACCCCAGCAGAGCATCTGGAATCAATCCCGCTGTGGAACAAGCCACCCACCCCCTCCCGCTGCCCCTGTGGCCTCCTCCCTTTAAACAGAAGCAGCCCCCCTTCCAGAGACTGCCTACACTGGAGGAGAGCCACCTGAAAATGCCCCCCACCACCAACACTACTTCCTAAGACAGACCCCTCCAAGGGGAAGCCTCGGCCAGCGTGGGCGTCCCGGGTCCTGCTGATCTCTGAGCCCAGGGTCCCACAGGGCTGAAAGTCCCACCTCCATCCTGCCTCCAGAGGGGCTCCTGAAGAGGCCCAGCTCCCACCTCCCCATGTGCTGCTTTGGTTGGGGGTCAAGGCTGTAGCTTCCATGCGCCTGAGCATCCAAATCATCCCAGCTCATTAAACCTGCATATTTCTGGGGTTCCCACAAGACTCCTGATTCAGTGAGTCTGGGTGAGGTCTGGAAATCTGCATGTTTCCTAAGTGCCAGGCAGGGGGATGGGGCTGGCTACATCTGACCTGACCCCACCACCGCCTTCTCGGTCCCTCAAAAGCCTCCAAAGGTGAACTCCCAGAGTACTGAGAAGGACCAAGCTCTGCTACGAAGCAGCCACCACCCTCTGCACCGGCCCCCCCCCCCCCCATCTATCTGCTCTTGGCCTCCAAGGCTCCACGCTCATTCCCACCCCCAGCCTTTGCCCTTTTGTTGGATGGCCACCATGAATCTCTTCCCTCTGCACCCACCTGGTGAACTCCTCCTTATCCCTCAGGACCCAGCTCAGACATCGTCTCATTAAAGAAGTCTGAGCCCCAGTGAGAGACACCCCTGACCTTTGAATAATGAGGACACAGGAGACCAGGGAGGGATGAACCCAAAGAACTTCCCTGTGGGGAGATAACCATCAGCATCTGGGTGTCTGGAGGAGAATTACATCTGCCGAGAAGGAGGTGGTGGGTGGCCTTAGAGCTGGGCCGGAAGTCCAGGTAAACCACAGGCCAGGCCACCGCTGGCTAGGAGGGACACCAGATGCTGAGGAGGGGGCCAGCCCAGTGTAGTTTTGCATCTTACTGGGGGTGTTAGGTTTACAGGCAGTGAGGAAGGAGCAGAAAAGCATATTGTCAGAATTATCCTTGAAAGCTTTCAGTTGCCCACAAAGGGCAGTTTTTCCTCCCGTGTTAGGGCAGGTCACCCATTTCTTCAGCTGAGCACAACACGGAAAGGCCTGCTGGCCTTTCCTGAGGGGCCATGTTGTGCAGGAGGAAAACAACAATAACAACAACCAGTTATCTAACACCAGACTCCACCCAGCGGGGAGAGATGCTCATGCCTGGAGGGGACCACAGAAGCCCAAGACTTCTAACATAGGAAGGTGACGGGTTTGGTCACGACAGGTTTGTCTGACCGCGAAGTTAGGATTTAATACTAACAAACTGTATTCAGTATTTACCGTGTGCCAGACCCTGTCCGCAGCAGTCTATGCACATGATCTCATTTAATTTCACAACAATCCTATGAGACAGATGGTTACCACCTTCATTTTACAGAAAATATTGGAGGCACAGAGAGGGTAAGTAAGTTCCCTAAAGTCACACAGCTTGCACTAGGAGTCAAGATTTGAACCCAGGTGGGCTAGAAAGAGCAAAAGTCTTATTAAGGTTGAGCAGGACTTAATGCAGAGATGGAGGAGGGGCAACAGCCTGGAACTTTCCTTAAAAGCCAGCTTTGACAAGGAACAGGAGGAGGGGAGGAGGAACAGGAGTCCTGACAAGGGAAACACTGGAGCCCACACCAGGCCCCACACAATGGGTGTCTGGAGGGCTCAGACCTGTCAGGTTTCCTGTCGGGACGAGCGTGGGCAGTGGTGACCGGGGAAGTCCCCAGCCAGGCAGCCCTGCACACATCCGCCTCCCAGGCCACTCTCAACCTCTGAGTTGCTGCAGCCCTGGGCAGGGTTGTGGGTGGGGGTGCTGCGGGGGGGCCTTCATGGTTAAGGTCATGGTCCTCTGCCCCAGGAGGTGTCCCGTCTGGCAGGCAATGACGGCTTCCTGTGTCCTCCATTCGTCCGGGAATGAGGCTGGCCCAGGAGGAGGGCCTTCATTCAGGAGATGGAGGAGGCTGGAACTGGGCTCACCCCACAGGGCGGAAGGTGCAGACAAGTCCTGCGAGGTCACACTCAAGCGCTGGGGGCCCAGCCAGGCATCCACCGCCTCCACTGCCCCCCAGACTTCCTCCCTAAAGCTACCGACGAATTTAATGACATCCTTCACAGAAAATGGCCCGGTCAAGGCTGCGATGACCCCGGGCGTGGATGGCTCTGCCCCTCTCAACGCAGGCGGAAGTGGAGGACCAGTCAAGCATGGACATTTGAACACACACAGACAGAGCCTTAGGGAGTGTGAGTGTTTTTTAAATCAAATCGCCCAAAGCTGGGCTGAGGGTGAGCCCTTGGGAGAGGCCGGGGCTCTAACAGGCAGAAGGATAGTAACCGAGGTCACTGTGATTTGGGGGTTGCTATGTGACTTAAAGAAAGCCCCTTGACATCTCTGGGCCTCAGGTTTCCATGTGTTCAATAGAGACGAGACATCTCTTCCCAGCCCACATCCATGGGATTCCATCAGGATCTAGAAATTTATCCCAGAAAGAGGACACATGTCCCTCACACATGTCAGCAGCCAAAATCCAGGAATGTTTGAGCTAGAAGGAACCTTCAGAGTAGGTGATGGAACCAGGGAACCTGAGGCCCTACAGGACAGCCACTTGCCCGGAGGACTCTGCCTAATTCACCGCAAGCTGGGATCCAGCATCGATTCCCCAGTCGTGGAGGGTCTGATTGCCCATCCCACCCCAGCATGGAGCAAGCAGGGTGGGTCAGCACAACTCCCTGAAGATGGGGAAGTGAGGCCAGGGAGGCAGCGACTCACCCGAGGTCACACAGGAGTTGAGGGTGAGTCCACCTCGGGACTTAAACAGAGCTGCCAAGACCCCCTTCCCCCTTAGTCACCTGGACCACTCCCAGATTCCTGATGCATTCTGCCCACAGCTGCCCTGCGCTTCCCCGCGGGCCGGCTGCCCCCGAAGCTCGGGGCTCCAGTCCTGTGGCTGGGGCGGCTGCGATCCACTCTCCAGGCCCCAGCCCGGCCCTCCTTCCTCACTCCCACCCTAGCAGCCGGCATTTCAGCCCAGATGGCCGGCCCGGAGCAACTCTCTCCGTGTACTTCCTCCCCCAGCCCTGACCCAGAAACGCTGCCAAGCTCCAGGTGGGCCCACAGCCCCTCCCTCTCCTGGCCCGGCCAGGGGCTGAGGCTGCAGATCCCTGTGCTTCCTCCTCCTCTCCCAGCTGATGGGCCCAGACAGCTCCACACCCACTGGGCGACCAGAGGGGGTGGCATATGGTCCCAGTGTGAGGTCAGAGAGCCCCCTCCCTTCCCAGGCAGGCCTGCCCGGTCATCTGTGAACCATCTCATGGCTGGGTCATCTGTGAACCATCTCGTGGCTGGCACGGGCCTGGGTTCCAGAGGGGAGGGGCCTCACTCATTCCCTGCAGATCCCACTGAGGACAGATGAACCAGCCCGGTGTGAGCTCCCAGGACACTCCCATCTAGGCGGGGAGCTGCAAGAGCATGGAATTTGGAGTGAGGAACCAGCACTTCTTGGCTGTGTGACTCCAGATTGGCACCTTCACCTCTCTGTGCCTCCATTTCCTCAACTAGAGAATGGGTGATGATACCTATACTCTGTGAGGTTGTGGAAGGTCAAATAGCATAATGAATCAAAGCCCTCTGCATAAATTGGCCAACATCTGCCCCTCTGGGCTATTTCTTTCCTCACTAATCTGTGGGCTCCCTGAGAGCAGGACAACCAGAGCTGGTCAGCACAGTTAGTGGCCCAGAGCAGGCTCTCAATAAGACTGACTGGGAGAGATGGTGGCAGCATTTGGGAAAAGTGGCTGAGTCCATCTCATCTGGTGTCAGCACTGAGGGAATCTGGAGGCGGGAGAAGTCCTGGAAGACTGCCTGAAGGAAGAGTCATTGGCATTGAGCTAGAAGGCTGAGTAGGAGTCGACTGGGTAGAGAGCAGAGGAGTGTATTCTTGGAAGGGGCGACAGCATGAGCAAAGGCCCAGAGGTGGAAACCAGCAAGGCATACACTGGGGGCCATGTTGGAACTCTGAGGCTAGAGCAGAGGATGAGGTGGGGACTGGGGAGCTGGCTGTATGGCGTGTGTGGGGGTGAGACCAGGGAGAAGAGATGGGGAGATAGGTCCAAGCAGAGGTGAGGCCCAGGCAGCCCCTCCAGAAGGAGACAAGTGAAGTGATAAGGAAGAAACCCTGGCCGGGGAGGCAGAGGATCAGGGCTCCAGGCCTTGCTCTGCTACTGTGTGGTTGCCTGACTTTGCATAAGTCCCAGCCCTCTCTGATCCTCACTCTGCAACTATGAAGAAGGGGCCGGCTCCATGAGGCAGGCCTGCAGCTGGGGGGCTAAGCTGGATGGCCACGAACTACACGGGGAGTGTTCAGAAACAGATTCCAAGGCCCCACTCCCAGCATGGCCGAATCCAAATCTTGGTGGGTGGGGCTAAGAAATCTATACTCTTAAAAGAGCTTTCTAGCAGCTCTTTTGGGGATCCCCGGCTATGAGGGTTCTAGACTCAGCTGGATAACTTGTCAATCCTTGAACATGCCAAACATGGTCTCACCTCAGGGCCTTTGCATTTGCTGTTCCTCCTGCCTCACACACTAACCCCAGATCTTCAGATGGTCAGCTCCTTCCTGTCCTTCAGCTCAAGTATCACACCCTCAGAGGCCTTCCCTGGCCGCCTCATCTCCAGTGCCTGGGCCCCAATCCCCCCACCCTGTCCCATTGCCCTGTTTTAAGTTCTTCCACTTATGTCTTCCGGAAACTCTCTTATCTGGGTATCGGCTGTTCCCTAATGGTCTTCCCCCAACTCTAAAGAGGGCAGGGGCCTGTCAGTCCCGTCACAGCCGCACCCCCAGTGCACGGAACAGCACTCAGTAAACATTTCATGAATGAGGTGAAGGGAGCTGGGCTCAAAGGCCCCATGCTTTCATCAAGAAGGGAGGTGTGGCACCCGGGCAAGTGGCTTCATCTCTCTGGGCCTGGGCTTTCCTCCATGTGACATGTGGACAGTGGGCTGTAGAGTTACTTTTAAGCGGCCGCCTGGGGCTGGTCAGGAGGCCAAGGTGTAAGTCCTGACTCTATGCGGGAGCTGGCACAGAATAAATGCCTTTGCTTTGCTGTGTGCCTCTGAGCAAGTCCCCTCTAGTTCATAGCCCCAGCCTCCCCTCCTGTAAAATACGGTTGGCCTGGGTGGTCCTTCAAGACCCTTGGGCACTGACGCTCAGAGCCTCTGTGTCCAGTCCGGAACATAAACGGGAGCCACAGCAGGTGTTAGAGGAGGGGCAGGCTGGTTCTCGCACTTACTGGCCTTTCCTGGAGATCCCACCCAGCCCATAGCTGGCATCTAAGCCTGTGTAGGTGACAATTAAATGTAGCTTCTGCAACCTGTCACCCCTCAACTCCTTTGAGAGTGAGAACAATGCCGGCCCTGCCCCCACCCTGGGAAGAGCATTTTGTCTGGAAATTCCACCAGGGAGAGGAGGAAGGGCTGGGGCCCTAGAATTTCTGCGCCTGCTCAAACAGGAAGTAGCTGAAATTTTGGGGCCAAAGAAAACAAGTTCAAGGTCATCGTGGAAATCAGTGGGCCCCATTCCCCCCATGGCTAGGAACTTGCCCCTCTCCCCAGGTGGGGCTCTCCTGGTGATTAATTATTAACATAAACAGCCAAGGTGTGGAGAGGCGATGGTCTAGGACCACAGGAAAAGGCCTAAGAGGAAGCAAAATTCACTCAGCCTTGTCTGGCATACCTTTGATGACGGGGAGCTCATTACTGAGCTGGCCCTCCCTGTCCTCAGACAGTCTGAAAGTTAGGCTGCCTTTCCACACCTAGGAATTGCAGAAGGCCTGTAGAGATCTCGTGGTCATCCCACCCTGAACCCCGGGCTCAGAGGGATTGGCACTTGCCCCGCCCTCAGTTCCCAGCAGCAGATGAAGCTGTTACGGGCACAGGAAGGAGGAGAGTTGGAGCTGGAATTTAGACTTCAGCCCCACCCCCACATCCCTCCAGGCTAAAACGCAAGGGGTGGGCTGTTGGGGCTGACCTCTGAGTGACCTTTACTAGAAAACCCAGAGGACATGGGTGGGGGCCCTGAGTTGACCCTAGTCTCACTGGGAGCCCTGGGGAAGTGGCATGGGTTACAGAGGCCCCTACACAGCCCCTCTGCCACCACGGCCCTCTCCACTTCCCCTGTAGCCTCTGCCCCAGGAAGCTGCAAGAGCGCTTCAGAATTTTCTGGACCTGCTCTCTCTGACCTCATGTTTCTTGCGTCCTCCAGGTGTCCCCTCTCTCACACCCACCCCCCTCACACAGGCCCCCATGCACGTGCAGACCCACTTCCCACTCAGGCCCAACGGTGGGCTCCTTCCTGGCCCCGCCCAGCCCAGGCCCACAGAGCAGCCTGGAGCCCTCAGGAGGTGCTAGCCGGTGCTGCCCCCTGCCGGGCTGTGGAGCCCTGGGACAAAGCCCCTGCGCCACCATAGGGAGTCCCAGCCTGGCTAGGGAGGGCCAGCCCGGGACTCCCAGGGCTCCTAGGGCTGTGCCCCCTCGAGGCCCCCAGGAGGGCATGGCTCAGGGTCCCAGTCTGCTGAGTGATTTGGGCAAGCCTTTCCCACACGCTCTGGGCCCCTGTTCCCGCTGGTCCAAAGGGGAGGACCCAGAACCTCCGTTTTTAGACTTTCAGGCACTTCAGTCTCCTGGGGAGCATGTTAAAATGCAGATGCCCAGGCCCACGGGGGAGAGCCCAGGAATCTGCATTTTAACCAGCAGGGGGTGACCCACACTAAACACACTGGCCCACCTATTGCTCTCTATCAGGGCCCCCTGGCTCCATATGGTGGTCTCTGGGACCCCAGCCCCCGACAGCGTCACAAGCCTTTTACAAACTGCAGCCTGTTCCCTTTCTCAGCACCCCGTGTGTGACAGGCAGGCAGGGGTTCCAAGCCTCCCAGTACAGATGGGTAAACTGAGGCTCAGGACAGAGAATGAGCAATTTGCCCACGGTCCCCGTCCCACAGTGAAGCCCCCAGCTTCCACCTCCCTCCTCAGGCTCCCGGCATGCGGTCTAGATTCTGGGGCCTGCGGGTCAGCTCAGGCCAGGCGGCAGCCCTGACTGGAGCCTTTGTCCTGGTCTCTGTGCCCTGTGACCTCATCAGGTCCTGGGCTGATTAAAATATCCCCTTACAACTCTGATAGGCCTGGTGTCCCCTTACAGGGCTAGGAAGGACATGGTCCCCTCTGAGGTGACACTGCCAGCTTGGCATTGCGCTCTGGCCACCAGCAGGAGCTGGACACTGTGGCACAATGGAGATTAGAGAACCTTCACCCAAAGTGTTTGCAGAGACCAGCCAGGAGAAACCAAAGCCCAGAGAGGGGAGGGCCTCGGCCAGGGTCACAGAGGACACAGCTATTAACCCCAATACAGTGCTTACTCTCTGCCAGGTGATATTAATTGAGTCCTTATAACAACCTAAGAGGTGGGCACTATTACTCTCCCATTTTACAGGCACAGAAAGGTGACTGTGGCAGAGACAGGACTCAATCTCATGCAGCCTGGCTCCTAATGGTAACCCCATGCTGTCACAAATGGTCTCCTGTCACCTGTCCCCAGGTAGTTAACCTACCAGCCCATTTCCAGGTGCCAAGAAGACAGAGCCGTTTGTAAAGGTGTCCTGTAGCGATAAGGCTGGGGTCTTGGCTTCTAGTCCCAGCCCAGGGTGGTAGTCGGTGGATGCTGCCCCAGCGCCCCCCAGCCTCACCTCTCACTACTCGCTACACCTACCCCTTCCTTAGCCACATGGGGCCCCAGCCGCTCCCCCCCACACACACTTCTCTCCTTCATGTCTTTGCTCCCACCGTTCCCACTCCGAGGACACAAAACACGGGGCAAGCTGCCTAGACTCTGAGCCCCTATGGGAAGCAGATTATCACCAGCTCCAAACCCTGGCTTGAGTCTGTCCACCTCTCTCCACCTCCACTGTCACTACGCAGATCCAGGTCACCACCATCTCTAGCTCTGGGGACTCCCACAGCCCCTAACTGGTCCCCCCAAATCCCCTCTTGCCCCGTGAATCTATTTTCCACAAAGTAGCCAGAATGAGCATTTTAAAAACAGGCCTCTATCCCAGCCCCCCTAGCCTTGCTGGCCTGTGGACACTCTTTCTGGCTCATCTCTCCCCTCCAGCTCTCCTGAGCCACCTGGCTGACTCCCGCTCAGTCTTCCTTTCCAGAGAAATACACCCCCTTCCCTCTCCACTGCTTCCCCGCCTACATCCTGCACCTTGCCTCCAGGGAGCCCATCGCATCATGCAATGACATCTATTTTTTGATGATCTGTTTCTCCTGGCACACTGCTCCCCATGAGGGTCGGGTCCTTCTGCCTGGCTCACCATCACAACCCCAGTGTCCAGCCTGGCCTGTCACACGGCTGCTGCCAATCAAGAGGAGGGGGGGACGTCACAGTCCTGTTTGCGGGAAAGCACTGTGCACGTGAACGTACGCTCGAGCCCCCAGACCTCTGGGCCTCCACGTGTCACGCAGCTCCTGGCTCACAGGGACAGGGGGCCAAATGCCCTCCACCTCCACCCCAAAAAAGTCACAGCTCAGGACTTATTAATTTTCCTCCCTGCTCCTCTTGGTGCTTTTCATTCTGTGATTTATAGCCCATCCAATAAATTTCCCCCATTATCTTGCACATGCAGCGTGCTGCCTTTCTGCCGTTTAATAATACATCTGGCGCATTGGGCCTCTCCCAGGAGAAATCTAGGACTTGGCTCCAGGTCAGGAGAAGGCTCATGAGGCCACGTGGGATTCTGAGGGCTCCTTTCAGGCCCACACCTTGAGCAGGTCCGAGCCTCACACTCAGGGCTAACTGGGCAGGGACCCGACTCATCTCTCCTCCCTCCTTCCCCCTGGCAGGGAAGCCTAGCAGAGAGAATGTAGGCTGAGATGTCTGGTGCCTCTGGGGCCCTGGTGGCCTGTTTTAAGGCTAGGCTGGAGACTGGTGCTTCCCCCAGCCAGCCTCAATGGTTTCCAGAGGCTCCACAGCCATGATTTTAATCTATGGCTCAACTCCCCAGGCAAGGCAGGAACTCATCAGACCCATTTTACAGATGACGAAACATCTCTGATATACAGGGAGGTTGCATCCAGCCCTGCTTCCCCCACTCGGTGCCTCCTAGGATCAGATGCAAGCGGCAGAGATTTCTGAGTATCCTCTGTGCCAGGCACTGTGCCCACTGCTTGACTAGAATTGTCTCTCTGCATCCTCACAACCCCCTTTGGAGGCAGAAGGTACTGTTGTGCCCATTTTACAGATGGGGAAATCAAGCCTCAGACAGAAGCAACTTCCCTAGGGTTGCACAGGAAATAAATAGCAGTGCCCCAGAGGGAGTCCTGCTGGAGTGAGGGATGAGAAGGGTCTAGAGGAGATAGGGAGCTGACAGCTCCAGGCAGAGCTACTCACTCAAAAACCAAAAGTGGCAAGGAGGCAGGGAGAACTCAGGGCTTTAGGGTCTGACAGCCCAGGGGTTGTAATCCCAACCCTGGAGGTCCTCAGCTACGTGACCTGGGGCAAGTTCCCTAACCTCTCTGGGCCTCATCTCCCCCATCTGTAGTATATGAATACCATCCTCCCAGGACCATCACGGGACTTGCATGAGGCAACACGTGAGAAGCTGCCTTGTAAACCGTCCAGTCCTGGCCGAGTCACCTCTGCATGTTAGGACAGTGGAATAAGACATCATGCAAAGACCTGCAGGGAACCCTGGGCTGCTCCAGCCAGACATGTGCCTGGCAGCTCAAAACCATGTGGGGATCTGGGCAGAAGACACAGGCCCCTCCTCAGACCACATGCTGCTTACCTCACTCTGGTACCAGGCCCCTCACCCCCAGGCTTGGGAGCAACCAGGTGGCCCTCCTGCTCCCGGGGCCACAGGTCCCAGCACTGCGCGGCTGGCTCGGGGATGTTGGGCAGAGGGGCATTCCAGGCCAGCCTGGACCAGGCCTCCCCAGTCCTCGGTCCTTGGCCATTGGATCTGCTTCCCTCCCCACTCCTGCTCCTGAAAGTTTCTGCTTCAACTTTACAGTTTCCGTGGCAACCACCTCTCTTCCTGGCTGTTTTCCTCTCTTCAGTCACTCTGCCATCTTAAGAAGCAAGTTTCTCTCTTCTTTATGCTAAAGCGAGAATTAAAGTGAGTTGGGACAGGAGGTCCAGCTGGAGAAAGAGGACAGAGAGGGACAGGGCTGGGAGGAGAGAAGGATCTAGAGGCCACAGGGAGCTGACGGCTCCAGGCAGAGGGGCTGGTGCAGCCATGGTTTGCCTTCAGATGACCTCCGGGCCCGAGACTGCCCACAGGGTCCTCCACAGCGGGCTCCTTCAAATGTGACTCTCCTGCTCAGGGTGCCTGCCGCTCAGGCTGGGTGTCGAGGCTTTGCAAGCTGCCTGGGCCTAAATCCGCTTCCTACTCTCTCCGCTCCCATCCCCACACTCTCTGCTTTTGCACATTCTTCTTTCCCAAGGTCTAGCTCCAAAGTACCCCCACAGGAAGTCCCCACTGATGCCCCCAACCCCCACCACCCCGTCAGAGCTGTCTCTCCTCCATTGTGTTAGTGCTCCCCACCCTAACCTTTCTCCTAGGGGGCCTTCTGCCCTGCAGGCAGGGCGTCAGGACAGAAAGCTAATACTTCCCTCACTCCATTTCCCAGTAGGTCCACAGGAGGCCGCGCTGAACCTGGCCAGAGGGAGGGGGGTCCAGTCCAGATTCTACTACCAGCTAGCCGCCGGCGCTTCACGAGTTTGTTCTAGAACTCCATGTTCCCTGTGGTCAAACAAGCACGGAACTCACTTCCTCCCAGGCCGCTGGAGACTGAAAGGAGTCTGTGGATCCAAAGAGCTGGGAAAATTCTCAAGTGCTGCACGAGTCGGGATTATTTTTAGGCACTGAATTAGCACCATCCAATGAATAGCCCAAAGGCCTCCTTGACCCCGCAGGTCTCACGGCTCTCTTTCTCCACCTGCTGACTCCCGAGGCACTTACTGTCCGTGTCTGGCCAGCTCCACACCAAGGCCCTGCCTCTCCAGCCAGTGCGCCACACCGCAGTCACCCGCCATCAGTCCCCAACACACACACACACACACACACAGAGCCACCGACACGCCTGGGGCCCCACGGCTCTTGCTCTGGCCAAGGGGCCTGAGGGTGCCTCTGAGACCCAAGTCAGCAGGGAGCAGGTTGGCCCACCTGGTGGGGGGCAGGGGTGGAGGAACAGCTTCTTCCCAGCCTCATCCGGGCTGGGAACTGGGGCTGGGGCAGGAGACAGCCCCAAAAAGGGCTCCCTACCCGACTGACCGGGCCGTTCACTGCCTCGCCTCCTTCTGTTCCACCACCAGCTTCCTTTCTATGCCCACCCCTGAGGCTGGACCACTAGGACCCACCCCCTTCCCCTATGGTCTGGGCAGGCTACCCAGTTAACACCCCCCGGAAGTGCTCTCCCCAGAGAAAGTTCTCCCCCTCCCCTTCCACCAGGGCCTCCCTCCTTTCTCTGGGGCTGAAGGTGAACTTCACCCCCACTGCCCGCCCAGCCTCAGACCTACACGTCACCCTTCCAAGCTGCTCACAGAGGCTGCACCTGCCCAGGCTTGTGCTAGGAGGGGGCTGGTTTCCACGCACATGGGGACGCCTGGGGCCACGACGGCTCTGGGAGGGGCCCCTGTGTACACTTCAGGGCCATTTCACCTCCTTCCAAAGACCTGCAGAATCAGAGGACTTCAAGCAGGCTCAGAGAAAAAAGAATACTAAAGACTTGTGAAATGTCAGAACTGAGTGAGTAAAGACGGGGCCAGCCGTGGCCAGCCGGGGACTCCCTCCTGTGCTGCCCCTTCTGTCCCCGCTCTGCTCCTGGTTCAAGAGCCCAGGATTCCCACAGCTGGCATTGGGAAGCCAGGCCATTCAGCTCCCACACTCTGATGCATGAGGGACGCTTCCCAGGAGCTGGCATTTGAAAACCCATGCAAGTATGGGCAGTGTCCTGGGAGGGACACTGGGTGGGCCCAAGGGGGCTCTAATACAGTCCCTGTCCTCAGGGAGCTGACAGTCTGGTGGGACACATGAACCCGCAAAGGGACCCACCAACAAGGGCCCAAGGCAGAAGAAGCATAAGGAAGGGAGTAACTGATTCTGACTGACAGGGCAGGGTGAAATCAAGGAAGGCTTCACAGAGGAGGTGGCATCTGGGCCAGGCCTCTGAGAAGGATTGCAACAGACAGAGGGCATTGGGAAGGGAGGGAACCCACCGAGGTTTAGCGGCAGCCTGGGAACCACAGAGACTTGACTTGACGTCCCTTTTCCAAAAGCCACGTGGTTAGACCACAGTGAGGGTTTGTGCTTAGAGGATCCTGGCCCCATGTCCAACTAGCTGGGCCTCTTAGGCCAGGGGGGTGATAAATCCCTCAGGATGGCCCAGAAAGAGGCACTTTCCAGACTGGTTCCTGACATTAGACCCTGCGGTAATGTCTATTCTGGTCACTGCTGTCACAGGGCAGTGGCCCGAAAGTGCCAAAGGGAGACAGAGCTTGCCAGGTCTTAAAAGCCCTAAAGAAAAGAGTCTCCTCGAGTTCCATGAGCAGCCCACTCCGGGATTTCACACCACCCTGCAGTCAGCCGGGAAGTTCTTCCCCCTATCTAACCTACATCTCTCTTGCTGAAATGTACACCCACCTTGCTTTGGAGACACAGGAATAACAAAGCACAGAAGCTGAAATGCCTCACCAGGCACGCTCTGTCTGCAGCCGAGGTGGGAGTGGGGGTGGGTCAGTGGGCACAGACACAACCCCTGGCTCTGACAAGAGAGGACAAGGCCCCCTTTGTGTGCATGATTAATTTATAGGCCTGGGGAAGGCCAAGCGAGCGAGCGGGAATGTCCTCTCTCCGGGCCTCGGAGGCTTCCCTGACCCAGTTTAGAAGCCGCATTTATTGTGTTCTTCATGTCAAACCTTCCCGATGAGGTCTCTATTCCCAGTGTGCTCATGAATTTTCCGGGGGTTTAATAGTGTACAATCTGAGAACGATTTATTAAGAAGATTAAAGCCCCCAAATACGCTTCTGCATGCTCTCCCAAACACGCAAATTTATTCTCCGGCGTCAGGGGGCTCCCACTGCCCAGTGCAGGGCAATCACTCAGTGAGTTAAAGCTGGAACCCCTTGACCCTGGAGGGAAGGAAGCCACATGGGGGGTGGGAGTCTCCGGTGAGGGTTGGGGGTGAGTGTGGGAAGGTGCATATGGAATCCCAGGACCCCAAGTCTCAGCCCCAGCGTGAGAGGGCCCATGTTTGCAGACCCTGCCTTCCTCCCTCGTAGCCCACCTTGCCCGGGGTATCCCTGCTCAGCCAGGGCTCCGGGGCTTACAGTGGGACGTTGGTCTAGACACCTCCTGCTCTGGGACTTGGAAACAAAGAGGAGCTCCTAACGTCACTTTCTCTGAGCATCCCTCTCATTCACCGTACCTTCTGGACACTGGGAACTCCGGAGGGAAAGAACGGGTCAGATACTGCCGGAGGTGTGGGGAAGAGATAAAATTTTTGCTTGACCCTTCCTGGGGGAATGACACTTGAGGGGCCAGAGGAGGCCTCGCTGAGGGCAACCTGGGTGGAGGAGGTGAAGACAGGAGGAGGGGGCCCTGCCCCAGCCCTTTGGGACAAGGAGGGAGACAGCCCAGGGTGGGGTTGGACCTGGTCTCAGATGCCAGCGCAGAGGCCCAGGACTCCGTGCTGATCTGAAACCTCAGACTTGGCCTCTCTTCCCCCTGCAGCCCCTCCCATCCAACGGGTCCCCAGGACCGTCTGTTTTATTCCTGGTGATGAAAACAGTCACAGCCATGGCGGGTCCGCCATCTACTGTGCCAGGCATTGTGCTGAGTAGTGTCATTTCCTGCTCACAACAACCCTGCCAGCGGTGCTCGTATCACTGCGTGTCTCAGATGAGGAAATGAACCTTGGAGAGTGTCACCGAAGTGCCCGAGGCCATGCAGCTGATAACTGGCAGAACCAGGATTCAAACCTGAGGTCTCGTGGACCTTCCACCCCACCTCATTCCACAGCTGGGACAACTCCCCCTTTTGTCCCAATGAGGACCCTCAGTTTGGGCTCAGTTCAGGTCTTCATGTCCCCCACCAGACGACTGCCCAGTTTCCTTGCTGGCCACCAGCCTCTAGCCCCATCCCTTCCAGTCGTCCCTCCACCCAGCAGACAGAGCGACCGTCCTGGAACCCAAACCTGACCAAGCCACTCTGCTGCTGAAAACCTTGCTGTGGCTCCCTGGACCAACAGCACAGGGTACAAGCTTCCTTGCCTGGCGTTTGGGCCTCCCCATCCCCATGCCCTGTCTCCCACCACCACCTCCTCCACAGTCACCAGACGTGCCCCAGCCTCCGGTCTCCATGCCTTCCCTCACACTGGCCCCTCTGCCTGACATGCTTTTCCCCATGTCTCTGACTCCAAAACCCTCAAGACCTGAATCCAATGCCACCAATGCCAGGATCAGGTCCCTGCAAGAGAAGTGACCTCTCCCTCCTCAGAATCCCGACAGCACAGGGTCTCCCCGCACCCTTGGACAGCTGTCTGTGTTCAGGTCTTGCTCCCCTCGCCCCCAGCCCCAGCGAGCCCAGGAGCTCCTGGGGGGCCGTCTTCTCTCACTAGGAGCTCCTTCCCCGGGCCCAGCACACAGCTGGGTATGCGGAGCAGGCTGGTTCTGTGCAGACACGGCTCCCTGACAAAAGAACACCTGACCCTCTGAGTGAGGGGCCCCTCCCAGCCCCTCAGAAGGGGTCTTTTACCTTTTTTGGTGCCATGGAGCCTACGGCCTCTAGTAAAGACTAAAGCCCCCTTCTCAGAAAAATGTTTTTAAATGCATAAAATGAAATACCGAGGATTACAAAGGAAACCAATTACATTGAAATATGGTTATCAAAATATTATTAAAAAATTTATAGCAATATATGTGCTTCTTTATTAATGCCTTAAATAATAAGATCTAGGTCTAATAACTACTGTAATTTTGAAGTATGATGAGAAAAGTGTTATTTCAAGATCCCCACAAGACTATACTATCACATGATAGTTTCTGTGATTTCTATGATTTCTACAAAATCATAGAACAGCTAATGCCATTGCGGTTCATCACCGACGTTTATAAATGAAAGAATTATAATTTGTAGTTGTAATTAGAAGTTAGTGAAAATAAAAGTGGGGTTTTTTTTCTGTCCAAGTTCTTGGACACTCTGGATTCCACCCAGAGATTTCTGGGGTCCCTGGTTAAGGACCCCTGGCTTAGAGGTAGGGGCTTAAGGGAAAAGAGCAGGGTTGGGTTTATCCTGGAGCCCAGATTCTGGCTGTGCACTGCCTGGCGTGTCCCTGACTCTCTAGCAGCTCCACGTCCACCCACCTGCCTTGCTCAGATCACAGAGGAACCAAGCCCCGAGCCCACAGGTCCGTGTTCCGGCTTATCCCGAAGCTCCTCACTGGGGTAGGCTTGGCAGATGCCCCTGGAGAACGACCCTTTGGAGCCACTGTGCCCCAGACAGCCCAGCTCAGGGTCTCAGGGCCCCTGGCCACCTCCCAGGGAACTTGTTTTATGTCCCCAAAGAGCAGGGCTGACAGGCGATTAATAGCCAAGGATGGCTGGAGTGGGCTCAGACTGTCTGCCCGGCGCCCGCCCAGCCACCCGCTATACCCACCACCGCCCTCCCAGTAGGGATGAAAGCCCCATTAATTACCCGGGAAGAAAGGGCGCCAAGAGGACGCGCCCAAAGGCTCTCAGAGATCATCTCTGGCCACGATTTCTGAGTGTCGCGCCAAGCCTGGGGGCCAACTGTCAGCCCTCGCCTCCCTCTGTCACCAGCAGGCTGGACTCTCCTCCTCCTGAGACCCCCTGGGCCACCGTTCAACCTGGGTCCGCCCCCAAAGACTCCTGACCTGTCCCCTGTCCGTGGATGGATTGCTTTTTGCAGACAGGGCCCCCAAATAGTGCTCCCAGGTGGGGGTGGGACCCGAGGGGGAAGGAGAGTCTACCCTGTCACCTCTGTCGCCTTCACCAGCACAAGTCCATCAGCGAGCTCTACACACTCCACTCGGGAAGTTCTCTGGCCTCATCCAGAACCCACAGCTAGTTCTCTCGTCACCATCCCAGCCCAGATGATTGGGTCACCTGCATGGTCCCCCATACAGTTACCTTGTGCAGGTTTATACCAATCACTGTCCAGGCAGGAGCTCCGGCAACCCTCTCACCAGCCCTGTGAGCAAGGCGCTATTACTATCCGTTTTTACAGACACAGTAACAGAGGCTCAGAGAGGTTAAGTGACTGGCCCAAGGAGGCACAGCTGGTAACTGACAGAGTCTGGGTTTCAGCTCAGTCTGTCTGGCTCCAAATCTTCCCAGTGGCATCTTTTGGGTCCCCCAACAGGTCCCCGCTGCAACCACACGTGGCCAAAGAGTCTCTCTAAGGGAGGTTTGCCAGGCACCTCCACACACCCCTCCTTCCCTTTCCTGCCCCTGCCCAGGGGTTCCTTGAGAGCCCAGAGACTCCTCTCCAAACCCCACTGATCCCATCCCACCTCCTCCAGGAAGCCCTTCCTGACTGCCCACCCTCTGCAGAGTCAGAAGTCTTCCAGTGCCTCCTAGCCCTTCGCAGAAGCTGCCAGGGATGGCCACCAGCACTGCCTGTGGGCAGGAGCTGAACGGGTCTTTTTCCTCATCACCCCTCCCACCATACCCGCCAGCAGACACACACACCCCACAGGCGCTCTTCCAAGAGGAAAGATGAGGAACAAGTGGCAGATGAACAAGTGAGCCCACGGCTCGATGCTCATGCAACCTTCCACCAGAGGTAGGTCTGTTCACACAGGCAGGCGGCAGCAGCCCCGGGATCATGGGAATGGGGGCTCACATGACCAGTCAACCAGGATGGCTAAGGGAGGCTAGGAATGGGCATTGCAGCAACTCCCTGAGCAGAGAGGAGCCCTGGGCCAGAGGAACAAAGTCAGCAAATGCACTGGACCCCCACGTTGCTCAAGAAGAGCCCAGAGAAGGGCCAGACCCGAGTTCAAGGCTGAGGCAGAACCATGACCGCTGGGCCGGCCCTGTGGCTTAGCAGTTAAGTGCGCGCGCTCCGCTGCTGGCGGCCCAGGTTCGGATCTGGGGTGCGCACCGACACACCGCTTCTCCGGCCATGCTGGGGCCGCGTCCCACATACAGCAACTAGAAGGCTGTGCAACTATGACATACAACTATCTACTGGGGCTTTGGGGGAAAAATAAATAAAATTATAAAAAAAAAGAAAAAGAACCATGACTGCTGCTCCAAGCTCATGGGGGGGAAAACAGTGGTGCTATTCCCAGCAACAACCATTTTCCTAATAAATGTGCTTCCTCCAGACAGAGGGAGGCTGGCACCTAAGCCCGATGAGGCCCACAAAGGATGCTCCCTGAAACACCACGAAGGGCCTCGGACACCCGCAGGGAGTGTCTAAATCAACCACCGACCCTCAACTGCAGAAGCTCTATGCAGCAGGTAGAAAGAACGAGGCAGAGGTCCGTGTCCTCACTAGGAAAACCTTTCCAAAATATCTTAGCGTAAAAACCAAGTTGCAGAACAATAAATGATTTTTTTTTAATTGTTAAACAGAATCATAGATTTTCCATGGACACATATGTGTATATGAAAGCACTGAGAAAAACACACTCCAAATGCCTCCTGAGTGCCCCCACCCCCGGCTGGGTCCTCATGGAGCCCACCCAAACTCTACCCAGCTGCAGCCGAGGCCCGCTCTTGATACCGGAGAAGATCATGACCACATCCACTCTCACCCACGGTAGACAGGAGCGTAAACGGCCACGACCTCTGTGGAGGGCAACTCAGCAACGTGTATCAGAGATTAAAATCCATAAAATGTCCGTTTTAAATTCATATATTCTCCTTCTACATCCTATCCCTCAGATAAACTCTCACAACTGTGCAAGAACAGATGTACAAGGATGTTTCTGCACCCCTGTTTGCAGCAGGAAAAAAACTGTAAACAACACCTGTGTCCATCATTGGGGGCCTGGCTGAATAAATTACGGTCCCTCCTGAAAATGGAATCCTGGGTGGCCGATCTGCAGCATGAGGCAGGGATGTGTGTGCTGACACGGTGCATTGAGAGGCGAAGATGCAGGATATGTGGACCACTCCTGGATGGAGAGGTCCGTGGAAGCATGGAAACAGATTCTTGCATATGCTTCTAAAAAACAAACAGTGATCACTCTGGGGAGTGTGTGTGTGTGTGTGTGTGTGTGTGGAGTCGGGGGCAAGAAAGGGGAGAGATTTCGTTTTCACTTTTTACCCATCCATAATGATTTTACTTTAAAATCACGGAATATGTTGTTTTTATATATTAGAAAACAGATCCTGGTGCGGGATGATAGCGGAGGAGGCTGTGCGCATGCGGGAGCAGGGAGTATACGAGAACTCTCTGTACTTCCCGCTCAATTTTCCTGTGAACCTAAAACTGCTCTAAAAAATAAAGACTATTAAAAAAAAAAAAGCCTTTAGAAATTAAAACCACACAGAAAATTTGTCCTCTGTCAGCTTTGTTCCAGTGTGAATCTCCCTGTGCCTTCATCATTCTTGGGCAAGTCCTAAGTTCTAGCCTGGCTCCCACGTGGGGAAGGGCGGAAAGGGGGACCCACCCGACTAAGGCTCACTCCGGAACCCCGGTGAGGTCCCAGCTCTGAACCTTTGCCCACGCTCTTTCCTCTGCCTTGAATGCCTCTGCACCTCACTGTACCTGTTCAAACATCAGCCTCCCTGAAAGCCCACTTCAGGTTCCCTCACCCCTGAAATGCAGGCTCTCTGAGGACAGTCTGTGTCCTACATCTCTCTTTGCAGCCTCCAGGGTTGGCCAGGGCACAGAACAAGAGCTCATTAACCGTGGGCCGAGTCAATGGATGCCCTACTGAACACATTAACATTTCCAAAAGCCCGAAGCGCTGTCTGAACATCTCTCTGGGGCCACTCATTCTGCCTTGAATTATGATTCCACCTGCCCTTCGCGGCAGCGAGCTCCTCAGAGGGGCTCCCAGGCCCACACCAACCCCCAGGCGTGCCCCAGCCCTCTAGCTCACCCAGCTCAGGAATCACAAACGCAAATGCCAGTGTGAGCTGGGAAGGGAAGAGAAGGAGGAAAGCAGGCCAGCCAGACTAAATGGAGCTCACGCGCCCCAGCCCACCGCAGTGTTCTGGAAAGCAGGCCCAGTATGGCCAATGATCTGATGTCAAGAGAAGCTACCAGATTTTAATGGAAAAACTTGCTGATGGTTAAATGTAGCCAACTAATTCAGATTTAAGCAAGCAAGCAAGCAAGCAAGCGCGCGCGCGCGCGCGCAGCGCCGCGCGCGCGCGCACACACACACACACACACACACACACACATCTTGCAGGTTGTACCAAATAGGGCTGCAGGCCAGATTCAGCCCAGCCCCCTGCCTCTGGCGGCCTCAGGGAGCAGCAGCTCAGAATTCAGAGCAGCTGTAATTTAAAAAGACCAAAAAAAAAAGCAAAAAAACTCTCCTTGACCCTGCCGTTCCATCAGCCCAAACAGCCTCAGAGCCCATACCTGATACCCACTCACCCCAGAACCCACCCTCAGCACCACAGGGGACTCAGAGACCAGGCATTTTGGAGACAGCTGATTTGGCTCTGCAGCTACCAGCTGTGTGACCTAGGGGAAGTGACTTCACCTCTCTGAGCCTCTGCTTCCTCCTCTGGAAAGTGGAAGAATAATAACAGTACCTGCCTCCCAGGGGTGTTGTGTAGATGCTGGCGGTCATGAGAGAGAGGACCTGGGACCTGGAAAAAGGCCACAGCCTGTAAGGGCTCATCCTTAACATGACAAACAGGGGCGGCTTAGCCTAGTGGAAGGCAAGGGACGCAGACACACTCGCTTTCCCTCAGCCCCTCCAACCATGCCCTTGACGGAAAAGGGAATGATTAGCCTCAGAGCTGCCCAGGAAGGCTGTTACAGAGACACACTTTTCCCTGAACCCGGTACATCCCCAAGTAACAGAAATGAACACTCACGGAGCCCTTAGTGGATGCCTGGCACCACGCTGAATGCTTCAAATAAGTTCCTGTCATTCCACTTTCTCAACAATCCCGGAAGGTAGTTATTACCTCCCCACTTTACAGATGAGTAAACAGAGGATCAGAGGAGTGACCTGACTTGTCCAAGGTCACCTAGCGAGTGGTGCAGCCTGGACTGGCTGTAGAGCAGCCTCGTCCAGAGATCTCAGCAGCCACCCCGGCCTGCTCCTCACGCGCCTTCCTGTCTCCTTTCCACAAACCTTCGTGATTTGTACAGGGTGCCAGGTGCTGACCCAGCCCTGAGGACACCAGGAACAAGATGAGCTTGTGCTCTGGGCAGCCTGGCTGGGGCGCAGAGGCAGGAACCGTGGACTCTGGCTGGAAGAGCTGCTTCAGGGAGGACGGGACCCCTGAGCCTCTGTGCACCAGGAGGGAGCCCAAGGCACCCCAAGCTTTGAGGCTGGGGGCTGGGAACTGCAATCCAGAGGGAACCAACGGCGCTTGGCCCAAGATAGCTGAGAGAACCAACAGATGGTTTCTCTCTTGAGAGAACGCGCATATGTGGGAGAAAAGGAAAGAAACAGATCGCGGGGGCGAAGGAAACGAAAGCTTAAAGCCTGTCCTTGGGGTTCCCCAGCCCCCGAGATGTGGAGGACTCTTGCCCTGGACAAAGCGCCCCTGGCCAGGCACCACCACCCTAGATGTTATATTTGGGGGGGGGGGGGGCGATGACTCAGGCCTGGGGTGGTATGTGGGCTGAAATGTGTTCCCCTAAAGTTCACGTGTTGAAGTCCCAACCCCCAGTTCCTCAGATGTAACCACATTTGGAAATAAGGTCTTAAAGAGGTGATTAAATTAAAACGAGGCCATTTGGGTGGGACCTAGTTCATTCTGGCTGATGTCCTTCTAAGAAGAGGAAAACGGACACAGTAAAGCACACCAGGGGTCCATGTGCACAGAGGATGACCACGTGAAGAGGCAGCGAGAGGGGGCTACCTGCAAGCCAAGGAGAGGGGCCCGAGAGGAAACCAGCCCTGCCGACACCTTGATCGGGACTTCCAGCCTCCAGAGCTTTGAGAAAATCAATTTCCATAGTTTCAGTCACCTCGTCTGTGGTATTTCGTTATGGAGCCCTAGCAAATGAATACATGTGGGGATTGGACGCGCTGTGTTAGAGCAGGACCCCGGCTTGGCCACCTGGAGCTGACCGTGGACACGTCAAGTAAATCTCAGCTGCCAAGTGGGGGTGAGAAGAGCTGGCCACTCGCTTCACAGGGATGGCACCAGGCTCAGATTAGGCAGACAGCAGCTGGGTGGGGAGTGGCAGCCCACCTGCCCAACACCCCGGGTGCACATCCCACACATTCATCCTCAGGAATGCATCTGCCCTGGACTCCTTCTAAGGGCTGTGAACATTAGCTAGCATCTAGACCTCGAAAACCCACTCCTCCAGGGATGGACACTTGGGCCAGGGACAGTGCGGCCAGCTCATCCTGATTTCCCTGCAACTGTCTTGGTTTTAAAACCGAAAGTCCAGGGGCCACCCCGTGGCATAGTGGTTGAGTCCAGGGCATTCCACTTCGGTGGCCCAGGTTCGCGGGTTCAGATCCCGGGCGTGGACCTATACCACTCGTCAAGCCATGCTGTGGGAGCGACCCACATACAAAACAGAGGAAGACTGGTACGGAGGTTAGCTCAGAGCCAATCTTCCTCGCCAAAAAAAACAAAACCAAACAAAAAACCGAAAGTCCCACATCCCGGGAACTCCCTCAGAATGGAGCAAACGGAGATGGTCAGTCATCCTAGCCCAGCGTGTGGCCTCTCTTGAAGTCTTCACTTACTCATTCACGCATTCATCTGACAAATATTTATTGAGAACCTACTGCATACCAGAAACCATGTCAGGTGCTAAGGGTGAAAAGCCAGACAGGGATCCTGCCCTCATGGGCTTTCGGTCCTGTAGAAATACACAAAAAGAAGCAATAAAAAACTATAAATACACGCATATGTATACACACATGCAAGTTAACACCCTGACGCATGCTATAAAGGCAAAAACAAGAATCAAGGCAGAGACTACCTGGGGGAGGGGTCACCCTCTATGAGACACGTGGCCCGGGAGGAGGGCCATTCAAGGTGAGAACTGAAGCAGGACATTCCAAGGAGGACAGGGCTCCAGGCCAAGGAACAGCCTGGGCAGGGTCCAGTGGTGGACAAAACCCACATGTCTGAAAGGAACTGAAGGAAAGGCCAGTGTGGCTGAGGAGCAGCGAGGACGGGGAAGGGGATGTGAGCCAGGCAGGCCCAGCCGGGCCGTGGGGCCAAGGCCTGGGCTACACGTGGCTCTAAGAGCAATGGGAGCCGGGAGCAACGTGAACCAACCTACACACTGGCTACCAAGTGAAGAGCAGACGTTGGAGGAGCAAACACAGGAGAGAGCCCAGTTAGAAGCATCCTGCTGTCACGCAGGAGAGAAGACAGCAGCCTGGATCTGGATGAAACCGGGGAGCGGGGAGCACCGACAGATTCGTGGTACTCCCCAAGCACCCCTCCCACCATTCCCTTTCACTCAGCAGCCACTGTCCTCGCCCCAAGACAACCCTGGGAGTCAAAGTAAGTCAAAGCCCAGTGGCCTTGGCAACGGCACTTATCCCCCCACCCTTCCCCAACACCTCACAGTCCCTGTCACTCTCTCTGCCAAACCTGTGCCAAGCTGGCTGTGCATCAATCTCTTCCGAGCGGCCAAGTGACCGTGCAGCTTCCTCCCTCTGGGAAAGGGGGGTAGGGGGGGTGGTATTTTTACACTATTAACAATTGACATCTGTTAATTATTAGTCTGTCCACCTCTGTTTTGCTTCCACCCGCACCATTGCTCAATCCGCCGGCAGCACCGGCCCTGAGAAGTGGAAATATTCCCTCAGAGCAGAGAGATGGGGAAATATTCCCTGCACAGGCAGTGGGGGGCACACAGGCAGTGGGGGGCTCGCAGTCACGAGGCCCGATGCATCTGACCAAACCCACACGGCCTTCTAGATACTGAATCATAAGTCGAGCTAGCTCTGTCACAGGTACTAGGGGTCTCCATCCTGGCCCGTCTCAAGCCCTACACCTCCATAGGCACCCCCATTGCCTCTGGAGATGTGGCCCTCCTGGTCAGGCCAGAACCTCCTCTTGTAGACCCCAGAGATCTCTGGGCTGAGCCCCAATCAATCAAGCTGCAAATTTTATAGACTCCATGGAAGGAACATTCCTCAGGAGCCAAGGGAAGGGTACGAAGCACACATAGCCATGCTATTCTGGTTGGGGGCAGGGGCTGGACTGTGTGGGGACCTGCATCCCCTCTGGTTTGGTGAATCTGATCACACAAGGGGAGGATTGGACAGGCAGGCACAAGGCTGAGGGGACGGCATTCCAGGCAGGGAGCCTTGAGAACAAAGTCATGGCAACAGGACAGGGGGCAGGCCATGGAGCATTCAGCTGGCTGAGCTCCTGGGCTCAGAGAAAGGAGCTGTGGGCAAGGAGGCTCCTACCAGAGCTTGGAGGACCCTGCAAATCAACCTCAGAAGTCTGGACTATACCTTGGGGAAAATAGGAAGCCCCTCAAGACCCTTGAGGAGAGGAGAGGCCCCATCAGACCGAGGTTCAGAAAGCTCCCCTGGAGGTAGGGGGAGGGGGTTCGGGAAGCTGGCAAAGTGATAGGAGGCTGCAGGCAGGTTCTCCCCTAATGGTCAGTGGGGCGGGGATGGGGCAGGAGCCAGCGCCCAAGGGGAACCACCAGTCTGGCACGAAGGAGGAAGGAGGGGAAGGAGGGAAACCCCCAGGCTGGGACTCCCTGGTGCAGGGGTTGGCCAGCGCAGCCTGTGCCAGAAAGAGGGAAGTGGGGGTGGGGGAGGGGCGATTCGGGCGGGAGGACGTGGTTTCAGTGAAAGAAAAGGACTTCCATGTTGGACCGGTTGATGTGCCTTTAGAGATCCGGGTGAAAATCACTTCTCCTTCTGGAACGGGAGAGAGGATTAGGGGGAGAGATTTACATTCAGGATTGGCAGTAATCGAGGTTCAGGGGTCGTCCACAGCCTGGGCATGAAGGGGGCTCCCAGGTGAGAGCTGGTAGGTGAGCTCACCCGGGGCAGGACCCTCAGAAGGTCAGGAGGCATCAACATGAGAGAGGCCGGGAGGGGGCAGTGTCTGCGAAGGCAGTGTCGGGTGGCTGCAGGGCAGGGACCCACCCCGGGAAGGCTGGCAGAGGTCCCGAGCAATAACAGCATTATAATCGTCAAAGACCCCATGTACTGAGCTCCTTGTACACGCCAGCCTTGAACTAGGGACCTGACAGGCATCATCTACCTCACTGTCACCTCCAAAAAGCCACTGGGGGTAGTACTGTCCTCCCATTTTACAGATGGGAACGTCAGCAAAGAGCGGCTCGGTCACCCCGCCAGTCAAGCCTAGTCCTGACCAGTCACCCTCCAGAGCCCACACACACCTTCAACCACTACAGGGGCTGGGGAAGGTCAGTGTTCGCTGACCGGTCAGCGGTGGGTATTTTCATTGGGGTAGGGGTTCCTAGGGGCCAGAAGGCGACCAGGTAGAAGCAGACAACTGTTCTTCCAGCTGGAAGAGCGGGAGGGCGGCTCCGGCAACTTCCTCCAGCAGCTGGCCCAGGCGGCCGGATCTGAGCGGAAGGATCTGGAAGGCTGCAGCAGGGGGCCAGAGCCGGGAAGGGCCTTTAGTTCTTGTTCTGCCCTTAAGATCCAAACTTGGAAAACAATGGCCGCTAAAAGCAATTTGATGACTAAAATTTTTGACTGTTGCTAAGTTTAGCACTCAGGGTGGGGTAGGCCCAATGACGTACAATGTGCAAACCGTGACTTCCACCGTCAGCCCGATGTTGTATCCTGGTCCGCTGTTTAACTCCTCTTTGTCCACATTTCCAAATAATAACTTCCAACTCAAGGAGGGCTTAGAGATGAATGAGATCCCCATTCGGTATCCCATTAGTACCTAACACTTAAGCTACAAAGGGCAATGTTCAACCCAAAGGAATCAATCACTAATGGTGGAATTTGTGGGAGCTGCTGAAATCATACAGGTTCTCCATCTATATTGAAACAGTGCCTGGCACATGGTAGCCACTCAATAAATATGGGCCCCTCCAGGCAGGGCTGTGAGCTCACTGCTGTCACAGTCAAAGGGCAGGAAAGCCTCCCTGGAGCCTCAAAGTGCCAGGAGCCACACCCTCCAACAATCACCCCTTCTTCACAGCCCATCACATTGTAATTTACCTGTCGCTTCTGTAGGGTAGTATATCTGGCCAGAAAGGGCTTCCAAGCACATGTATTTTGCCCTTTAAAGTTTGGAGGAGTCTTTCAACGTTATTCAGATTCCCAATTGTTTTCAATCCTTAAAAGCACTTCTGTAACACCAAAACTCAGACCAGAAGAGGGACGGCAAACAGGCCAGCACAGCACACGCAGACCCTGCCAGCCCCGCTGTCCCTGCCACCAAGGCTCGGGCACATATCACTAACTGATTATGGTGCTCCTTGCTGCTGGGCCAAATGTGGCTTCAGACACTCCTCAATGCCCAGGGTCTGCTTTGCTTTGCTTATAGGAGATGATGAGCATACTATCTGAATATAGTGCCTCCAGTGTAAATTCCTTCTTTGGAGGAAAAAATAGTGTCTACAAAAATCCACTGAGTTTACCAACCATTCGTGACACGTGCGTCACATTGACAGGTCTTTTGTTGTTTTGCCTCTGTTTGCTCCTCCATCTTCTGGGGCCAGCACCCCAATTTTCCTTGGGGACCTCCCCTTTCCCCACTCCCAGTTCGGTGGAGAAACAGAGCTTACAAGTGGGGGGAGTGGGAGGAGAGAGACAGATGTCACATCCTAACTAATTCATTTAGCTGGGATTCATTGCGTCTCCTTGGGTTCTTCAAATACATGAGCCCATAAAATCCCTCTAACTTTGGCCAGTTTGAGGGGGACTTTTGTCTCGCGTACCTGAAAGAGCCCTGGCTGACCCCTATGGAAGCACTGAGCTGGGTACTGAGGGGTGATCCAAGGTGACAGAGGGTCCCCATCCTCCAGAAGCATCCCAGTCCAGCAGGCGGTTAGACTCAAGCACCCAGTCACAGCACCAGCTCCAGCTAAGAGCTGTAATGGAACCAGAGAAACCACTCCCCTCCCCTGAGAGCCACTCCCTCCTCCACTGGGCAGCTGATGAGCTCCCAGCGCCCCCATTGGAGCTCACCGAGGGTCCTGGACCAGGAGTCAGGAGACTGGATGTGAGGCCCAGCCCTGCTGTGAACTCACTGTGGGAGCCTGGACAGATCACCCTGGGCCTCAGTTTCCTCATCTGAAAATGCCATGTGACACCCAGGCGGAAGGCTGTGGAAGGGACTGGCAGTGTCCCGGCCTCCCAGGGGAGGGCAGTGGTTATGACAAAGGACAAGCTGCCTCTGGGGCTGGACCCAAACCTGTGCTCCACGTTTCTGGAGATTCCCTTCCTGTGGGGGTGGAGGGAGACTCCACAGAAGCCGCTGTACCATGCTGCCTCCTCCACACAAGCCCCAGATGAGAGAGATCTGAGGAACCTTCCAGTCTCAGCTTTTCCTCCCACGTCCAGGGCATTCACTCATTTGAAACTGAGGCCATTTCTGGGAGGAAATCCCTCAACTGCCTTTCTATCCATTGAGCAGAAAAACCTCCCAGTCTCATCGGGCCTCCCCACACTGAGGCCTCCCCTCACGCCATTCTCCATGTCCCCATTAAGCCAGGGGCCCCGACCTGCCCTCTCCTCCCAGGGGACAGTGGTGTGGTGGGTGGCAGGGTCCAGGGCCAGCACCTCGGTCTGCCCAGAGGAAAGGTCCGGCTGCTTCGCGGCAGCTACTCTCCCGAAACGCTCTCCAAGGAGTCGCTGCGGCCTCCTGGCCCTCCGGGAGGCCAGAGGGTGAGGGCCAGGGTCAGGGTCAGGGCGGGGCCAATGCCCAGGACTGACCTGCCTGTGACCAGGGGTGGCCAAACCCATCAGACCTGACGCTTGCCTTTCAGCTCCTCCCTTTCCTACAGTCGACCTGCCCAGGTCCACATCAGGCGAGCTCCTGTGCAACCCACACACCTTCCATACAGGAGGAGACAAATTCGGAGGGAAGAAATACATTATCTCAGCCACGGCCCCACCCCCCACCATAACCATCACAGCAGCGCCGCCTTTAAAAACGCCTTTGTGGGCATCCCCCTGCCTCTGCACCAGCACCCTCTCCCAAAACAACATTCAGCAGCTCTGAATTACCAAAATCAATTACTCCAAGAAGGAACTCAGGCAGACAGCACTAGAATAAAGACAGCAGATAATTCCCACCGTCAGGTAATTGCTCCCCTGAGAATTTCAGATAATAAAAGAGGAATCGAAAAGAGAGCATTTTGCCCCAGAAAGGAAGGGGAGACGGTGCACTGATAAACAGAAGGCTCTTCTCTTCCCTGCTGCCTTCTTTCCCCCTTCCTCAGCTGTGCCCCTGCAGGACTCAGCCACAGCGGGGTCATGGGAATCCTCGGGGATTGGGGTGGGAGGCAGAGGGGGTCGAATTCCTGGGTCCCGGGTTCCGGGGGGCAGTGCAGGGTTCTCAGAGGACATCTGACTCTGGTGTCCTTCCTTGGGCAGGGATACAGACAGGGCCCCAGGCTCCTGTTACACATGGGCTCAGGGATACAGGATTTGACAGTTAATCTCCCTCTACTCCACTGGTCCGTCTTATCCCCTTGACGAGGCCAAAAGCTTTTTTTTTTTTTTTTGTGAGGAAGATTAGCCCTGAGCTAACATCCATGCTAATCCTCCTCTTTTTGCTGAGGAAGACCAGCCCTGAGCTAACATCTATTGCCAATCCTCCTCCTTTTTCCCCCTTTTTCTCCCCAAGGCCCCAGTAGATAGTTGTATGTCATAGTTGCACATCCTTCTAGTTGCTGCATGTGGGACGCGGCCTCAGCATGGCCAGACAAGCGGTGGGTTGGTGCGCACCCGGGATCCGAACCTGGGCCCCCAGTAGCGAAGCGTGCACACTTAACTGCTAAGCCACGGGGCCGGCCCCCCAAAAGCTTTTTGAGAGTGGGTCCTTGGCTGTCACACCCAGCCCTTCCTCGCCACCTGGCCCTGGACACTCATGTAAAGGACCTGTCAATTGATCCAGGAGCTGATGGCAGGGCACACAGGTTTACCCGGGGCCAGTCACTGAGCCCTCTGGGTCTTGGTTCCCTTGATTGTAAAATGGGGAGAGAGCATTAAACTATTATTTAGATGTCACCACACCACATCCCCAAGAATATCACAAAGCCTTCTCAATAGGAATTCCACAAAGAAAGTGTCCTACGGTCAGAGGCTTGGAGAGTTCTGGGGTAAACAAAGGCCAGCAGGATTCTTTGCTGCAGGACTTCTCAGAGCCTTTAAAATTGCTAATGTAGATTGGTACTGTACAAATGGGCATAAAGTATGCAGCCTTTTCCAAAACTCCTTTTCTACAAAGTATCTCCCCAGATGGCCATTCCATGGAACGCTCTTGGGCCAACTACGGTTGCAGATATAAGGTCTAACAAGGATGTAACAAGGAATTTAAAGGGAACTGGCTGGGGGCTATGGGAAAATCTCACGGAGGGCATGGTGGTTGAGATAAGTTCTGAAGGAAAAAGAAAGGGCAAAAATAGGGTAGAGACCTTCAAATAGAGGGGACCATCCAAGCAGGAGCCCAGAGGTGGGAGAGCCCTGGGCATACTGGGTCCTGTTTGTTCCCTGGAGAGAAGAAGGTGAGTCTGGAAAGGCAGGATGGGGAGGGCCTAGGGGTAAAGAACACAGCGAGGGTTTTTTAAGGTCCTTGAGTAAAAATAATGGCTTCCTTGTCTGAGCACTTACGGTGTGCCAGCATTGTGTGAAGCACAGTTCTTACCCCTATGAAGCAGGTTCCCCTGGATCTCTCACTTCAAGGCCCAGGACAAGTTAAGTGGCTGCCCCAATTCACACAGCTACTAGGTGGCAGGGCAGCGACTGGAAGCCCGCAGCACATTAATTTCAGAATCCATGCCCTTAACCACTGTGCTTCCCCATCCAGAGCTGGGAGGGGCAGGGCGGAGCCCACTGCCACCAACATCTTCAAGGTGTGGAGAAAAGCCAATGATTCCTCACCATGTGAAGCCTTCTCTCTACGCCTTGGTTTTTGATTTATGCTCCATCGGCCAGTACCCCCCAAATATGTACATAGGTCATTAGTTCTAAATATTCAAAAGGAGTCTTTTCAACCATCCCTCCGGGAATGGGCAAGAAGGTGCCAAGACAGCAAGTTGGCACCAACAGTAACACGTGGCCGAACCATCAACATCCTCAACAAGATTTATGTTTCCCAAGCACGTGGCTGCTGCTTGATTTATGGGGCCCGTGGAGCGATTGTAAGAGGGAGCAGACCTCTCAAGGGAGGGACGCATCATCACCATCAAACATTTCAAAATCCTCTCAATCGCAGTAAAGATGGCACCAGGCCACTTCCTGCCCTGGCACAGGAAAGGAAGCGAAATTGTTTGCCTTAATTGAATTAGGTAATTAACTAGACAATGCAAGGAGACATTCCAGCAAGGATATAAATACTTAAAATCCCCGCACTGGTTGTGTGGAGGATGTCAACAACAGGAACTTGGCTGAGGGGAGCGCTGAGGGCGGCGAGGCGTGTCCCAGCTAAATACAACAGTGGCAGGCAGCAGCTCATAATGATGGGCTCCCACCCCGTGCCAGCTCCGTGATAAGCACTTTACACGCGTTACCTCACTCACGCCTCAAAACAGCTCGGTGACGTAAGTGTCACTATTATCCTCATGTGACGGATGAGGAAACTGAGGCCCAGGCAGTGAAAAGACTTGCCGGAGGGCACACAAGGGAAGGGACAAACTCAGTTCTGCTTTCAGACCTGCATCTTCACCCATACCTTCGCTCCCTTTCCAGAGGCACGCCCGAGATAAAGGGGCTCTAGGGATGTTCTGGTCCAAATGGGGAAACTGAGGCAGGATTAGACACCTCCCCGCTCCCCAAGAGTCCTGACTGCCAGGCCTGAGCCTCCCAGCTGACCTGGCTGCAGGGCTGCCACAGAGAACCAGACAAGCAGGGAGAAGTGATTTTGCAATCCTGTTTGCAGAAACCTGGCGGCTGTCCTCCTGGGGCCGGCTCTAGCCCTACTTCCTCCGGGAAGCCCCCGTGACTTCTCACTCTCCCCACACACCAACCTGTGGCCTCTCCAAAGGCTGGGCATGCTTCCCCCCTGAGGGTGGACCCTGGGGGTTCGCAAGAGGGAGGGAGGAGCCGAACCTCAGACTGGTTTGAGTCTCCGTCCACTCTGCCGTCACCCAGCAGGCCTGCTTCAACAAACACTCACGCCAGCGACTTAAACTGCAGAAACAGCTTTAGTGGAATGTGAACACCATGCAAAGGATAAACTTCAAGGGTCTTAAAGAAATCTTGCCCTCTATTATCCCTTTCTCTATTCATCACCGTGGCTCCTTAAAAACCCATATTCGAAAACCTTTTGGTTTGGCCGATTTGAGTCACTGTGTATCTTTACAAGAAAAATAAATACGCAATTCACATAGTCTCTTTAACTCAAACCTTTCCATACCCAGAACTGCCTTCACCGGAGTCTATAAGCTCTGGAAAGGGGCAGTGGCCAGAGTATCCCAAGACCAATGTGAAGTAGACTGAGAAGATCCTCAATAATATAAGGCAAGAATAAGTCTGAACAACTCTAGCATTTACTGAGTGTTTACAATGTGCAGGCACTGTACTGTGTTCTCTGGCTCCACGCCTAATTTTAACCTAACAACAACCCTAGGAGATAGGTATTGTTATTCCCAATTTACAGATGAGAATACTAAGGATCAGAGAAGTGAGGTCACTTTGTTCAAGGTCACACAGCTGGTAGGAGGAGCAGCCAGGACTCAAGTCTGTTTGATGGACCCCAGACCACCCCCCACCCTTAGCCTTTCTGCAGTTACCTCTGGGGTGGGAACAAGCTGCTGTCTCCTCCCCCGCCTCCCACTCCAAGCCCAGGATTCAGCGGCCATCAACAGATCTCTGCTCCAAATGTGAATCAACACCTCACTGGTCACTCCTCTCAAAGAGAAATGCCCCCTGCAACTGTCCTGCCTTGAAGGTGCCTTCTGGGGAAGATGGGAAAGGAATTAACATCAATATCCAAAAAGCCAACAGCTACAGGGGATGGAAAGAGACAGGCCCAGGACTGGCTGTCTGTGAGACCACAGCTTCTAATGTGCCCTTCCCTCATGGAGCCTGGATACAGCCACACCTGTTCACCTCTGCTCCCCCTCTCTGACTCCTCAAGGCCCACGTTGGAGGGGGAATACAGAGGATAATGTCACTCTAGAAAAGAACCCCCCATTCATCCCCTTCCTGCTCCTCACCTGCTTAATGACACTTAATTTCTCCGTATTTATACTTTCACATCCCACAAGAGTCAGCCCAGCAGCTGGAGGGCAGAGAAGCAGAAGCAGAGTGACTGTGGAGTGGGGAAGACTTTCATTCAGACTCTAGCTCTGCCTCTTCCCAGCTGGGTGAACTTAGGCAAGTCACTCCTCCTCTCTGGGTCTCAGTTTCCTCATCTGCAAAATGGAGAGGACACCAGGACCTCACAGGTCTGTTGTGAGGACCAAAAGGGCTACTACTTGGAAAGTCTTGAGCCCAGTGCCTGGCCCATGGGAAGTACTCGAAAGTGTGAGCCACCAGGTATTATCATTACAGCCCAGAGAGGTCCTGCACCTTGCTCAGGGTCACAGAGCAAATGTGAAGCTGACAATAAGACCAAGTTCTGGCTCCTGGTTCCAGCTCTTTCTCGACACAGAGCCACTCTCCTGGGAACCTGTGAGATGGCACAGGCCAGGAGCCTATCACGGCCCAGTGGTTTCCCCAGGCCTGCAGTTCACAGGCCAAGTACAAAGTTCCAACCAACAGGTTTGTTTTTCTTACACACACGCAAAATCGACAAGTGGCTTAGAGTGAAAGTTTCCAAACCTTGGCATCCTCCCCATCCGGAGGTGAGTGGTGACCTCACCCCTGTGACTAAGCCGACGCCAACGCCAAGAGCCCTCTGCGGGAACCCGCAGGCTCGGCGCTGCTGGCTCCAGCCCTAGGAGGAGCCCAGGCTGCAAAACCGGGATCTTGCAGAGCTGGGAATCCCCGATTTTGGAGCAGAGACGCAGGGTGCTTCGGAAAAGCAGAGTGCTGTTACAGCCAAAGACCAGGATGGGGCTGGAGATCCAGGTTCGAGTCCTGGCTCTGCCATGAACTTTTCATGAGGCTTTGGGCAAACCCAAGCCTCTGTCTGCCCAACTCTAAAATGGGTGGACTACAGATTTCCAGTGGTGTGTCCAGCTCAGATCTGGTTTAGCCCCCCTCCTGCCCACCAAGGGCTCTGGCCTAGCTGGGGAAGGAGCAAAGAGTTAATAAAGGCATAGGTTGCAGGAGAGGGCACTGGGCACTAAAATGCGCAGGAGAGACCAGCGCTGCTGAAGCGGTGGGTGCAGGCTCCCTAGGGAAGCCGTGGCCTGATGGGTGGGAGGTGAGGGGGGTCCTACAGGGGAAGGGGTGGAGTTGGGAGGAAGATAAAACTGATCCTGGTGGTCTGGAATCTTGTCAGGGGCAAGGAGCACCATATTGGAGGCGCTAGAGCAGCCTGTGAAAGTTTCAATGAATCAGGCCAGGAGACGAGAGGAGCATTCCCCAGAACCTCAGCCCTCACCTCCTCTCCACTTAATTCCTCCCACCCCGGGGAAGACAGATAGACACACAACCAAGAGCACCTAGACTAAAAACCAGAAAAAGCCAAGAAACCCAGATACAGACTTTGCCCCACAACTGGCTCCTCCCAGAACCCAGAGGCAGCAGAAAACGGGCTCCTCCCTCTTCCATGGTGCCAGGTTCCAGAAGCAGAGGTGGGGATGGGCAGGGTGTCTTCTGAGGATTTAAAAAAACCTGCTCTACCAAACACCATAAAGTGACACCTGTAGCAAAGCTGGAGGAACACACCATTGCATTGCACCGTTGACAAAGCAGGTAACTGCTGAGCTCTGGGATCCTTGATGGCTCCCTGCTGCCCATAGCATCATGTTCACATTCTTTACTGTGGCATTCAAGGTTGTCAATTTGGGGTCCCGATGGTACTTCTCTGCTTCACTCCTATTACTAGCCCCCCTGCCCCCACACCCTACAGCCACCTACAGCGTCCCTCTGTTCCCCACCCCATTGTGAGCCTTTGTCCCTTGGGGCTTGGATCTGTCCTTAGTCTTCTCAATGCCTTTGCTGCTTTGCTTAATAATCTACCCTATTGTTTCAACCAACCCCCTTCCCTCCCGTAGCCTGTCGACTTTAGACTTTAATTGGGCTCCACCTTAAGAGTAAAGAACGCAGACATAGGGGGTCGGGGAACAGACTTGGTTCTGCCACCAAATTTTGGATATAGCCTCAAGCGAGTAATTGGGCACCCGCCTGCACGTTCTCGTTGATAAAGTGGGCAGTGCGACCTCTACCTACGTCATCGGCGGCCGAGCCACTCAAGTGAGATAATGGAGCCAAAGGGCTCTGCACAGCCTCAAGTGTGACACGAACCCAAGGGATTAGGATGTCTATTTTTAACTCCCCACATCCTGGCCGAAAAACAAATCCCTCACACACCCTGCAGATCCCTATCAGGGGGGTTGGCAGAGCCTTTTGGGAATTCTCTCCTCCCGGAAGCGGCGCCAGCGTTGATGGCTTTCCCTCTGCCGGGAAAGGCTCATAAGGCCCTGCTCCAGCCAGGGCCAGCTTCCATTATGTCTGGCTGGGTCCTCACTGCCCCTGTCAAACAGCCATTTCCTGGTTGACTCAGTTGTCACATATTCTCCGGCCAGTGACAGCTAGACATCTTCCCAGCCAGACCAAAGATGCTGAGAAGGGTCGTTCATTCATTTACTGATTCATTTACCCCCACATTCCCTCTCCTCTCCCTCTGAGGAGGTGGGGCCTGCTCTAGGGTCACCCAGAGGGGTCAACCATGAGGCACCTGTGGCAGGATGCTCAGTCTAGGGGTAGAGACAGGTAAACTGAGAAAGCAAAAGTGAGCAGGACATTCAGTAACAAAGGCTTGATGGGAGGCTATGGGGCTCTAAGGGCCCTTGCCAGCCTCCAACAGGGCAAGGGACTTGAGCAGCATTTGAACACAAAACCAGACCATCATTGAGCTCGCTACTCTCCCCCCAATACCCCCAGCATCCCTCAGACCTTTCACCAAGAGGGATCTTGAATAGGTAGCAGCCACTGTGACCCACAGGGAGACGGGAGCTTCCTACTTCAGGACAGGACCCCATCACCTGGCCCACCTCTGTGGTGTGGGCTAAATTCATGAGGACGTTTGCCCATTCTCCCAGGTCCCCCTTTGCCCACCTGCTACTGCCTGAGTTCACTCTCATGAACTGATACAAACAGGGAAAATGACCCCAACACAAGAGTTTCAAAGAAAAAGAGGCTCCTTCTGAATGGGGAGCCCTCAATCCAGAGAGCCTGCTCTTGTCTCCCCACTCCGAGCCCTGCCACCTGGGAGGCCTGGTGGAGTGTGGTGAGCACTGGGCTGGGAGAGAGAGAAGCCAGTGCAAGCCCAGGGCCGCCTCTTTCTGGACACCTGAGCCTAGCCAAGCACCTCCTCTCTCAAATGGGGACTGAGAGAAGGGCTACATTAAACAAGACTCTCAGAGTGAAAGCGCTTTACCCACCTGGAAGTTTGATATAAATGTTTTGTGGTTTAGCATAAATTCTTTGTCCACATTTTTGCTCTTTCCCTGTTGGCCTCTGGGGCTCAACGACTCTCTCTGAACTCAGGCACAGACAGTTTTTCTGGAGGTTCTGACCTCAAATAACTGCGCAACGCTCGAAAAGTCATGTGATCCCTAAGTGCCTCTGGGGACATGTCTGTGGGCCCCCAACACAATCCCAACGACCCCTGTGGACCCTTCGCAAGGACTTTACAAACTCTCTTATGAATTCTAGAGACTCAGGTGAATTTGGACATGCTCGTTTGAGACCTGAAGTTCAGCCTACAGGTGGGGGAGCTGGTGAGGTGCCCTTTTCAGACCTGCTTCCAGGCCTCCCCAGCTTTGACGCCACAAAGCCAGAGTGACCTTTTAAAAAAGCAAATCAAGAATGATCCAAAGGAGGCAGGACAATCTTTCCACAAACCAAAGGCCTCTGTCTGTCTGTCCATTGGCTGGAGCCAGCCTAGCCCAGAGTACATACTGAGAGGACCCCACCTGTTTACAGTGGGAAGCGGGGTGCACGCAAAACACCCTTAGCCAGGAGCAGAGAAACCAAGCCCAATTACAAGCCAGTCCAACTCTACAAGGCTTTAGGAGCATTTACTACACCAAAGGAGGCCTTTGCCAGGCCCCACCCACTCCGTGGGCACAGAGATGAGAGGTAAGGCCAGGGCCTGGCCCTCAAGAAGTTCAGAGCCCATCTTGGGGGACAGGCAAGCTGATGCCAAAGTGTAAAGCAGGCAAGGCCGTCGATAGGAGCTACAAGCCAGGACGGCACAGGGCAAAGGCTCACCCTTAGCAGAGTGATGAGAACAAGTGGAGTGACATTTGTGCCAGACCCGGAGGGGCAGGAAGAATCTGGGCAATGAAGCAGTGGCCGAGAGAGGAGGGCGTCCAGGAGTCACAGGCAGAGAAAGGAAACAGGCCTGAAGGGCAGAGGGAGAAGAGGCGAGGAGGAAAGTTGGAGCAGGCATGGGGCCGTGATTGCCAAGCCAGGGAGCGTGGGTTTGATCCCGTGGGTGGGTAACAGGGAGCCACCCCCGGAGAGGTAAGAAGAGGCATGATGGAGCAGGGAAGCTGAGGGCAGGTGGCTGGCGGAGGCTGCGGTTAACAAGGTCCTGCTTTAGGAAACCAGGCTGCTGGGGGCCTGTCCTGGACATGGAGAGCAGGCAAGCCGATCCCCTTAGCCAGCTGCTCCGCTCCAAGGAGAGGTTATAGCCATCTATGCACAGACACCAGTTGGGAGGGGCAGGACTCAAGGAAGGCTGGGGATGCCCAGGGGAGAGACATACGGTAGCTCAGGAGGGAGAAAAGAGACTATTACACATCCTCCTGGTCCCTCGGCCAGGGCTATCCTGGGGTGAGAGTGGGCTCAGCTGGGTTGGTCTCAGAGCCCCACATTCCCACTCAGCTCCCATCTGCAACCCTAGTCGCTCCCATCATTACCTGCCTGCAGTGTTCAGAGTGCAAAATACTGTTTAAGTCCCAGGTCAGCAACCTCACTCCACCCTGGGCTTCCTCCTGCTGCCCCACTCCCTTCCCCAGCTCCCTGCGCCCCCTGGACACTGAGCCCACAGAAGCCTTTCTGAATGGTTTCATAACAAGCCTCAGTGCAGCACTCCACCCTCCAACCCAACCCAACAACTCACCCACGGACCCCGCTCTCCAGAAATGCAGGAAAAAAGTCTAACCTGTGAATGTCAAGGTTGGAAGGAAACTCAGATACCTAACTAACCCCCCTCACCTTTACAGAGAAGGAAACTAAAGTTTTGAGCCCTGCCCAGGATCACACAACCCAATGGTGGCCCAGTCAGAACTCAGGTCTTCAAGCTTCCAGGCGAAGGAGGGCTCTGGCACCAAAGCCACATCCAGGTGGGGTAGAAAATCAATGAGCTGCGAGATACAGTGCAAAAAAGGCCTGTGCTTACTGTCAAGGGACCTGGGTTCAAGTCCCGACTCCACCCTCTTCCCTATGCTCACAGACATTAGAGTTCTGGACACGTCACTGCAGCTTCCCGAACTCCAATGACCTCTCCACGAAATGGGTGTTTAGTGATTCTGTGCTTTCAGCAGGATCCCCCAGGATGAAGGTGCAGCTCTGCTCTGTACACAGCAGAGCTAGGAGGTAGGGATACTGCTGAGGCCCGTGCAGGCGACAGCTTTACCCCTCACTCCTCCCGGCAGCCAGCCAGGCCCAGCCAGCCTCCAGCCAGACATTTCCCCAGAGCTGCCCACGGACCAGCAGAGCAGCCCTCCGGGCGAAGGGACAGATTTCTACTGGATCTAAAACACAGATGCACACATGGCAGATCCCCCCACTCCCCTCCCCCAGAAGTTCAGGCACAGCACCTCCTGTCTGGAAGGTCAGAGGCCTTCATGGGGCCACAGAGGAGGAAAAGTTCTGTTGGAGAGGTCCTGCCCACCTCTCCTGAGTCCCCACCACCCCAAATGAGAAATCTGAGCACAAGGGCCTCATCCAAGGTGCACCAATCCTTCTAGAAGGCAGAGGCCAGAGGCCTGGGGGTGGCAGAGGGAGGTGAGCAGGGCCTCCTGGGAGTCACGGGCTGGCTGCCGTGCACATCCACTTATGGCAGGAGGGGCCTCCCCAGGGCAGCTCTGTCCTCTGAGGGCCTGCCCATACACTTGACATCCACCCAAGTGACTTCCACAGCCCATTCAGAGACAGCAATCACCCCACCAGGGGGTGTCACATCATGCCCATTTGACAATTGGGAGAAAGCCCCAGAAGGCAAAAGTAACCAGCTCAAGAGAGTGAAGCCAAGACTTGAATTCAGATCTCTAGGAACCCATACCCCACATTCTCTCCCTAAGTGTACCTTAGGGCTATGGTTCTCAGACTGTGATGTGCCTGAGAACGGCCCAGGGAGTTTTACAAAGTGCACATTCCCAGGTCTGGAGTGCAGATGAGAAATCTGCATTTTAACAGGTACCCCAAGTGACAGCGATAAAAGCATTGCCAGCACACACCACAAACCCAGGCGCGCGCACACACACACACACACTCATGCGCATGCATGCTAGCGTAGGACAAAAGTAATGATTATAAGCACAGGCTCTAAAGGCAGATGCTGGGTTTGGAATGCAGCCCAGCTCCTTACAGGTTGTATGACCTTGGGTAAATCTCTTAACCTCTCTAAACCTGTTTCTTAAAGTGCAAAACGAGGATACGAAAAGAATCAACCTCATGGGGTTGTCTTAAGGATGCAAGGAAATAATACGCGTAAAGCCCTCAGCACAGGACCTGGCATATAATAAACACTCAATAAATGTGCTGTGATCATTGCCAAACTCAGTTCAGTGTGTTGAATGCCTAAGGGAAGGAACAGAATGCCAGGCACCAGGGGACCACAGTGAATAATTGAGCCAGTAAGAGATGCCTGAAGGGTTGTACTAGAACCAGTGCATAGAAGTAACAGGGACACAGATTTCTGCTCCAAACAGGAAGAATTCTTTAACAGAATGGAGTTACCCAATCATGAAACCAGCTGCCTAGTGGGCTGACTGTCACTAGAAGATCTCAGGAAAAAAGACGAGATGTTCACTGGGTAGAGACGCAAGCACCAGGGAAGGAAGACTAGAGACGAGGTGGCCTGGATGGTCTTGAAGGTGACTGTGAGCCAGGTTTTGCAGGTGAGCCCCTCTCCCTATCATGCTGGTTAATTCATGCATTTGCAACGTCCCTGATATTTACGAGACTTTTACCTCCAAGCATCCAAAAGGGATGGGAAGAGGTCAACAGAAGACAGAAAGCCTATTGGTACCTTCTGAGTAGTTCACGATGACAGGGAGGGGGATGGGCGGGGCTGCCTTAAATCTGAGGCCCACTGAAATCATATGCCTTAGAGGGTATGTGCATCTGTGACTTTTCTCAAAAGGGCTATTAAGAGGGGCTGGTCCACACCAACTTTTGAGAGGAGGGGAAACTGAGGCACAAATGGGCTGGGCCCTTCCGGCAGCATGAGGGCCCAAGCTCCAGGACGCAGGCTGGCAGCCCAAGGCTGTTGTCCTCTGAGCCAGTTGCCTTGCACGCCTTACCTTGTAAAAGCCTCATGACATCCCCCTGGGTGGGACCTCTGAGCTCAGAGAGATCAGGAAACCCGCCCAAGCACACACAGCTAGTGAGTGTCGGGGCTGGGGTTTGAACCCGGATCCTCTGGGCTCCAGAGCTGGTGTTCGGTTTGGTTTTTAACCCTCAGGTGTACTGTCTTAGGCCAAGAAAACCCAGAAAGGAGTCTGGCTTTGATATTGAGAAGAAATAATGTTGAAGATGATGATCCTCACAGGTAACAATCTATTCATCTACATTCAATCAAAACTAAATTCAAATCCAAATTAATTTCCCCTCTAAATAGCAGAAGAGGGCAGGAGGAGAGGGGTGCAATTTCCTTATCACTCAAGCCAGACAGCTCAAGAGAACGGACCATCCGGAAACCAGAAAACCCCACACTCATTCCCAACAGGCTGGAAAATGGAACCTAGAGGGCTTTGGTCCCTATTTCCACCCTGCTTAGCTCCAGGTGTTTTTATGGAGGGTGGGGTTCCAGGCAACCCGGGAAACAGAAAAGAGACTTCACTTCAATGACCCCGCCCCCCCTGAAAATTGAGGAGTGGCTACGTGTTGAACAAAACAACACTCAAAACGTGGGTGCCCCGGGGTGCCTGGCTCTGGGCAGAGAAGAGGGGCTATCCGATCGCCAACCCCCAGGACGAGCTGAGGGGGGTCTGAAGTTTTGGGAGACCACGGGAGGCTTGAGAAAATCCCCACCTCAAGCCCCACCGGCTGCTGGCTCCAGCTGGGGGTGCCTTCCTCCTGACACCCCGCGAGGTTCTCTGCCAAGGACCCAGCGATCTAGGCAGGGCGCACAGGAAAGTTCAAAGGGTCGACGCACCACGCAAAGATCCCTGTCGCACAGGGGGCTGTGGGGTACAAGACGAGTAAGTAAAACAAAGTCATGGCCCCCTCCTCAGTCCGGCACCCCGTACCCCCCATGAGGGCCCCCAGATCCTCTCGAATGTCGGATCCCTCTGGGACCCCTTCAAGTCCCTGGGGCCCCCTCATACCGACTCGGCGGCCCTATCTCTTACCTTTACGCGCCAGCCGGGCCGCTGGGCGCTGCCATCCCAAAGGCGCCGCAGCCCGAGCGGCCCAGGGCGAGGGTCACGAGGTGGCGGGGTCGCGGGGCGGCAGGAAAGTTTCCGGAGCACCAGCCAGGGGGAGCGGGCCAAGCGGGCGGGGGCCCGGCAGAAGCGCGCTCCGGCCGGCTCCGCGCGTCCGCCCGCGCCGCGGCGCTCGGGCACCCGGGCTCCCCCGGCCACCGCCGGCCCAGCCCCGCCAATCGCAGGCCCCGCCACCCGCAGCTCCGCCCGCCCGGCCGCGACCGACCGGAGGCGGGGAGCCGAGGGGCGGGGGCGCACCTGTTTGGCCAATCGACCCCACTACTACCACCCCGCCCCTGCCGGACTGGGCAGGTCCGATCTCCTCAGCTCCCGGCACACGCCCCCTGTCCCCGCTTTGGCCCGGGATCCAGGCCCGGCCACACCCCTCCTCCCCTTCCCGGCCCGCCCGGGTCGAGCGCGCCGGCTGTCTCAGCTAGCCCGCGGAGGCCCTCTGTGCGGCCGGACTGCGCTCCTTCCCCGGCCCCCAGGATTTCAAAGATAAAATCTCGGCTTGGGCCTGGGGGCTATGGGGTACGAGACGGGGACCGAGGATGGACTAAGACTTTGCTTTGCTCACCCCTCTTCCACTCTACACCCTCCTCTCCTGCAAGAATCTTCGCGCGTCCGCTGACCCCTTAAACTTTGCTGTGCGCCTTGCTTGGATCTTTGGCCGCGGGGGTCGTGGGCTGATGCTCGTTCAGAGCTTTGGGAGAGGACGGCGCAGTGGGGAGGACCGCACAGGGAAGGCACCTCCAGCCCCCCAACCAACATAGGCTGTCCAGGACCCCATCTGTGTTCGGCCAGACTTCTCCAGAATACTTGTAATCCGCTTCAGCGGGTTCCCTAACTTCTCTTGGGGTCAAAATATTAAAGTTTGACGATTTGATTGTCCCGTTTTCCAGATAGGAAGACTGAGGCCAAAAAGAGGCGAACGCCTCTCAAACGTGGTGGCGAGACTGCGACTTTTTCAAACTAAAGGTGAGTTTGCAAAGACCTTCTGGCTCCTCTCCCCCAGCACTGTGCGACTGCCCACTCGCCCCCCGCCGCCGACCCGAGTGGGGACGGAGAAGGAGGCCCCAGCAAGGGCCTGGGAAGAGCGAGGGGCACGCGCGCAGGCGGCCCGGCCTTACCTCGGCAGCACAGCGTGTCCTCGCAGAGCGCGGCGGCGGGAGGCCCGAGCAGGGGCAGCGAGGCCCAGGCGAGCGCGCGGGAGGCCGCCCCGCCGGCTCCCATCCCCGACGGCCTCGGCCGCTCCCCGGCCCGCGGGCCTTCCACCCTCCGCGGCCCCTGTGAGGACAGCACTGTGCCCGCGGCCTCGGCCTCGGGGGTGGGACCTGGACCAGGCGGCTCCCCGGGCTCCTTGGAGTGTCGCGGCTCGGACTCCCACAGTCGCGGCCCCGGCTCCTGGCGGGCGCAGGGCCCGCTTGGCAGGGCGCTATTTTTAGCGAGAGCTGCTCTCCCAGTTGGACAGACAGAACCAGTTAATTCGGCCGCTCGGGAAGGGCCTGCACCGGGAGCTCCCTGGAACGGCAGCCGCAGCTCTGCTGAAAGCTGATCCTTCGCATTCCTGCCTGGCGAGGCGGGAGGGTGGGAGGACGCCTCCAATTCCTGGGGGAAGCCGGCGTCCTCTGTGAAGGCAGCTCCCGGCCCCGAGTGCACGCCCAGGATGGGGCTCTTTAAATGCCTCTGAAACCCTGCCGGACTTCCTCTTGCTGACCCCAGGCCTCAGACGACTTCCCATAAAATGCGCACCTAAGAGCCGGTCCTCCATACTGGTCTCCAGCACTGGGACGAGGCCCCAGAAATGGGGTCTGGGCCCCAGGACCCACAAAAGCTGGCACACATACATCACTCAGGAGCTATCGGTTGAGTGAAGGGAGGAAAGAGTGAACATCCCCTACAAGATGAACGGAAGGGTCAAGTAGAGGTCTTCAGAGCCCAGGCAATATGGGAGGGATGCACAGGGTGGCTTTGAAATCTTACAGAATCCGTAATCCAACACCTTCTGGCTGTGGGATCTCACCTTTGTGCCTCAGTTTCCTTTTTTGCGTACGGGAGTCTTAGGATCCCAGGAGACCAAGTGTGAGAAAGACTTTGCAAACAAAGGCATGATGAGGATGTTCATGTAATGAGTCATGAAAGGGATGCAAAGATGAATAAGACAGGGATCTGCTCTCAGGAAGCCACTAGCCCTCCTAATTGGAGGTGCTAAGAGCCTAAAAAGGTACAACTAGACCATATGATATCAGCCCAAGGATAGGTAAATTGGCCAATGGACTAGAATAGAGGCTGCAAAAATAGACCCACACGTGTATGGAAACTTGATACCTGGCAGAGATGGTGCAGCAGGTCACTCGGGAAAGGGTGGACTTCTCTATAAACGGTGCTTTTATGGAGTGATTGGCTGTCCATATTGGAAAAACGTGAGATGAAATCCCTACCTCACACCATGCATAAAAAAATCAATTCCAAGTGGATTAAAGACTTACATGCAAAAACCTTGTAATAGGAAAAGATTTCTTAAAGACCCGAAAAGCACAAACCATCAAGAAAAAGATCAATACATTTAATTAAAGTGTAAAACTCCTGTTTATCAAAAGAAGATATTTGAAACACAATATCCAAAATGTACAAGATCTTCTACAAATCAATTTTCAAAAGAAGCAAGAGAAAATTGGGCAAAATATACGAACAGGTGATTCAAAGAAGGGGAAACATAATGGCCAATAAACATATGATAAGATATTCGGCCTCACTCTTAATCAGGGAAATGCAAAATAAAACCCCAGTAAAGTACTGTTTCACACTTGTGAGATTGGTGAGAAGAAAAGAGGTGGGACAGCAGAGAGTGTTGAAAAAAATGTGGATGGAGCACAGAGAACTCTCATGCCCTGCTGGTGGGAGGGGAAATGGGTACCGCCACTCTGGAAAAGAATTTGACAGCATCTAGAAATGTTGAAGATGCACATACCCCAGTCACCCAGAGACTCGGCTTCTAGGATAAACCTAGAGGACCTCTTGCTCATTGCAACAGTGTTTATTGTTAGTAAAGCATCTGAAACAGCCCCAGTATCCATCAGTGGAAGAACGCATGAACAAGTTGTGGATTGGTCAGTGAAGTTCTGTACTGCAGTGAAAATGAATCACTAGAGAGTCCCTGTGAATCTTAAGTGGAGGGATGGGGAGCAAGTTGCAGAAGATCAAATTGTATAATATCATTCATACAGATTTTTAAAACGTGCCAAACAAAATGATGCAAAATACTGCTAGGAATGCACATATGAGGTAAAAGTACAAAGAATTCTGAGGAATGATAAATACACTATTCAGCGAAGTGTTTACCTCTGGGGGGAAAGGGAGATGTGAAGGGTGGTGGGAAGGGGCTTCACCCATATTGGTGAGGTTTTATTTCTTGACCTGGGTGGTAGGTGCACAGGTGTTACTCTTCCTAACTTTTTTTAAGGTACAGAGCAAGCATGGCAGTATAAAATATAAAATCCAGTCCTGCTCTGAACTTCAGTTTTTTACTTAAATAATACGGTCTGTGAATACTAATGCGTGTCTGTGAAGCGCTCGGCACAAAGCCCGGCTCATGGTGACATGCTCAGTAAATCTTAAGAGCACGAATAGCCCGCTCCCCAGTCTCCACTGGGGTCCTTCCTACCCTAGTCCCAGCCAGCTGGGACTCTCTCACGCAAGCACCCCCGTGCAGACAGGTCTCCCAAGCACCCCCCACCTCTCCCACGCCTTCAGGCTTTTGCACAAACTGTTTGCTCTTCCTGGAATGCCTGTCCTCTCTAGCTCTGCTGGGCCAGGGCCTGTCTCTCCTACTACAATCCAGCTCTGGCACTTCAGCCCATGGGAAGCCCCTGGCAGGTGCGCATCCACTCTCCCAGGCAGAGGGTCCCCACAGCACCTGCCCACCCCGCTGTCCTTTTTGTTCAGCACATTCTGGATTGTTGCACCTGGTTAAGGGTCTGTCTCCTCCCTGAGCAGGCTGTGAGCTCCTCCAGGTCACGAAGCTTGTCTGAGCCCCATCACCTGCATATGTCCTGGCCTCAGGATGGTTTGTTGAATGAATAAAAGGGGTGAGTGGACCCAAATACTCAGAAACAAAAAGGGGTCATGCCCAACTCTCAAAAGGAAAGCAATCCCACTATATGGATTGACTGCTTGGTCTTCACTGAGTGTTCTTGGGAGGTGATGTGACCTTTGGGGTCCGAGAGACCTGGGTTCATTTCTAGACTGAGCCACTCGTCAGCTCTGTGACCTAGGGCTGCTATATCCCTCTGAGCTGCAGTTTCTGTGTCTGCACAACCAGGAAGTGACCAGGGCTTGTTGCGAGGGGTTCTTATGAAGATTGGATGAGATGATACAGGCGTGGCCCTGTGTTTGGAACAGGTAGCAATTATGTGAATATTGGCTGAGAGGAAGATGTTTGCAGAGGGGGTGGGAGGAACCCGACTGGGTTACTATGAATGTGGGAGGCTGATAAAAAAAATGCCAGGGGGTGTCCTCCAGTTCTGAACAAAAGCATGCACCTGGAGGCTGGCCCAGAAGACAGGAGGGTCAGAAGTGTGCTCCGAGTTGGTGCTCCTGGTGCTCCTCTCTGCTGTCCTTTTCCCCACCCCTGGGTGGGGGTCTGCACATTTCAGAACCACGGACCCTCCTCCGCCTCCTCCACGTCCACTCTGGTCCCCGCCAATCTGGTTTTACACGTAGCCCAGGGATCCCAATCTGGACCCGTCTTTTCCCTGCCAGCTTCCATCTGTAGGGGCGACAGAGCCTGCAGCACCTTCCCCGGGGACGTGTCTGAGGCGATTTACCAAATGCATTGTCTGCAGTATATATGCAAAATCCACGTATGTCCGCTTGTCAGGAGCTTCCGTCAAGGCAACATACAGGATAGCAAATTGCTTACAGTCCATACTCTAGAAGAGGAATTGGCTGGTGTTACATGTTGTACAAGCAAATGAATGTATCAAGTCGACAGGGCTGTGTGGTCACTGAAAAGGAACAACACCATGCACTTTATGGGTTCCGATGAGACTTTCTGAGCGAATGAGCTGATCCTCTTTGATCCAGATCACACTGGACAGTGTAATATTATCTTGGTGACACAGGCATTAGCCACTGTTGGCACTTTGTCCCATGCCAATGGCCGTGCAAGACAGGAATCCCACCCAGCTTACGGTCTGCCATCTCAATGCTCCTCAGGAAGGTCGCCAATGACCTCCTTGTTGATGAGTCCAAACGACACCTTTCCATCTCCATCTCACCTGACCTCTGGGCAATACTTCATCCTCCAGAAACTCTCTGATCTCATCCATCTCACCATGCTCTCCCAGTTTTTCTCTAGTCAGTTATCCCTCTCCTGGCGACCGCATTTTACTCTCCTGGGCTATAAAAGCTGGAGGTGGAGATTGTCTGAGTCCCTCCTATCCTTCCAGACTCTCTCCAGAGGCAACTTCAACTACATCCAGGCCTCTGGCTTCAACCACTGTCTTTATGCTGCTGATTCCCAAATGTGTGTTTCCAGGCCCTTCAGGCACTGTCATCTCTTGCCTGGACCGGCTTCCTGCATCCACCTGGCCACTTTCCCTCTTGGTCCCTGTCTATGGAGTCTCCTCCTGAGGTTTTCAAAGCACAGGTCCAATCATACTGCCCCCACTCCTGCTTAAAAGTCTTCAATGGCTTCGTGTTGCCTTCATGTAGCCTACGAAGCCCTGGGTGGTCTGGCCCCTCCCCACCTCTCCAGCCTCACTTCTTGCCGTCTCCCTTCTCCCTCTCTGCCTTCAGCAACCCCAACCAGCTTCCAGATCCCCAACTATGCAATGCTCCTTCCCATTACACAGCCTTTGCACACCAGGTTCCCCTCTCCGGAATACTTTCCTCTGTCCCCTCCGCTCCTTGGCCCAGTTAACTTCTTCCCATGGCAGCTTTAGGCGTCACGTCCTCAGAGAAGCCCTCCCTGGCCTGCACGCTACACACCCATGGCCCGAGTCCCTTTCCTTCATGGAGTTTATTGCAGTTGGTGACTCTACCTTCATTGTGTGATCACTGGATGAGCGTGTCACCCTCCTGGGGCTGGATGTCCCTAGCCCAGGGACCATGCCTGGTCTTGTTCATTGTTGCATCTCCTCCACCCCCAGCAAAGACCTCGGCACATAGGAGGTGCTCAATGAAGGTTTGTTGAATAAATGAGTGAATACAAGTCTGTTTGCAAACCTCCAATGTTGGGCTCTCTTTATCATTGTTGCGCATTGTTAATTGCTGGAATTTTCTACGTCTATGCACATGGATGTGTACACAAGTGTGAGCACTTTGCCAGGTGCTTTGTGTATTCTCTCCCTTAATGCTCACAACCACCTCTGAGGAGGTTCAATTACTATCTATTTCCATCTGACGCCTGAGGAAACTGATACTCAGAGAGTTTAAGCAACTTGCAGAACATCACACAGCATAGCAACGCAGAGCCTATACTCAAACCCATGTCTGTTTGACTCCAAATCCTGGGCTCTATAACCACTGTGCAACACCACTATATTTATGCATCCAGTGTTTTATAGTCGTACAAACTAACCATTTAGTACTTAATCTCTTTTTGGGGTGGTGGGCCCTCACTTGATGTGGAAGTAAGATTCAAAACCACGTGGACCGAGGTATCATATGATGAACATGCAGGCCCACAGGAACCCAGGGCAGGGATGACATGAATGGAGGGGGAGGGGAGGGGGCAGAGAGAAGCCCTGATCCAGTGTGTGTGCAGGGCAGTAGACTCACAGAGAATAAGCAGCAGAAATGTGCAAACCTCCCTCCAGCTCTGAGGTGTGGGAGAATTAAATATCCAGAGAGAATGTGGCTGGAGTCCGACGCTGTGAATGGAGGAAGGATCAGGTGTTGCTGGACAGGAGGACGGCTCTGGTTCCCAGGGCAGGCCTGTTTTGAGGGGGTGCAGCCCTGTGCGAGTTTAGTCAGTCCCCGATGCTTTGATTCCATCTCTGCAGTTTCTCTCACACCCACCCCTGCTGCCCATGGATTCCCTGAGTGCCTGAGTCAATGTCAACAGGGTTCCCTCTGTGCCAGGCTCTGGGCTTGGTGCTGGGGACACAGATAAACAGAACAGTGAGCTGCTCACACGTGCAGGGCAAGAGACAGTCAACAACCCACCAGGGCCCACGGCGCACCCCTGGGTGCTGACCCCATGGCCCGCACATGAGGAACCCCCACTACATTCATGATGGAAGTAGGGGGGTGGCTGCAGGGGCCCTGATGCCAGTTCTCGTGGGCCAAAGTGATGGCTTTAGGAAAGGCTTCCAGGGGGATGACCTCTGAGTGTGTCTTAACCAAGAAGAGACAAGTTAGCCAGGCAAAGAGGAAACAGCCAGTGCCGAAGTGTGGCAGCACGAAAGGGCCCAGTGTGCTCAGAGATCGCAGTCAAGCGGCTGTGAGAGAGGGCAGGAAACAGAGGTAGGGCTGGGTCACGAGGGGCCCCGAATGCCATACCCAGGAGCGGGGCCTTTCGGGGAGCTACTGGGAGACCTTAAGCAGGAGAGGGACAGTCAATGCTTGCGTTTTACAGAAATCCCTTCATCTGCAGGAAGAAGATGGATTTAAAGGGTCCAGCCTGGAGGCTAACAGGAGCACATTTGGAAGAGAGGGGTGCTGGGAGAGAGGTGGGGAGGACAGACAGCTCTTTGGAGGGGCTTGGTGAGAAAGAAGACAAGAGACTGGGGATTGTGGAGGGGAATGGCTGGGTTTGTGGGGAGACGTGGTGAATGCTGCGACATGCGGATCCCCCCTTCAGGAATACAGGAGTCACCCCCCCAGGTGTGGGGAGGCTGCTGCAAGATGGCCCTCAGCTGTCTGCCCTCTTTGGGGGTGGCCTCTGCTGAAGTGAGCCACTGCACGTGAGGTGACACTCCCTTCCCGGGGTGTCCTACATCTAGTGACCAGTCCCCCCAGGGGCATAAAGGCCCAGCCCCTTGACAGTACTCAGGACAGCTCTGAAGGCCATCCCTGCTCCAGGGCCCTGACTGCCTGCCCCACGTAGGGTGGGCTGAGACTGCAGGGCAGCTCAACTTCTCCCGCTTCCTGCCCTTCCCCTCCACAGACGTTGGGCCCTGGGGCAGGCCTTGCTAAACCTCCTGCGTGCTGGTGCGTCTCAGAGCCTGCTTCCTGGGGAACCCACCCTGTGACAGTGAGCACAGGAATCACCCGCTATGTGTCCCGGCCAGTGGGAATGACGTGGGAGAGAGTGTGACTTTGACGATGCCAGTGAGAGGTGAGCGATACTCAAGAGAGCAGGCGAGGTCTCAGGAGGAGTGGACAGGCCGGCTTATCCTGGGACAGAAGCAGAAGTTGGAAGCAAATTGGGGTGGAGATGGGGTCAGGAAACAGAGGCAGTCACCGCCTTAACTTTTTTTTTTTTCCTATGCAGCCGGAAGTAAGGTTGGCTGCTGAGAGGAGGGACAGATATCAGAACAATTACATAAGAAAATAATGACCATAGTACGTGATAAATGCTGCCACAGCAGTAGTAAGGATTGTAGGGCTTCAAAGGGTGGATAAGAGTTTTCCAGGCTGTGTGCCCAGTGGGAAAAGTCATACCAGGCAGAGGAAACAGCTGGTGCCCAGAACCCAGCTGAGGATGATGTTGGGAGCTGGGGTAGGAATGCCAGATGAAATACAAAATGCCCAATTAAATGTGAATTTCATATAAACAATGAATAATTTTTTAGTATAAGTGTGTCCTATGCAATATTTGGGACCCACTTATACTAAAAAATTATCCATTATTTACCTCATCACCTTCTGACTCCCTCCCTGCCAGCAGCCCACTAGTGGATCCCCGACACTGCAGCCCAAGTACTTCTCAGATTCCATCATATCCCTCCCTTGCCCAAATACCCGCAGTGGCTCCCCATTGTCTAAACCCTCAGTTGGTCATTTGAGGCCCTCTATTGTCTGATCTTCAGCCACTCTCCCAACCCTGTCTCCCGTACATGAACACCAGCCCCCCTTTAATTTCCTGCCTCCAGGTTTTTTGCTCAGCTTCTCTTCTACCTACAATGCCCTCCCCCAGGTCCACTCTTCCAGGAAGCCTCCTAGGTTCCTCTGGGTGGATGGAAGTAGTTGTCTCCACTGATTAACAGCAGTAGCACCTTGAGCAAGTTATTTCACATCTCTGAGCCTCCATTTTCTTGTCTCTAAAATGGGAACAATACTGCCTCTCTCGGGTTGCTAAGGGGACAAGAGACCATGTTTAGAAAGCAACACATTCTTAAATGTTGGCGCTCCCCCTGCCCGTGCCTAGATCAGTGTCTGGCACCCAGTGGGTACAAATGCATGTTTGCTGAATTGAATTGACTCAAGGTCCTGAGTTTTTATAGTTTAACTTGTTTCTCGGAATTACCATGCCCAGAAGTGGAACTTAGACAAATTCAATTTCCTATATTAAGATGATATGAAAAGAGATGAATAATGAAGCCACTGCAATTCTGATTGCATGACAAGTTTCTCTCCCAGTTGACAAGGGACCAAACCAGCTCCCCAGAAAGAACCCATTTGGGAATCAAACATGGCATCCAGCTTCTTCAGGTGGAAGCAGTAATATCCACCACACACATTTCTGTCTCAAGCCCTCCCAATCCCAGACCATAGAAGGTGATTTCTTATAACTATTAGCATAATTACCTGACTGCAGCTCTATAGAGAAGCGATTAGATGAGCCTGTGATTTTTGCACAGTTATTTGTCTCAAGTAAGTCACCTGAAGTTCATCTGCCATCAGGATTCACGGCTGCATTCTGTAATCGTGGGGAATTATTTTGCTAATAACAGAGGTACCTTGATCTAATTTAGTTTTAATGCCAGGAGGTTCCCTCCCAGAATAATCGGCTCCAGGGCAATTCCAATTTCCAGGTTTGTTACACATTCTGGAGAGAAGATTCAATTCAAGGAGGCTGAAGTTACTTCTTTATCACCCAAAGTCATCTAGGGGCGAAATGGAATCCTACCTCTATGTTTTTGCAGAAAAATTCAGGGGAAGGCCCAGTGATAGGGAGCCAGCGTGACTCCCAGCCAAGAAGGAATGAAGACACCACTGATGGGTGAAGACCTGGTTGAATTAAGTACATAAGGCATTCCCTGGGAGAACCCTAATTTTCTTGCATTCATTCATTATCTCATTCATTCTTTTATTCCGTTTCTGGGGTGTCTCCTCTGGGAGACCTAGTTTCTGCTACTATTTGAGTACAAATGTAGGTAACAAACACTGATGCAGCCCTGTTCTAGCTGCTTTACCCATATTAACTCATTATATCCCATGAGGCAGGGGAGTGCTACTATTGTCCCCATTTTGCAGATGGGAAAGCTGAGGCAGAGACGTTAAGAAACTTGTCTCAAGTCACACAGCTAGTAAGGGTCATAGCTGGGATTTGAACCTTAGACCGTGAACTTCCTCAGGTTCATATATGAGGAAGAATCCTGAGCCCACCAGGAATTGTTCATCCCCTACTCTGTGCTCTCATTGACCCCTCACAACAACTCTTGGATGAGGATGGTGTTAGACCCATTTGATTGAGGAAGAAACTGAGTCTCAAGAGGGGATTGATTTGGCCAAGGTCAATGCAGTGAGTAAATGGAGGAGTTGGGGTTTGAACCTGAGATTCTGATTCTGTACCTAGTCCTACTTTGGCTAAAGCCAGGAGTCTGTGCAGTGTCTTTAAACAGCTTTGAAGCAGCCTGGGTTTGAGGTAATTACATTCAGTGCACAGTGACCAGCCACCCTGCTCTGCTCTTCCCTGCCCACTTTGGGGCGGTTCCTTCTCCCCATCCCCCACCCCTCGCCCCAGAAACCAAATGTCCTTTCCTGTCATTCCATGCTACCAAACAAAACCGACTCTCAGATTCCTATTCATTCACTCATGTTTACACTTTCAACAGAGGGCTGTGTGGTTCAGCGGGAAGGGCCAGGAGGTTGACGTGGCCCTGCCACGCCATCCTCTCCAGGCCTTGGTCTTGCCATCTGTTCGAGAAGGAGGTGGCTTCTTTTTAAACTGATTGAGCCACAGAACCCTCATTTCAAATGAAAAATTTCAGGCCAGCCCAACGTTTGCATCAGATGAAGGCAAGCTGCTCTGGGCAGAGCTGGGTTAGGGGAAGGGGGGCTGTCTCTCCTATTTGGCAACCTCTGGGCATCTCCTTGGGACTCTAGGACTCCTCTGACACAGTCAGAAAACCACTGGCCTGGACAGAGTCTGTTGGCTCTTGGGGTTCTTAGAGCCAAGGAATCTGGGCTCCACTGACGGCCGGTGACACCCGAAGTGCAGGGTGTGCAGTTAAAGGCCCCCCTGGAACCGCCTCATCCCCCTGAACACCTGCCCTGCCTTATTGGTGGCATCAAGCGGCAATCGGAGAGGGGCTGTCAGCAAAGCAGGCTGTGCCCAGGCTCTGCCTCTGGGGGAATGAGCCATCCCGGAGTCCTACCACAGAGAAATGACATCTCTTGTCCACACAGGCCTGTGGGGTCAGTCTGTCCTGGCACATTCACTGGTGGCCAGAAGGAGAGGATACGTCCCTCATCCCTGTTGCCCATCTCTTGTCCTGTTTCTCTCTCTTGTCCTGTCTTTTTTCTAAAAACATATTTTTTATCCCTCCCTCTCCCTCCTTCCTTCAACAAATGCTCAGCTTTCTGTTCTGGGCCTAAGGCTGCAGGGGAAATGAGAGGCACAGACTTCACACACAGAGACAGCTGCATCCTGGAGCGATTGGTGCCACCAAGGCACCAGGCACTCACTCACTGGGGGTGGGAAGGCTTCATGGAGGCAGTGGTGACCATAGGGGCACCAACACATGTGTAGGAGTTAGCCTGCTTGGGGGCATGCAGGTGGGGAGGAGGCGGGCGTTCCAGGCTCAGGAGAGAGGCGTGGAAAACTGCGGGGACCTAGAGAGCCCCAGTGTTGGAAGACCTCTCAGCCACTGGGTCTGGCTGAAGTGTGGAGCTGGGGGCCATGGCATGTGGGGTGAGTCAAGCGTCCTTGAAGGGCTGTCCAAGGGCTGTGGACTTGATCCTGAAGGTCATGGGAGCCAGTGGAGGTCTTAAGCAGGGGAAATGGGGACGCCAGATGTGCATTTTAGAATCTCGTCTGGCTGCACGTAGTTGGGAGTGGGGAGACGGTGAAAATGGGGCTTCTCTTCCCCTGTCACCTCCACAGCTCCCACCCCTGTCACACACTCCATGCAGCCCTGGTTCCCTCCGAGACACAGCAGGTGGACAGGAGGAAGAGAAGCTTGGGGCTGCCTGCTGTTCCCACTCTGTCCCGGCCTCCAGCCTGGGAGGCCACCCTTGACTCCCTCACCCCCAGGACCATAGGTGAGGAGGAGTTTGAAACTCCATGCCAGCTGGCTGGGGTACTTTGATCTCAGGGTCTCTGAAAAGGGCCTGTTTGTGAAGAGGGACTCAGGCAGAAGGTTAGCTTCTCCACCCTCTTCCAACCCCTTCTATCAAAATCCCAAGTCTGACAAGCCCCTGCCCCAGCCTCGCAGACTCTCTTGGCCCTGGATCACTGTACCCCCCAACCATGCCCTGGAAGAGAAGGTTCTATCCCCAGATACAAGCTCTTTAGTTCCACCACTCAGCCGGCCCGCAGCCCTGCATCCACGTTGGTGGAGGTTTTCCTGGCTCTCAGGTCGCCCCAGGTCAGCTGACGGAGGAGGCGTGGAGTGGGCATTGAGGGGCTAGGAACAGGGGCTAAAGCCCAGGTGATTTCTGGGTGCAGCTTTGGACCCTGTCCCTCCCCTGCTCAAATCCCTTCCATGGCTCCTGCCTACTCTAGGACAGTGGTTCTTAACTGGGGGCAGTTTTATCCCCGAGGGGGCATTTTGCAATGTCTGGAGACATTCTTGGTTGTCACCACTTGGGCTGGGGGGAGGGGCAAGGATGCTACTGGCACCTAGTGGGTCGAGACCAGGGATGCTGCTAAACATCCTCCAGTGCACAGGATGGCCCCATGACAAAGAGTTACCTAGCCCTAGATGTCAGTAGTGTCAAGGTTGAGGAACCCTGCCAGAGAGGAATGCCCCCCATCCCCCCAGCCCCCACCATGTGTCCTCATCTGGCCTACCAGCCTTCTGGGCAGTCACTTCCCTGCCTCGGCTGGGACTCGCCAGACACTCATCCCATCCCTGCACCTTTGCTCCTGCTGTTCCCCTCCCTGGGGCGCCCTCCCAGCTGCCCTCCAGTGACCTAAACCTCATTTCTCTCCACCGCCTTCTACCTGTTGGGACCCTCCCCTGCTGCCCGCATGAGCCCCCGCTGCCCCGTCCCAGAGGCTGACTCCGTGTGACACCCCAATTCCTCTCCTCCCTGGTCAGCCCCAGCCAGCGTTCCGAGCCTCAGTTTGCACATCTATGCATGAACGGTGAGGTGAGCAGAGACCCCAGGCCCCTTGGAGCTCGGACACAGCCCCTCCTACCTCTCCCTGGTGCAGGACCAGGCACTTGGGGTGCTCAGTGCAGACCCCCAGTGGCCCACAGAGGGATGCACGCTAGCTTTGGAGCCAGCAGGACCAGAGTTCAAATCCTGGCTTTGCTACTTTCTAGCAGTGTGACCAGTGACAAGTCACCAAATATCTCTGTGGCTCAGTTTCCTCTTCTGTAAAATGGGGATAGATATTCCAACAAGACTTCTGTGAGTGAGCTGTGCACTTTCCCTTCCCTCCCCTTGTTTCCTAACTGTCTGGCTGGTTTACCTCGTCAACGTGCTCCCCCCTCTCTGGCCATCTCAGATCAAGAACCATCTATTCTCAGGGCCAGGAGGGGTGGGGGTTAGAGTTACCCTTCTACTTCTCCCTAGAAACTGAGCTTGTACTGGCTGCCAAGGACGTCGGGGAGCGGAGACCTCTGAAGCCACGACCCGGAAACCGAGGCTGAGCAGGTGTGGGTGAGGAGTGCTGCTGCCCCCTTGGCCCCCCGCCTTCGTGGCCTCCCTGCCTGTCTGAGCTCTTCCCAACTTCCCAGCCCCCTCCTGCCCCAGGCTAGGCTCCTCCTGCTGGGACTGTGACCTCTCATGGTGGCCAGCCACCCAGGCTTAGCTGAACTGGCTGGGGAGGGAGGGTTCTGTGTTGAATAGAGGTGTGGCTTGGGGGTTTAGGAATTCTGGGGAGACGGTACAACCACGTCCCTCCCCTGCTTGGAACTATATGGCTCCCCAGAGTGCAGAATAAAACCCGAGCCCCTGAGTCTGGCCCTGCTAACCTCTCCAGGCTCCTCCTCCTACCCCCACCCATCTGGACTTTGGGGTCCAGCTTCACTGAATTGCTCAGGGTTTCCAGTAGGCCACAGGTGGTTCTTAACTCCAGACCCATCCCCTGCAGTTCCCTTGGTTTGCTCATGGCCTCCTTCCGCCAGGCCCAGCTCTGGTTATCTTTAAGCTCAGAATCCCTCTCCCTCTAGAGGCCTCCGGGCCCTAGTCTGTCATTGTAGTTTTGGGTGCCCGTCCTGAGCACTTTCCTGAGGACAGAGGAAAGCTTTCTGCTTCCCTGGGCCTCCGGGGCCCAGCATGGAACAAGCCTGGAGGAAATGCTCAGCGTGGTTTAAAAGAAGTGAACCATGAGCAGGGAAAGAAGACCCCCAGGTTCCAGCATCCCCTTCTCCAATTCCAGTGGCTTCCCCTTAGAATCACCTGGTGGGCTTCCCCTTAGACTCCCCTTAGAATCACCAGGAGGGGGAAGGGAGGGGAGGAATTTAAACATTCCAATGCCCAGACCCCTCTAGACTAATTGAGTCCAAATCTCTAGGGGTGAGGCCGCTGTGATCTCAACCCACAGTGAGGGTCAGAACTCTCTGGATGACTTGGGTCAGCCCATGTCCCCTGCCCCAACCTAGGTGCAGTAGACACCCCTATCAAGTGAGCTCACTCCTGGGGGAGGCTTCCAACACTCTTCAATATCCCCTGGGTCTTTCATTGATCAGAGGAGCCCTTTACTGCTTGCATCAGTCATTCATTCAACAAACGTTCAGCAAAATGTGCTGGGGCACAAAGATGAGGCTCCCAGGTACGGCTGGGACACACACACTGACTGACACTCTGACGGATGAGGCCACCGGGGGTGACAGGGCTGCCCCCGGAGCCCTGAGTGGAGCTGACTAGGGGAGCAGAGAAGAATGAGGGGTGTTGGGAGCACTTGTTAGAGAGTCCCCTGGTCTAGGGTGGGGACTGGATGCAGAGGGTGACACAGGAGGCCAGGTGGGAGCTGGCAGCTGTGCAGGAGGGGTGTGAACTAGGCTGTGTGCGAGACAGGGGTTGGGGGAGACCGAGAGAGCGTGAGACCCATGGGTGTGAGGAAGGGGCGGGGATTGTGGAGGGAGAGGGAGTCATGTGGGACACTGGGTGGCTTGGCCAGAGGAGGAGGAAGAGGAGCCTGCAGGGAAGACTGAGAAGGGAGGGCGTGTGAGGCTCACGTGCGTGGGGGCAGGTGAGAGATTCAAACAACGTCAGTCACAGTAATAATAATCATGACAGCCAACATCACTGAGCGCTAACTCTGCCTGAACAGTTCTCAGGACTGTTTTCTAAGTATTAACACATTTACTCCTCCCAACAAACTGTGAGACAAGGACTAGGGTAATCATCCCATCTCACAGACAGGAAAATCGAGACTCAGAGAAGTTACGTAATTTTCCCAGAGCCGCATATCTGGGAAGAGACAGAGAGCTGATGCAGACTGAGGCTGCCGGGCTCCAGGGACCTCGCCGTGACCTCCCCACTCCATCCCACCCCTCTCTCCCCACAGGGCCTCTTAGCTGAGAGGACAGGTAAGATGGTGCCCAAGAACGTCCTGGATTCGGCAATCGAGGCTCCACTGGTGGCCTTGGTCGGAGCAGTCTGGGGACAGGGGGTGGTGTTGAGGACATGGGGGCGGTGAGGAAGCGGAGCCAGCCCTGGTGGGGCTTGACTGTGAAGGAGCGGGGGGCTGGCGGCACTGAGAGGGTGAGGCGTGGAGGAAGGGAGGGAGACTGCGTTTGTTGAAGGAAAGAGGAGGAGCCAGTGCAGGCCTGACAAAGTGGTCCCAGGCGGCGGAGGGCAGGGATACAGAGCTGGGCAGTGCGACTGGCCTCAGGGGGCAGTTGAGGGAAGGATGTGAGACCTGGAGCACAGACACCAGTGGGCTTAGAGGGGCCTGGAGAAGCTGGGAGAGCTGGAGCCTCACTCCTCTCCCACTGGCCCTAAGTCTGTGCCACTGAATGAGGAGGGGGGGCTCTGCAGGAAGAGGAGGGGGCAGGGCTGTGAGCAGGGTGGGCCCAGTGGGAGGGAGGCAGAGAGACAGAGAGATCAGTGGAGAGACAGAGAGAGACAGAGAGACAGCAGTAGAGAGAGACTCTGCGTGGGGCACTGTCTGTCCCCCCCAAGCTGTCAGAGGCCCAGTCTGGGAGAAGAGGCCAGAAGAGGGGGCACAGCCACCCCTGCTCGGCCCACCACAGAGCTGGCAAAGGGAAAGACTGAAGGGTCTCAGAGCAGGCATATTTCCAGGCGCCCTGGCTTCCGGACCATGGAGTTGGCACAGCCACTTGACAAGGACAGTCTCACCAGGAGAAGGATCTCTGCCCCCCACACCCCCACCAGGGAGGACACCAGGAGGGACACGTGGGGCAGACCTGGGACAGCCCCCAGAGGGCTCCTGAGTGAGGCCGTGAACCAGCAACCCCGGGCTCCAGGAGGCCAGAGCCGCCCAGCCCCGCTTCCCCCTGACCTCCCTGGCTACCTTCTAGAGCAGCCTCAGCTGTGGTCTCAGGTCCCCTCCCTCCACTGCCACTGCCAATAGCTGCCGCCCTCCATTCTCAATGTCTACCGTTCCACCATTAGCAAAGGCAGGGCGAGGCCATTTATCTGAGATTTGGGTTGAGGGAGAGAATCCTGGGCAGGGGTGGGGTGAGGCCTGGTGGACAGGCACACCCAGCCGTTTCAGGAACTGTGATCCTGTGAGCTGGCTTTTCTGGAGCACAGACCCGCTCGTTCTGGTGCTGAGTCTGTGGAACCCAGGGGTGGGAGTGTGGGACCCCCACAAGCTCACTCACAGGGTTTTGCAGACACGGCCAGCTGAGACAGAGACCCACTCACAGGACCTCTGTTCTACTCACGAGGTGCTCATGCCCTCAATACGCATTTGCGCACATGTACACACACGCACACACAGACACACAGCCACACAGAGCACGCTGGGATGTAGGTCACTGGCTGGAGCGCCTGGGGCTGGGGCTTGTGAGGATACAGCCGTCCGGGCACACGCTTCCAGATTGGACAGAAATTCACCCCTCCCTCCGCCTGCCCCTCCCAACGCTCTCCCGGGTCTGTCTGACCCAAAGGCTGTCTAGGCTTCTGCTTGGTTCTCTCCAGCATCCCGCTGGCTGGGACAGCAGAACCCCACTCTGTCCGGGGTGGGGGAGGGGCAGGGTTCCTGGCCCACACGGCTCTTTCTCTGTGTATGTCGGTCCCTGTGGGGGGCAATGTGGAGTCTACAAGAGATGGAGGGATGTGGCCCCACCTTAAAGACTTCCAAGGCTTAGCCCATGAGATGTCCTAGGCCTAGAGGGGATAATGACCAAGAGGTCAAGGAGAGAACAGAGAAGCCTCAGCCAGGCTGGTCAGGGCTGGCTTCCTGGGGGAGGTGGCGGGACCTTGGCTGGGCAGCTGAATGAAAGCTTCAAAAAGGCTGGGAAAGGAGGCAGCTGGGAAGGCCCCAGATGCTTCCATCCTCCACTCTGGAATTGGGGTCTCTCCAGAGGCCACATTGGGAAGGACCGTCACAGACTCTTCTACAGAAACCCCCTGGATGGCCCTGCAGGCCCTTCAGACACTGCAAGCCCAGGACATCACGCCCCCTCCCACCCAGAATCTGCTTTTCCACCTGTGTCCCCTCTCGGTGTGGACACCAGCATTCCTGCCATGCAGGCCATAGACCCGGTCACCTTGACCACTTTCCTCACCCCACCCCTCTCAGCCTCCAAGTTCTCAGTCTGGCTTGTAGAGCAGCTCACAGCCCGGAGGTGGAGACAGGAAAGGAAGCAAATGGACTGAACTCATCAGCGTGCGGTAGGATAGCAGGAAGCCCAGGGTGCTGGGAGCCAAAACAAGGCAGTCAGGGAAGGCTTCCTGGAGGAGGGACACTGGAGCTGAGACCTCAGGATAAGCAGGAAGTGGCCAGGTTTGACGGGGTAGTGGGGAGAGCTGAGATGGGGGAGTGTTCCAGGCAGGGGGAACAGCAAGTGCAAAGGTGAGGGAGGAGAGGGAGGATGGCACATTCAAGGCAGAGGTTAATCCATGATGAGGGAGTGCAGAGAAAGGAGTGTGGCAGGAGACCGGGCAGAGGCGTCCTCCAGGAGTCGGACAGTGGACTGCCTCGAGGCCATGTTAATGTGTCTAGACTTTATCATGCCGCAGTGGGGTGCCCTGTGGGACTTCAAGATGCCTGTGAGTGGCCCCCTTTGGCTGCACATGGAGGATGAGTCTAGGGGACAAATGGAGATGGGGAGCCCCAGGAGGCAGCCGGGAGTCCAGGGTGGGGCCTGGCCTGAGGTGAGAGCTGGGAGATGGAGAGTCAGGGCAGATCTCAGGACCACTCAGGAGGCGGAATGGACCTCGAGTGGTGCTGGTTCCTCCTCTCTCAGGCCCCCGTCTGCCCATCGTGTAATGGGGGATGGACAGGAGGACCCTGGAAGACCCTCCTCACACCTCAGGCCATTTCTGGTTAGCTCCAGCCTCCCCGGGCTTCCAAAGGTGACCTCTTGGGAGGAATCCCAGCTGGGAGGGGTACAGCCTTAGCTGTGGAAGGCCTGGGGTGGGGTCAGCAGCCCAGGGCATGTCCCCTCAGCAGAAGGAATGGGCTGGGCAGTGGCAACAGAGGGCTGGACTAGAGAGGCCAGCCCAGGAAGGCCAGCTCATGAGAGGGTGCTGGGGACACACTGGGCCTCATGGGTAGGGCCAGCGGCCTTCTTGGAATAAAGAGCGCCAGAGCTATGGTCCAACCGTCTGGTTGTGAGTTTGGCCCCGTCACTCGCAAGACTGAGACTTGCGTTAGTGACCTCACTTGCTTGTGCCTCAGTACCTTCATCTATAAAATGGGGATTTAACATCCCCATTACAATGGGGAAATACATCAGGTGGTAGGAAAGCTTAGAGGAACTGGTCCATGCTGCTGAGTGATTTAACAAAGATTTGCACACGTGGCCCCACGAGGGAGGGGCCAGCCCGAGGCAGTCACCGTCCAGACAATACGAGACTGGATGCTCTATCCACATAGTCCTCACAAGAGTAGGAGCCCTGTGAGGTGGCTACACTGTCCCCACCCCTCTGATGAGGAGGTCGAGGCTCAGAGAACCACGTGGCCCAGGCCCACAGGGATGTGCAGCAGGTGCCCAGGCCTGTGCCTGAGAAGGGCAGCTCAGGAGGGCGCCCGCCAGAAGCCTGGGGAGAGGCCGAGGGTGAAATGTCTTTGCTTCCTAAACAAGAGGAACTCCTGAATGAGCCACTCCCTCCTTCTCCCACCAGGAGCCCCTCTCCCTGGGGACCCCAGCTCCTCTCCCCTGAGCTTTCTCCTGGCTCTGCCTGACCCAGCTCCGGGCACAGGGCTGCCCTCTGCACGCCCTCCCCGGACCTCGCTCCCTGGCCTTCATGTGCAGCCAGCTGCTCAGGCTTGGGTCCATAAATGATTTAACCCCTCCCGTCTGTCCTCATTCTTCTTCTTTATCAACTATTCTTCCTGATTTAGCCTCTTCCCAGAGTCCTGTGGGGCAAGAAGGGGGGCTCCACCGCTCATCCACCTGCCCAGCTGCGGAAGGTCAGGGGCTCAGGCGTGGCCGGCCAGCAGGACTGAGGCTGTCCTGGACCTGGGGAAGGGCTGTGGATTGGGGGCCAGGATAGCTGGGGGCAGCCAGGAGTCTGGGTTTGAATCATGAGTGCCCCCATTAGCTTGTGGCCTTGGGCCCTTCTAAGCCTCAGTTGTCTCATCTGAGCAATGGGGTTGTTCCTTCCTCTGTGAGGGGTCCATGTCTCCCTGTGGAACACTTAGCACAGAGCCGGGGATGTAGTGAGAGCTCCGTACCATGCTCTGCCTCCCTTCACCTGTGAAGGGACCTCAGGTGGGAGTGTGGCTTCTCCTGTTCCTTCTGCCCGCTGAGGCCCAGCCAGCTGCTCCAGGGCAGAGCCTAGAGCACGATGGAGGAAATCTGAATTGGGCATCCCTTTCCCACCCCAGGTAGGCCAGGGGGCATCATTAACTCAATTTCACAGTTGGGGAAACTGAGGCTTGCTGAGGACGCAGGTCTTTGCCCAAGGCCTGTTGAGTTAGCTGAGTGGCAGAGCCAGGAGGAGGCCCCAGGGTCTCATCCCTGAGAGATAGGGCAGGCCTGTATAGCGCCCATCTCCAAGTGCTCCGTCCACACAGACACGGCCTCAGAGAAGGGGCTAGTGGGTACTAGTTCAGAGCATGCGCTCTGGGGTAGGACCTACATGACTCTCAGCTCAGCCATTCACTAGCTGTGTGACTTTGAGTGAGTCACTCAGCCTCTCTGAACTTGTTTCCTCATTTCTAACACGAGAATGATAACATCAACTTCACGGTTCGTCGGAGAGCAGAGGTGTGATGATGAATGTGAGACACGTGGCTGGGCATGTCGCTGTTATCTTATGATTATTTGCTATCTGTTACTGGCTGAGGCAAACCCGCTTGATGACATCTTTAGCTTCCCCCTCTTGCGGGAAGGGCCGGGGAGTAGTGACATCAGGCCCCCTGACAGCTTCCAGACCAAAATAGCCCTCTCTTTAGACGGATCCTATCCCATTGCAGCTGCTTCTGTCCCCAGCTGAGCTGACATCGCCTGTGGTCGTGGCTCCTGCCACGTCTTGCTCATCCTCTGAACTGCTCCAGCGAACCCTTCGGAGAGGCAGGATTTTCTGGGGACAAGTGGATGGGCCTCCTGGTGGCAGCTTTGGCACCGTGGCAGCTCTCAGAGGGGGCAGCAAAATAAAGACCTCGGGCTCTGTAGCTGGAGCAACCTGAGTTCGAATCACTGACATCACTAATATGATCTTGGCCCTCACTTAATTCCCTGAGTCTCAGTTTCCTCATCTGGAAAATGGGGCTAACAGCAACCCACCGGCTTTGCTGTGAGGATTCAAGGAGACAATGTACATCAAGGACCTTGTGCGGAGTCTGACCTGGAGTAGATGCTTGATAAACAGTTCTGCTCGTTACACCTGCAGCACCTGGAAGTTTACAAAATCACCTCCGTCTGCCCCGCTACTAGGGCCCCCGACTGGGGCAGGTGTCCATGCTGGCTATCACTGGGAAGAAACTGAAACTTCTGAGCTGCCTGTTCCGCCCCCAGGATTTTCAAAGCAACCGGCTCCTTCTGGAGCAGCGTTTATCCCAGCCGTCTGTCTGAGCCCCACTCCGTCCTCGATGAATCACAGACTCTCCCTGGCAGGTGTCCAGCCTCGTGAGGTTTTACCTCGTTCCTCCTCTGGAGCCCAGAGACAACCCGGGAAGCAGGCAGTACAGGGCTGAGTCTGCCCGTTTGTCAGACCCAGAGGCTGAGGCTGAGCAGGAACGGGGACTTGGTCCAGGCCACCCAGTGGCAGAGGGAGCCGGGAGGGAGGCCAGGGCGGGAAGAGGGTGCCAAGTGCTGAGTCGGATTTAGAGTCTTAGATGGCCGGAGCTGGAACATTCGGGGGCAAGGAGTGTGGCACCCTCAACTGACAGCTAAGAAGACAGAAGCCCAGAGAGAGGGAAGGTGCCTGAGGGTGTGGAGCAAGTTAAGGGCAGGATCCGGCTGGATTCATTCATTCATTCATTCATTCATTCATCCATCCAATGAATGTGAGTTGAGCACCTTCTCAGGGCCAGGCTGTGCAACACCCTGGGGATACAGTGGCAGACAAGACACTGCCCCTGCCCTCAAGGATCTTGTGGCCCTGAGTGGGAGTCAGGCCAGTGACGGGGCGATAAAAACAGGCCCTGGTTGGAGAAGCACCGAGAGCTACTGCAGTGCATGGAAGGGACGTGACATCTGCGGAGTGGAGGATGGCAGAGCCCTGTGAGAACCCCAAGAGAGAATGTTCTGCAGGCTGAGGTCTGCTCCTAGTCTGGCCACTGTCAGGCCTCTCCTTACCCCTTCCTTGGCCATCAGGAGGATCGGAAGGAGGTGCTTCTCTGAGTTGGACTTCTCACACAGCTCTGAGGGGCCCATGCCAGAGGGCATCCTTCAGATCTTATCTGACCCTCATCCCAATTTACCCATGGGGAAACTGAGGCCCATCCACGAAGGGCTCTAAGGGGGTTAGTGCACTGTCTCTCCAAGCTCCCTTCTCCTTGCCTTCCTGCCTCTGCTTGTTGTATAAAAGAAACCTCTGCCCCTGCGTTTGCCACTCCCCCCGGTTGTCTGAGCTTGCACTGGCCTCGCTCTAAGGGTCTCTCCAGGACCACCTGATGGGGCCTGGCTCTGCCCTATCTGCTAAGATGCCCTGAATTTGCTCAGGCCTCCAGAACATTAGTGTCAGCAGTTGGGGATATGGCCAAACTCCTTTCGGCCCCTGAGCACCTGTGCATGGAATCAGAGCTCAGGACATCCACCAGAAGGAGGAGAGAGTTGCTTGGCCTCAAGCAGGGAGGGAGTCCCAGAGCCCCACTCCCAGCTCTGTCTCTCCCAACCCTCTCCCCACTGAGGCTCCTGAGGCCCCCAAGGAGCTCAGCTCGCCAAACCCCTGACCAAAAGCATCACCCTCACTGGAAGTGTCGGAGAACCCTTGTAAGTTTCTCTAGCCTCTGTGCCTTTACACCTGCTGTTGTCTCTGCCTGGAATGCTCTTCCTACCCTCTTTGCCTGGGCCCATTGAATTTGTTCACTCCCTCATTCAACAAGTGTTCGTTGGATGTGTACTACTTGCCAGGCGGACAGCTATGCTCTGTAACAGCTATCGGGGAGCTTAGAGACTGGGAGGACACAGAGGCTAAACACGTACAGGTACGATAATGTGTGCTACAAATAGGAGCAGGTCCTATAGAGGAAAAGAGAGACAAAGAGAGTGGATCTAATTGGAAGGATTGGGGGAGTATGGTCTAGGGAAGGCTTCCCTGAGGAGGTGACTTTTCAGTTGAGATCGGGAAGAGGAAGGGGAGTTAGCTCAGTGAAGAGGAAGAGGAAGAGTGTTCCAGGCAAAGGAAACAGCATGTGCAAAGGCCCTGGGGTGAAACCTAGTTTGGTGAGTGTGAGGAAGGTCAGATCAGTATGGCTGGAGCCTAGAGAGTGAGGAGTAGGAGAGGAAGAGTCAGATCACGCAGGGAGGCAGAAGCAGTAGGCCTTCGTGAAGGGACCATGTGGGCAGCAGGGAGAGGGAGGGGTGAAAGAAAAGAAGCCAGAAAAAGAGACTGAGAAACCAGTGAGAGAAAACCAAGAGAGTGGCCTATCCCAGAAGCCAGATGAAGAAAGTGTTTCAACAAGGAGAGAGTCATGGACTTCTTCAATGGAGGAGGCGCCTCCTCCAGGAAGCCTTCCTGGACTCCACGTGTGAGGTCAGAGGTTCCACAGGGCCTTAGCCTCCCCATCAGAGTGCCTACCTGTCTCCCAGACTAGCCTGGGAATGTCACAACGGCAAAGACGAGGTGTGACTTGTCTCTCCAATCCTGGCACTTAGTCCAGGACTTGAACGTAGTATCTGTTAAATGAAGGGACGTAGAACCAGGGCTCAGAGGAAGTGACTGAGGCCACAGTTCTCCTTTGCTGCCCTGGCCCAGGATGGCCCCTTCAGCTTTGGAAACTCTGAGGCAGGCTGAAGCCAGGCCCCTCTGGGCTGGACTAGGGCTCCTCCCAAGGAGAGCCTGAGCTCCCCTTCATTCCTGCCTGACCCCTTCCTGCGGCCCCTCTGTGCCTTTGCCTCTTCCTCTTGGATCCCAGGCACCTCACTGCCCGACCAGCTTCTGGAAGATCAGTAACAGGCTCTCAAAACACCTGAAGCCCTACTGTGCATGGACCCTTCAGTAGGAGTGCAAGCAGCCTCAGTGTCCAGGGGCCCCAGCCTTGCTCTGCCCAGAGGCTGCCACTAGCAAACCAGGGGACAGCAGGACGAGGCTGTGGGTTCCTGAGACACTGCTGGGTTCCAGGGGAGATGGAGCTCTGGGGCATTTGGAACCTTGCTTGGCTGTGGGTTGGTCCCCCCAGACAAGGGTCTGTGCCCTCCGTGGCGGAGCGTCCAGGCAGCCCTGTGCCAAGCTTCAGGTGAGCGCCTCTGGAGGCAGGCAGGCCTGTCGCACACCCAGACTGTCTGCCCCCAGCCTCCCCCAAGGAGCTCATCACTCGGAATCCAGTCTCATATCATTTGTCTGTCTCCCATTCGCGGCTGGGCGCTCTTCCAGGGCGGGGGCCTCCCTCCCTCTCTTTCTCTCTGTCTCCTTCCCTCCCTCCCTCCGCTCACTAAACACAAACTATTCTTTAAGCCTGAGCTCTTCCTGCACCCCTGGTGAGGCTGCTGACACAGAGCCTGGCACGTGGGGGCCGCTCGGCGTGCATCCACTGGCATCCTCACTGCCCACAGAGGCCAGGTCCGTGGATTGGGCTGTGCCAAGCTCCCCTGAGAGTCACAGCTCCAAAAGTGGCAGAGGGCCTTCTCCCTGGAAAGAGCTGAGATCCCGAAGGAGGAAAGAAACCTAGCCTTGAATCTGTGCCCGGGCGGCCAGGCGGCGGGGTGGGGGGTCCAGAGAGAGAAGAACTCAGTTTTCTTAGCAGTGATCTGAGCCCCAAAAGGCTGATCCAAGATTGGGTGAGGCTGCCCCTCAACCAGCCCTCCTCTCTAAGTAGGGAGTGGTCTCTCCCTACTGAGCCCTAAAACTGCTGCCCTCCACACCCCGCCTCAGTCCCTCAGCCATGCTCCTGTGCCCCCCTCCTCCCCCCTTTGCCTGTTGCCCAGAGACAGCCAGAGTGTGCTGGGCGTCCTAGCCAAAGGCATGACAGCCTGGCCAGGCTGAGCAGTTGGGGTCTTAGTGATCTGCACCCCCTAGAGCCCCCAGCCTGCAGAAACTGCCCCGGCCCAGCCATTCCAAGTCTTATAAATCCCTGCCCAGGGGGCTCTCAGCAAGGGCTCTGTGCCAAACAACTTTTCCCCAACAGTCTACCCAGGCCTTCCTTGGAGGCTGCGGCAGGGGCAGCTCCCCGGTGGCGGCCCCTGGGGCCCCGCAAAGTGGGGAGCGCTGTCAGCCTGGCTTTAATTACAGGGTGCGTTCCTGTTGCCTGGTCCATCTGTATTTATCTACAGGATCTCACTAATTAAATTCCCCACAGCACCGGGCAGGCCTGGGGACAGGGAGTGAGGCAGACAGGCAGGGGGCTGCAAACTTCCTTCCCTTCTTTGCGAAGAGCAAAACAGAAGCAGCTGAAACTCCCTCTCCCTCCTCCCCGACCGGCCAATTCCCAGAGGCCAAGGGGCTGCCCAAGGCTCCACTGCGGGACCCTTCAGCCCCGTGCCCCTAACCGCGGGCACCCATGCCCACCCATGGGTCCCAAGACCAGACAGTGCCCAGCTGCCTGACCGTCTCCCCCTTCAACTCGGATTCCTGCAGCAAACAGAAAAGTCTGCCTGAGCAGCGGCTGAGGCTGAATCCCCAACTCTGCCACTTTGCGGGCGCCCGTCTTACCGTAGGAGTCGTCTTGGTCCAGGAGAGAGTCGGGCTCCATGGCGTATGGGCCCCCAGCCCCTGGCCCCACCTGATTTATGAACTGAGGCTGTCTCCATGAGCGTCTGGGTTTCTCCTTTTGTATTCCATCTGGCGGCTTTTCCAACTAGATGACTGGGTATTCCTGCAAGCGGGCCCCTTTCCAGCCCTCGCCTTCATACAGTGCATTTAAAGTAGCAGTAACCTCTTTTTCCTCCCCCCGCAGCCTGGCTGGAAACATTAGAAGGGACCGAGGCAGCGAGATGTCTAAAATAGGAAGACGCCGGGACGATTGGCCTGGCTGGTCGCGACGCTGGCTGCAGGGATGTGGCCGGCTGTGCAGATGGAAAAGCTAAGAGGTAAGGCTGAGTGGGGCTTAGCATCTGGAAGCTGGCTCTGGGGCCCCAGGTTCTGTGGGAAGGAGGGAGGCTGACCCACCCATGGGAGGGGATGGGGGGTCCGCTGTGTTCGCCACCCAGCGCCCAAACCCCAGGGGCTTCTCCCAGGCCCTGCTGGAACCTCCCACTCAAATCTGTTCTACAGACATTTCCTGCAGTGTGGGAGATGCAGAAATTGACTCATCCATCCATTCAGTTAGTCACTACATTTTTTTTGAGCATCTACTCTGCGCCAGACACTGTGCCAGGTACTGGGTTTGCAGCAGGGAGCAAGGCGCAGCATCTGGCCTCGTGGAGCTCACAGGTCGACAGGCCAGTGCAATGCAGTGTGGGGCAAGTGCTGCAGGAGCGTAGAGACGGGATGCCTCACCTGGCTGGGGGAAGTGGTCAGGGAAGGCTTCCCGGAGGAATGGGCACCTAAGCTGGAGCCTAAAGGATGAGCAGGAGTCAGCCAGGGGAAGAAGGGAGCGAGGGGGAAAGGTGTGCCCGGTGGAGGGAGTGGCTTGTGCAAAAGCCTTGAATTGAGAGGGCACATGGGGTATTCAGTGCTGCCAAAACATTTCCAGGTGGTTGGAGCAGTGGTTGGGAGTGTGTGCAGAGAGATGGGATGGAGGAGGGAAGCAGGGGAGGGTGGTCACAGTCTCAGAGGATGGTCTGTGGGAGTGACGCATTCTGAGTTGTCCCTTAGGAAGGTCTCTCTGGCTACCACGTAAGAGAGGGCGGGCGCTGAGCAGGACTGAATTGGGGAGGCTGTCAAGTCACCAGGGGAGAGGCGGATGTGGCCTCTATGGGAACAGCAATAATAACACTGGGTACCACTCACTAAGAAGCCCCCAAAGCTGGGCTCCATTCTGAGCATTTGCCCACATAGCCCACGCAATCCTCAGTGATCCCTCTGGTGGAAACTCTGTTACCCTATTTTACAGGTGAAGGCAATGCAGCTTAAGAGGTGAAGTGATTTGTCCCAGGCTTGTGAGTGGCCTCCAGGGCAGGCCTGGACCCCAGAGAGGCCACAGCCTTGGTGCTGGGAGGCAGGGGGAGGACAAAGATGCAGTAATTCTGTCTATGTTAGACCCAGAATGCAGAACAGGGCCCCAGGTTTGCGGGAGAAGGAGTGCGTCATTTGGGCCCAATCAGGGAAGGCTGCCTGGGTGACGAGGCATGTGAACTGGGCAGAGAAAGAAGAGCAGGATTTGGATGGGCTGAGCAGGGGAAGGGGAGGGCATCCCTCACAGAGGGAATGGCCCAGCAAAGGCATGGAGGCAGGAAGGTAACACACAATGGGGAATGACAAGTGACCGAGAAAATGTCCGGGGAGATGAGCGGGTGGGGCTGGAATGAGAAGGACCTGGAATGACAGCCTGGGAGTGAGGGCATGGTCCAGGGGGCAACACTCAGCCTCAGGAGGCGTTTGTTCCAGAGAATGGCCTCCTTTCCACTGGATGCCTGGGTATCTTGCGGGCAGCCCCTGTGAGTCTTCTCCATAATGCTCTGCACTTAGAGCAGGAGAAAACTCTCTGCCCCACAGCACTGCTGGAATATTAGAAGCCCAGCCTCAGTGACCAGCTTTCTGGAGACATGGCTCTGGTGCTGAGGCAGAGGGGACACCAAGAGGAGGGAGATGGGAGACAGGGAGACAAGCCAGGAGGCCGGCAGGGGGCCCAGGCCAGGAGTGGCAGGGAGGGAAATACCCACCTGGGCCCCTCCCAGCCACCCACCGCGGCCCAGCTGCTCCCAGAGCAGCCAGTGGCTGCTGACGTGGTCGGCCGGCCTCGGGGAAGCTTATTCTGTCACCCTTCGCCCCTCTCTCCAGCCCTGGATGACAGAGATCCCAGCTCTCAACCTCCCGCTGCCTTAATTACAGAGAGGCCAGGCCCTCCCCAGGCAGCTACAGGCCCAGGCTCCCTGGCTCTCCTACTCAGCGGTTGTGGGGAGCAGGCTGCGGTGGGGGGAGGGGGTGGGGGATCAGGCCCTCGGACCGCCAGCCCACAGGTGAGGTCAGGTCCAGTTCTCGCCTCAGCTCTCCAGGGCCCCAGGGGTTCTGGGGGCTCTGGGGGCCCATTTGCACATATGCACCTGTGGTCTCTTTCTAGATAGAGCATGATGGAGAAGAGGATGGGGCTGAAATCGACCACTTGGGGTCCTGTCCAGAATCTGCTGCTTCCTAGCTGGGTGACAGAGCTGGTTTACTGCACCCTTGGGGTCTCATTTGTAGAACGAGGCTACTCACAGCCCTTCCTCACAGGGTGGTTGTGCGGATTAGATGGGATAAGGTGCAGCAAAGCTTTAGGGCGGGACCAGCAGGGTGTGCCTTAAACCCTCAGAAAAGGGTAATGCTCGTTCTGACCCAAACTGTTACTATCTATAAGAGAGCTAAGAGAGGTGGAGGAGAGACGGGCCCATTTTACAGATGAGGAAGCTGTGGCTCAGAAAGAAGGGACCTGCCTTGAGGCTCTCATGGTGAGGCTCACAATGCCCCCCTCCCGAGGCTGTGCCCCTAGAGCCAGCTGAAAGCAGGAGGCGGGGCTTGGTGGGAGGAGTCCTGGGCCCTAGCTCTGGCTGTGCCTCCAGGCGGCCAGCTGTCAGGAGCCAAGGCCAGGCGCTTCCCTCTCTGGGCTTCGCTTCTCACAGGTCAAGGTCAGGGTTGGATTAGCTCTGGGCTAGTTGGGCATTTCCTACCTCCCAATCCCTCTCCCTCTTTTTATGAATTAGAAATATTCAAGAGCAGCCAGAGCTCTGAGCCTCCAGGGATTCATTCACAATAAATCTGCCTTAAGTACTGGACTCTGCTTTCTTCCCCTGGTGACACGACAGTGCACATAGACCCGTCTCTTCCTGTTGAGTGGCTGTGCGACGTTCCGCCCTTTGGCTGTGCCATACCTAATTCGAGCCATTGCGCTGGACACCTTCGTTGTTGCCAGTTGTTCACGATGACAAACAACGCTGCGATAAATGTCTCCAACATATTCTGTGTGCATCTGTCTCATGACCTCCCAGGGTAAAACCCCGGATGTGAAATTGCCGGGTCAAAAAGTGCCCGCATTTGTGCATTTCCTGCGACTCAGCAACGGGCATTCAAGGCCCACCCGGTTCTTTGGCTCCTTCCACCAACAGGATGGAGCGCTGATTTTGTGCCCAGCCCTGTGCTGGGAGCTGGGATGGCACTGTCTCTGCTCTGGTGGCATTTACATTCTAGCTGGGAGGGGGCACACACACCGTCAGACGGAGAGGAGGGCTGGTCAGAGAATTAAAGCCGGGCCACGTGACAGCATGACAGGGCACTGCTTGCGGTCAGGTGGTCAGGGAGGCCCCTCTGAGGGGGTGACATCTGAGCAGTGACCCGACCGGCAGGTTTAGAGGAGAGCAACCAGGAGTGGGCAGAGCTACCGAAAGGCTCTGAGGTGAGAGGGAGCTTGGCGAGCAGGAGGGTCAGAGTGACGGCCAGCGTGGCTGGGGCTGGTGGTCAGGCAGGAGAGTGGTCTGAGAGAAGAGAAAGGCCCCAGGGGCCACTTCACGGAGGGCCTTGTGGGCCAGGGGAGTGTGGGAGCCACTGTAGGTTGAAGCAAGGGAGTGACAGGAAAGGCTGCTATGTGCTGAGTGGCCCGAGGAGGCCAGATAAGACACTGCTGCTGACTGAGGCCAAAGACACCGGGACTCCATCAGGGCATTGGGGGTGGGGATGGAGAAAAACGGATGGACTCAGGATACATGTGGGGCCCTCGGGTGCGGCTGAACCATCAGATGCGGAGGAAGGAAAGGAGACATGTCCAGGATGACTCTTTTGGCCTGAGCAGTCGGATTGGTTTACAGAGCTGGGGGGGCCCAGGAGGAGAGGGTTTGAGGATGGGGATCTCAAGCTTCCTGGTGGGAAATTTAGACAGACATGTGGCGATGGCAAGGAGGCCACTCCTGGCTGCAGGATCGGAGCTCAGGGGAGTGGTGGGGCCAGTGGGTCTAGATCTGGGAGCCGAAGCTCTGGACGCAGCCCAGCACCCCAGCCCACTGCACCGCACTGTTCCAGCAGCAAGCAGTAGGAATTGGCCTCTTTTTTTTCTTGTTTTCCTTTGAGCTGCCCCGCACATGCTCTGCCAGGGCCTGGACACTTCCTCTGTTCAGAATGACATTCCCCAGATCCTCACCCCTCTCTATGTTCAAGTCTCTGGTCAAAGGACACCTCCTCAAGAGCCTTCCCTAACCACCCTCTCTAAAATATCACGCCCCCTGCCCCTCCCATCACTCTCTATCCACCCCTGTCCCCAGCTTCAGCTGTCTTCCCGGCACTGCAGATACCACCTGACATTATATTGTATATTTATTACAATATACAATATAATGCCAGCCCCTGCTTTCACAAAGCTCCACGCTGTACCCCCAGCACCTAGAGCAGTGCCCAGCAGAGTGGACCCCAATAAACATGTGTGGCATGAAATATTTGTGGAAGGACTAAGCGTTAGCTGTAATTGTTATTTTTTCCTCACTGTCTCCTGCCTTGGTTTAGAAGCACATGATCCAGGAGCCCTCACTGAGGACCTGGCCGTCTCACATGGAGATGCTCCTGTCTGTGTCTCTCCCTGTGTCTTAATGCTTCTCTGGTTAGACTGGGTCCTCCCTTCTTGTTGAGGGTTGGGACTCCAGGGCCAGAATGAGAGAAGTGAGACCAGAGGGTCTTCTACTTGGGGGCGCTGTACCGGTATCCTCTATGCACCTCACATCAACTTTCCAAAATAGGTTTGCTGAGTCTCGCCTCACAGACGGGAAAACTGAGCGGCTATCCTGAGTCCCTGAGAAGTGGCAGAGCTGGGATTTGAGACTGTGCCTGCCTGACTGGAGGGCCCCACTGGCCCCACTGTAGCACCCAGCGGTGCCTCCTAGCCAAAGAGGAAAGAAGTGTGTTTGGGTGGAGGTGGCAGGGGGGCTCAGAGGTGGGGCAGGGCCAGCCTTTGGTCTGCTCCCTGGTGACCCCCACTTTACATCCTGGGCCCGTCTAAGCAACTGTCCTTTGCCGTCTCCTGTGTTTAAGGAGAGGGTCGGCTTTGCTTTTTTGGCTCGTTCAAAGGCCATGAAACCGACGGTTGGCACCTTTTAATAAGTCCTGAGCCGGCCAGCAGGGGACAAGGGCACGTTACAGGCTGGCCCTGTTACCAGCTCCACTGGGACAAGGAGGGGCTGGTTTCCTTCTGATGACGGTGTGCTCTGGGGCCGTCGTGAGGTCCCGTGTGTGCTCAGGGCATCCTAACCGCAACGTTCTGGGGAAACCAGGGCTCAGAGATGGGAAGTGCTCACCAACCTCACACAGCCAGGAAGTGGCAGGAGCAAGGCTCAGATTCTGGGGCCCACGCACCACACTGCTGGGGCCGGATTAGAAATTTGAGTCCTCTGTGGCGCAGTTTGGAAGGTTAAGTAACTTGCCCCGGTGGTCGCGCAGTGGATTCCAAGGCCCAGACTCTCAACCACAATGCCCTGTGGGTGCCTCGTGCTGCACAAATGTGAGCTGAATTATCATTAAAGAACCTCAGACCTTTCCGGGAAAAAGGCAAACCCTAAATAAATGCCAGGAGTTAGGGGATTTCCAGGGCTGGGGGATGGGGATGGTGGTCTGGGCCTTCAGAGTTCCCTGAAATCATTGATTTTGTGATGAACTGTGGGGCTCGACGTGAGACGTCCCGGCTGCTGGTTCCCCGTGTTCCAGGAAGCCCTGGAGACACTGGCACGCCCTGCACTCTGGCTGTACGGTGAGACATGGGCTGACATGAAGTGAGGGTGATCTTCACAGAGGGCAGGGAGAGTGCTCTCTGACTCCGCCCTGAGCCGCCGGAGCCTGGCCTTGGTGGTGCCCAAGTGCCTGGTCATCGCCCCAAGAGAACCCCAGGCTTCCAGAGCCCCAGGTTGGAGGGTCATCCAGTGCATCCCCCTGAGAGGGCAGAAATCTCCTCCATGGCATCCTTGATCCAAACTCTGCTTGCTTACCTCCCAGGACGGGGAAATCACTCCCTGTCAGGTGATCAGTTCCCTCTGACTCCAAGTAAGATCCCCCTCAATGGGGTGATGCTACGTCCTCCTGTTGCTGCTCAGCACTGGTCCTAGCTTTTTTCTCCGTGGTCACACAGAGGGATTCTGCCCTGGGGGAAGCCCCTGCGAGCATCAGAACCCTGGACATGAGCTCAGCTCTCTGCACTCCGCTTGACCTGCCCCCCACTCCCCCGTGCTCCTCGGCTAGTTTCCAGGTTTTGCGGTGAGTCAGGAAAAACCAGAGAAGCCTGGAAGCGTTTTACCGACATGGCAATGACGGCAGTCCATGCAATTCAGCAAACTTAAGCCAGAGACTGTGCCAAGCGCTGGAGACACAGAAATGAATCAGAGTCCCTGCCCATGAGGATCTTCTCCACCAGGATAGGAGGTGGGAGGGTGGAGAGGTACACCCGGGGCATCAGCCAGGGGCGGGATGGATCAGCAGAGTGAGCATGCCCTCCTGGTCACAGGGAGGATTGGAAATGATCTTTGAGGGTTGCTAGTTTTCCAGCAGGTAGAGAAGGGGAGGTGGCAGAGAGAGAGAGCACGTAGGATGGATGGACCTGAGAGAGCAAAGGCCAGGTATTGGGGCCACATAGCTGACTGATTTGCTTGGGACAGAAGATACTATACATCAGGGATCAGCAAACTTTTTCTGTAAAGATAGTAAATATTTGAGGTTTTGTGTAGCCCTGTTGTAACTACTCAACTCTGCCGTTGCAGCTCAAAGCAGCCATGGACAATACATAAATGAATGAGCGTGGCTGTGTTCCAACAAAACTTTATTTGTTGACACTGAAATTTGAATTTCATATACTTTTCTTGTGTCATGAAATGGTATTCTTCTTTTGATCATTTCCTAATCATTTAAAAATGTGAAAAGCACTCTTAGCCCACAGGCTGTACAAAAATGGGTGACGCGCTGATTTGGCGGTGAGCTATAGTTTGCTATAGGTGCTTGGGAAAACAGGGAGATTGCGCTTGAAAGTTGGGTAGAAGAAGCCTAGTGCCGGGGCGAGGCTTTGGGGTTGGTTTGATTAGAGCTTGGTAACAGACCCCACACCTGCCGCCCTGGGTGATGAGCTTGCCCCTAACCCATCAACCCACCCTCTGCCCGCCCAGCTGCCATCAGACAATTTAAAATTGTGTCCAATTACATAGGAATACAAGCTTATTATTAAAATAAAAGTCAATAAGGAAGTATCTAGACTACGAAAAAAATTTCCCTTCCAGTCTCACTCTGTTTCTGGGGGTGACCGTGGTTAGGAAGTGGGGAAGTGACTCCAGCCACTTTCCTGTGTACCTGGACACGGACATGGATGCATGGACGCACACACAGAGTACATGGCTCATTCTATATGGTTGTTCTATGACATGCTTTTGTCACTAGGCAACTCAGCCCCAAATCTTCCCATCTCAGCACGTGGATCCATCCTCTTTGATTTTTGTATTGGCCACCAATGCTGTAAGGTGGGCTGTGCCACCGTTCACACAGTAGTCCTCTACTGAGGGACATCCAGGCTGGTCCCTGCTGTACATGAATACAAGCAATGCTCCTGTGACCCTCACGGCACGGATCTATTTCTGTGCACAGGTGCTAGCATTTTTGTTGGAGAGATTCTCAGAAGCAGAAATGCTGTGTCAAATGGCATGAGAATGTAAAATTTGGTTCAATGTGGCATGTTGGAGCTGTTTCTCCTTGCTGATGGTAATAAGCATTGCAAATCCTCAGGGGCCTGGGAAGGTCCCACAGGGGCCAGTAAGGATGTGGGACCTCAGCATCTCGGGTGCTCCTAAATGACTCTGGGGCTCAGGTGTCTTCAGGTGGACAGGCTTGCCTCCTCCTGCAGAGTCAGGCCTGGGACAATACCTACCCAGTCAACACCTTGGTCCATCCCTCTCTCCATCCACCCACCCATCCATCCATCCATCCACCCACCTACCCATCCATCCGTCCACCCACCCAACCATCCATCCACTCACTTGTCCACCCATCCATCCATCCACCCACTTGTCCACTCATCCATCCATCCACCCACTTGTCCACTCATCCATCCATCCACCCATCCATCCATCCCTCCCTCTGTCCACCCATCCATCTATCCATCCATCCATCCATCCATCTATCCATCCATCCATCCATCCATCCATCTATCCATCCATCCATCCATCCATCCACCCATCCATCCATCCACCTACCCATCCATCTGTCCACCCACTCATCCATCCATCCACCCACCCATCTATCCATCCATCAACCCACCTATCCACCTGTCCATCCACTACCCATCCGTCCATGGATTGGATGTGGGGTGATAAAATGAAGTGAAAGATGACACCAAGGCTTTTAGCTTTATGAGCCAGAAGAATGGGGACTACAGAAGAGGAGTAGGTTGGAGGAAGGGAGTTGGAACTGAGAGCTCGATCTGTTAAATTGGAGGTGCACATTAGCCATCAAGTGGAAAGGTGAGGAGCAGGTTATAGGGTGAAGTCTGGAGTTAGGTAGCAGGTCCAAGCTGGAGATAGAAACCTGGGGGTTGTTAGCATGCAGATGGCATTTAAAGCCATGTGCCTGGATGCTGGCACCAAGGGAGAGAATAAATGGAGGAGAGAAGAGGTCTGCAGCCCCATCTTGGGGTTTGCCAACATTAGAGGGCAGGGAGATGAGAAAGAACCTGTCAAGAGAACTGAGAAGGTGCAGCTAGTGAGCAGGAGAAGGAGGAATCAGAGAGTGGGGACCTGGGAGCCAAGGGGAGAAGGGATTTCTGCAAGGAGGGCTTGACCAGCTGTCAGGTGACGCTGAGCAGCCCAGTGAGCTGGGGACACAACACTGACCACCAGGTTTGGCAACACAGTGAGACCCAGGCAGAGATGGGGGAAGCCCACAGGACCATGGGAGCCCCAAGGAGGGGCACTGGACCAAGGAGGGCTTCCTGGAGGAATGGATGTCTAAGCGGGAGCCTGAGGGATGCATACACATTCGCCAGGTAGAAAGGGGATGTCCAGGCCGAGGGCTCAGCACAAAGGCCAGGAGGAGAGAGCAGTCACAGCTTGTTTGGGGAACTGAAAATAATTCTGGCTGTAATATGGGGTTTGGGAAGGGTGAGGGGCAGATGGGGAGGGGGTGCTGCTCTCACAGAACCCTAGAGAGGTCAGCAAAGCAGATCATGGGGTCCTTGATTAGAGACCAGGCTTTGGTGATGGGTGAGTGGGTGGGAGAGGGAGGAAGGGGGGCAGTGGCTTGGGGGATGGGGAACCAGGAGAAGAAGCAATTTGGAGAAAGATGATGAATTCAGATGAGTTTAGAGTGCTGAGGACATTCAGAAGGAGATGTCCAACCTCAGCGGAGCACAGGGGCTGGACATCGGGGTCTGGGAAGCGACCGTATGTGTGGGGAGGTTGCTGGGCAGAGCATCCTGGGTGGGTAGAGCTGAGCCTGGCATCCGCCTCTGTCCTGGTGCTGCTTGAGGTCAGCCTGTAACCAGCCGCCCACTGTGTGCTGGGGAGGGGCCCTGGCAGCCACCAGCCATTGCAGTTTGTGTCCTCAGGCAGCAGGAGCCCAGGGAGGGCCCAGTGGTCCCTCTGGACAAGGTGTTGTAACTGTGCCCTGTCCCTCCCATCTCCATCCCATCCACAGCCCAAAAAGTGCCTTTGCCATTCCCCTTGGGTACCTCAAAGGGAAGGGCCCCCACCATGCGACACATGCTCACGAACACTGATTCATGGAACAGTGACTTATGGAGCACCTCCTAGGTACCCCACGATCCTGCCCTGGGGGAGCAATGATGACCCAGGCAGACAGGCCCCTGACTTCATGGGCCCACCGTCCACTGGGGAGAAGGCAATACATATATAATTCAAGTCAGGTGTGGTATTGGAAGAGCGAAGGCTGGGGGGCCCTTAGGGGTCAGAGGGGCTTCTAGGAGGAGGCAACATTCAAACTATAGGTCTGAAGGATGAGTCAGAGTTAGCCAAGAAAAAAGGGAGGTGGAAAAGTGTTTGAGGGAATGGGAACAGCATGTGGAGGGCTCAGAGGTGAGAGAAAGCATCGCAGGTGGGAGAGAATGAAAGGATTCAATGTGATGGAGCATGGGGTGCCCGAGGAGGGGGTGGGTTGGCGGGTGTGGTGGTGGTGAAGAACCTCAGGAGTCAGGTTTAGGAGCTTGGACCTTCTCCATGGACAGCCATTGTCTTAAGCAGAGTGACTTGCTCAGATTTGCATGTGGGAGAATTCAGAGACAGAGATCAGAAATATCCACTCTCAGCCGAGAGGGACCCAGGGTCATGTCATCCAAGGCAAGATCCCCCTCCACCCTGCTGGGGCTCCCTTGACAGGTGAGGTGGGTCAACATGGCTTGCACTCCTCCAGGGACCTAGAGCTGCTACCTCTGGAGATAGGCCGCAAGGACGATTTAACAAGCCCAGTGAGGGCCCCGCAGGCACGCCCTGGAATCCAGTCTTGTCGCTGGGAGACACGAGGGCATTTACCAGCGCGGCGAGGTGGGTTGGACGGCACCACCGCGCGGATAATGGCCCTGGCAGCTGGTGCTGAAATGCTCCGGAGCCACCTACGGGGGCGATTAACTTGTTGCGTGCGCGCGCTCCGATGCCACCTGGTAAGGCTGTCGGCGGGACGCTGAAGAAATAAATCTGTTCATGAAGATGCGCGGCCCCCTCCCCACGGCGACAGCACCCCACTCCCTCCCACCCCTCCAGCCCCTGTGGGGAGCGGCTGGGCCTGCCCCGCAGCGCCACCGTGTGGGAGAGGCGGGTCACTACAGCAAGACGTGAGACTGGGCAGACGGAAGGAACCCACATCATAAATGGCCTTTCCAGGCTGCAAGGCACACCAAGTCCCATTCTCATCACATTTTTTAAATTTATTTTTTCAAAGTAGAAATATATTTGCGGCTCATTTGTAGTTTGTCATTATTTAAGTAATACATGCTTACTGAAAAAAATATGCAGACTCCATAGACTGTACACAAGGCAGAAATTGACTGTTTCCTCCAGCATTCCACCCACCGCTCCCACAGACAACCACTGATTGCATTTTGGCAAAAGGCTTCCAGATTTTGTTTTCCTACAGAAAAAATATATTTATATATTTCTATTTGTCTTACCTATTTTCTGCTTCCTTTTCTTTCTATTTTTTCATGTATAGATAAATGTATATGCAAATGAGATCATATTATATGTGCCTAGTGATCCGCCATTTGCTTTGGTTTCTAAATTTGTTTTTATTAACTATGGAGTAGAGACAAAAGAATATTTATTTAGGGGGCCGGCCCCGTGGCTTAGCGGTTAAGTGTGCACGCTGCGCTACTGGCAGCCAGGGTTCGGATCCCAGGTGCTCACGATGCACCGCTTGTCCGGCCATGCTGAGGCGGCGTCCCACATACAGCAACTAGAAGAATGTGCAACTATGACCTACAACTATCTACTGGGGCTTTGGGGAGAAAAAGGGAAAAAAGAGGAAGAGGATGGGCAATAGATGTTAGCTCAGGGCCGGTCTTCCTCAGCAAAAAAAAAAAAAGAGGAGGATTGGCATGGATGTTAGCTCAGGGCTGATCTTCCTCACAAAAGAATATTTATTTAATACCTGTAAAGTATATGAATCAGGTCAAAGTGAACACTGTGTGCTTACCACACGATTTAAGGACATTTTTATTACCTTTGAAGTTTCTTTTATGTTTTACTTTTTTTCAGTTCAAAAGTGTATTTATTTTTCTCTCCTTTCTCACCTTACTCTGGATTGATTTGGTATTTTTTATTAATCCATGTCATCTCTTTATTAGCTTGTTAGTCACATTCTTTTAGTACTTACCCTAGAGATTATAATATGCATCCTTAAGTTATTAAAGTCTAATATAAATTAGCACTCTTACCACTTGCGGGAAAATGCAGGAAGCTTAGGCCACTTAAAACTCCATTTATCCCCTCCTGACTTATCCACGATTGTCATCTGGTACCATCTGGCATTTTAATTCTTTATATATTTCAAATGCCACAAGAGGATATTATTATTGTTTTATACGGATAATATTTGTTTAGATTATTACATATTTTCTCTCTCCATTGGCCTTCATTTCTTACTGCATCTCCAAGTTTCCATCTGGGATCCATTTTCTCTGCCTGAAAATCATCTTTTACTAATTTGTTTGACGAGTGTGAGCTGTTGATGAATTACTTGTTTTTATTTGTCCAAAATATCTGTCACCTTCATTTTCAAAGGGTAATTTTTGCTGGATATGTAATTTCAGGTTGGCAAGAGAAGGCCAGAAATGAGAGAAAAGTAACAGAGAATAAGTGGGACAAATAGAATACAAACAGTAAGATGGGAGACCTAAAGCCGAGTATAAAGCAATTATATTAAATATAAGCAGATTAAATATTCTAACTGAAAGACAAACATTAACACATTGGATAAAAAAATAAATAAAATCCAATCATATGCTGCTTACAAGAGAGATATGTCCCATATAACGATACAGAACCGAGGAGAGTCAAAGAATGAAAAAAGTCATACCATGCAAATACTAACCAAAAGTAAACTGGCATAGTTGCATTAATATCAGCAGAAGTAGAGTTTAAAGGGAAAAAGAAATGCTAAAGATAAAGAGAGATATTTACAGTGAAAAAAATGTTCAATGTATCAAGCAGATACAACAATTCTAAATCTCCATGCAACTAATGACATAGTCTCAAAATATATAAAGCAAAACTCAAGAGAACCAAAAGGAGGAATAGACAAATCCACAACCCCTCTTTCAGTAATTGATAGCACAAGCAGATAAAAAATTAGTAAAAACCTCAAATATCTACAGGAACATCACAGAAGTGATGCTGTATTCTTTTTATGGCCTCCTATCAGGTGGCTCGGGTTTTTATTTGTCTCATTTCAGATAGTCTAATTAAAATGGTGTCTGCTAGGTTTCCCCCCTGTAAAATTACTCTTTTCTCATTTGTAATTAATGAGTATTTTGTGGGGGAGTTACTTTGAAATATGTAAATATCCAACTCTTTATCAAACTTTCAATTTATTCATTTATTTATTTATATCAGTGTAGACTCATGCATTTCTGTTGTATTCAGTGGGTTATATCAATATAGCCATATGATCAATATCAGTTTATTACAATCAATATTCATTATGATGCTCAAAATTTTCCAGATTTGGCCGGTGCGCACTTCTTTTAATTTGTCCTCTTATTCTTTGCACACTTCCTTACTTTTTGGCACAACATGACATTTCAGCCTCATCTTATACTTTCCCTGCCCTGGAATAAGTTATTTCCCTAAGGAGCCTTGGTCCTTTTTAACAGAGAATGATATTTAGAAACCAAGATCTGGGCACTAGGTGTGCCCACGGCTTTTGGAATGTCAGTACTCTGAGATCTTCTCAGTGGACAGAGCTGGAAATAGCTGTGTTTATACATGTGTATATATACATACACATACAAACATTTACATCTATATTTCTATGTCTATGTATGTATAGATGTTGACAACGATGAGCTCGAATTTCTATCCAGCCACATGGTTCATTCTAATTTTCTCCCTTTCCTTATTTGAAATTCCTTTCTCCAATGGTGAGAGATGTGGCTTTCATTAATTTTTAAATATCTTTACTTCTCTTTATGTTTTTGATCAATTCCTGTATAACTGTGTTAGCTATCTATTCCTGGGTAACAAATTACTCCAAAACTTTGTGGCTTCAAATGACAAAAAACATTTACTATTCCACAGTTTCTGTGGGTTAGTAATTTGGGAGCAACTTAAGCTGGAAGATTCTGGCTTGGGGTCTCTCCTGAGTTTGCAATCAAGGGTCAGCCAGGCTGCGGTCTGGGGCTGGACGATTTGTTTCCAAGATGACTCATTCACACCACAATCCTTCGTTCAGTAACGGATAGAACAAGCAAATAAACAATTAGTAAAACCTTCAAGTTGGTGCAGGTTGTCGACAGGAGGGCTCAGTTTAGCACCATGTAGCTCTCTCCATAGGGCTGCTTGAGTGTCCTCACAGAGCGAGTGATCCAAGACAGAACAAGGGAGACACCAGCATTCAGTACACAGCAATGGGGTTTTAGGTTCCTCCTCCTAGGCCTGGGTTCTCAGATCCTCTCCCTCAGGACTTCCAGCCCTCTTCGTCCTCCCCACTGGATCCAGAAGTGGGGAGAGCCACATGCCCATGGACACTCAAAGGGCCTTGATGTGTTCATTTGCTTTTTTGCTCAACATCTGTCTCCCCCACTAGATTATGAGCTCCTGGGCCTGGGTCTGTGTTCCTGAGGGCTGGCATGGGGCCGGGCGCAGAGTAGATGCTCAGTAGATATGAATGGATGGGATGGATGAATGAATGCTCTGGCCTTGGGGTGGACCTAGGACCTTGACCTTTCGTAGACAGCACCCTTCATCCCCACCCCCATCCCAGGTGGAAAGAAGTCAAACCTGAGTAAATGTCTGCCTTTCTCTGAGCTTCAGTCACCTCCAAAGGGGGTAGCCAGAACTGCCTCCCAAAGTTTTTGGAGGGACAGCATGGGGCCAAGGGTGGGGAAGAGCAGGGTCTGGAGCAGAGAAGGGTGGGGTAGGTGTGGGCCCTGTGTGTGACAGGACGCTCCCTGGGACCGGGTTCTCCAGGGCCTGGAGGTCCAGAGTGAGGGTTGAGGGCGGACCCTGGGAATTGGCAGCTGGGGGAGCCTTGGCCATGGAGTTGAAGGAGCCTTGGAAGCCGTCCTTGTAGAGTCTTTGGGGAGAAAAAAAGCAAAGAGTTGCCATGGAAACCATTCCACAACAACCCACTCCAACTGGAGTTCATGGAGGTTCCCTGAGTAAGAATTCTCATCTTTTTTAGGATGTTGCTTCTTACCCACATCTGCACCTCCGAGGAGTGTGTGTGCATGTGTGTTGTTGTGTTTGCCTTGTGTGTCTGTGTGTGGCTCCTCTCACTGCACACTGGTAAGCCTGGCTCTCTTCTCCGGGCCTTTGCACATGCCATGTCCTCTGCCTAGAACACTCTTTCCCTTCCCTACCCTCACCTTTGCCTGGCACTCTTTGCTCATTCATTAGAGTAGGCAAAGGAGTCTTCTCCCCTGGGAGGCCTTCCTTGACACCCCATGTCTGGCCAGGGGGGTCACAACCTCTGGAGTTCCCACAACCTTCCCACCCCAGGCTTCCTTCCCCCCAGCACTGAGCACATGGGGCTGTATCTCTGGTTCTGTGTTCATGAGTTTCTCAAGTGCAGGACTGAGTCTTGTCCGTCTCTATATCCCCAGCACTAGGCAGGGACCTGGCCCAGAGAGAGGCCCAGAAAATGCTTGTTGAGTGAATGCAGGAATGAGTGAATGAACACAGGAACAGCCGCTTCTGCTGAAGGGTTTGTATCCCTGGCAAGTCTTCCCTGATCAACTCGAAAAACCAAACTGTCGTCAGAGCTGGCAGGTCTCTTAGATAAATTCAACGCCAGCAGCATGGGCACCATCTGGGAGTTTGTTAGAAATGCAGCTTCCCAGGCCCCACCCCAGAGCCACTGAACCAGAATCCGCCTTAAAAAGGATCCCCGGTGATTCACATACACGTTAGAAGGCGGGAAGACCTGCTCTCGTGGACCCCACTTCTGGTTTCAGACAAGGAAACTGAGGACTGCAGAGGGGAGGGACCTTGCAAGGCAGTGGCAGGGCTGGGACTTCAAGCCAGGTGGCCTTGTCCCAGGTGCCAGGCTCCTGCCCCCGCCCCACTTTCAGTCCACACCCCTTGCACGCACCCTCTTTTTGGCTGACTGGGCCTCAGATTCCAGACTCTTCCCTTTTCTCCTCCTGAGGTCTTTGCAAGGAGCTCGCACTCCCCCTGGTGGGAGTGGGAAGGGATGGGCTGGCCCGAGTGGTCCTGGTTTAACGTTAAGGACTGGGGTTGGGCATGGGGGGAGCAGGTCAAGGAAGTGGGAGAGGGGAGCAAAGGGTCAGAGGGTGGGCGCAGGGCTGGGCTAAGATGCTTGCTTTGGAGAAGGCTGTCTGAGTTCACGTTGGCTTCACCACACACTATGTGTGCAGTCTGCGGCCATCTGACCACCTTCTCTGAGCGTCCGTCTCCTCATTTGCAAAATGGAGAGAGTAATAATGGTGCCTACCTCCCGGGGCCCTTGTGAGGATTCTGGGAGGACGCTGGGGGAGCTCTTCGCACAGCGGTTAGGAGGTGGCTGGAAAGCCACCCGGATGTAGAACTCCTGTGAGCATCTCTGTCCCTCCCTTGCCTCTTGCACCTCAGCCCCTCTCATCCTCCCACCGCTGCAAGAAGGCTCTTAGAGACCACCCAGCCCAGCACTCCCTTCACAGGAGGGAGATGGAGGCGCAGTGAGGGGAAGCTGTGGATATACCCACCCCCCAGTGGTGGGGGTGTGGGTGGTCCAGGCCCTGTCCCTGATGCCTGGGATCCCAAAGACTGAATTCCCGATGGGGAGTGACTTTGGGGGGCAGAAAGCCAGGAAACACACGTGCTGTGGAGTCAGACAGACCAGGTTCAAATCTGGCTCAGCCACAGACCAGCTGGATGACCTTGGGCAAGTGATCTTGCAGCTCTGGGCCTCAGTTTCCTTCCCTGTGAATGTCCTTCCAGGACTGGTGTGAGGTTTACATGAAATGATGTTAAGCTTCCAGCACCCAGCAGGCCCTGTGGTCACTATCATGACTAACATGGACCAGCGGAGGCCAGAGGCTGGGGCGAGCCGGGAGACCAGGGGAAGGCACCCAGTCACACCACATCTGCTGTCACACCCAAGCACAGGGTGGTGGGACCTCTGACTTCTTCCTGGGCAAGGCTGTGGTATCAGGGTGAGAGGGTGTGGGGGCCGGTCTTGGGCTAGGGAAGAGTGCCCCAGACTGGAGTCAGCTTTCACAAGCGCAGGCTTCCGAGGCTGGTGTCTGCCGGTCAGGTTGGCCCAGATCAGTGGCTGGTACCTGCCTCACCTACAGGCTCTTCAAAGGAAACCCCCACCCTGGTGACCCAAGGCCCCCCACGATGGGTGAACCCTGGCTTCAAGGACACCTTCTGTAGTGACCTGTGCAGCTTGGCTTGAAAAGATGAGCAGAACCAAACCGACTTTCCCCTCTGAGGTTTGGAATTGGGAAACGAAGAGAAGAGGAAATTAGCAGCAGGTAAGGTACCCAACCGTTCCGGCTTGCCTAGAACTTTCCTGATTTTAGCACTGAAAGTCCTGCTTTCCAGGAAATAGACACAGTTGGTCAACCTAGCTGTGGAAGCAAATGCTAAAAAAAGTGAGTAAAGGCTCTGAATACCGATGAGAGCTACGGCTCACTGAGTGTGCCCTAGGTGCCAGGCTCTGTGCTAAGTATTCTTTTTTTTTTTTTAAGATCGTGTATATATTTTTTACTTAAAAATTTTCTTTAACTTACCATTTTAAACATTTTTTGTGTGTGAGGAAGATCAGCCCTGAGCTAACATCCATGCTAATCCTCCTCTTTTTGCTGAGGAAGACCGGCTCTGAGCTAACATCTATTGCCAATCCTCCTCCTTTTTTTTTTCCCCCAAAGCCCCAGTAAATAGTTGTATGTCATAGTAATACATCATTCTAGTTGTTGTATGTGGGACATGGCCTCAGCATGGCCGGAGAAGCGGTGCGTCTGTGGGCGCCTGGGATCCGAACCTGGGCCACCAGTAGTGGAGCATGCACACTTAACTGCTAAGCGATGGAGCCAGCCCTAAACATTTTTAAGTGTACCGTTCAGTGGCATTAAGTACATTCACTTGGTTGTGCAACCATCACCACTATCCACTTCCAGAACTTTTTCATCATCTCAAATGGAAACTCTGTCCCCTTTCAATGGTAACTCCCATTCCCCACTCCCCTCTGCTTCTGGTAAGCTCTATTCTGCTTTCTGTCTCTATGAATTTGCCTGTTCTAGGTTCCTCATATAAGTGGAATCATACAATATTTGTCCTTTTGTGTCTGGCTTATTTCACTCAGCATAGTGTTTCCAAGGTTCATCTACATTGTCACGTGTTAGAATTTCATTCCTTTTTGACTAAGGCTGAATAATTTTCCATTGTATGGATAGATCACGTTTTGTCTATCCATTCATCTGTTGGTGGACGTTTGGGTTGTTTCCACTTTTTGATTATTGTGAATAATGCTGCTTTGAACATTGGTGTACAGATGTCTGTCCCTGCTCTTGATTCTTTGGGGTATTTCCCTAGAAGTGGAATTGCTGGGTCATATGCTAATTCTATATTTAACTTTTTGAGGGACTGCCAGACTATTTTCCACAGCAGCTTGTGCTAACTATTCTTAGTGCTTTATCTCATGAAGCTCTGGCAGTTGCCACCCAGGAGGCTGGCCCTGCCATTGGCCCCACTTCTCAGGGGACGACGCTGAGATCCAGACAGATGAAGTAAAGTGTCCCATGTCCCTCAGCTAATACGCTCAGAGCCAGAATTCAAACCCAGATGGACTGACTCCATAAGCCCGTGTCACTTGGCCCTGGGTTGGCCTGGATCTCCACATCATCAACAGAGGAGTTACCACAGACAGAAGAGGGAAGATGCGGGCGAGGAAGGGGGTCCCACAGCCCTGCAGGGCCCCCCTCAGCCCCCACCAGCTTCTCGGCTCTAGGTCCTGGGAGGCCAGTAATATTGGGCTTCCTGGATGGAACAGACACATCTGTGTTTGCCTGGCATTCTCTTTTCTGGCCAGAGACCCCCTATTTTCCTTAAGAAACTCCTAAAATTTCAGTCCATGTGATTGGGTTGACTAGAAGTGGACGTGGAACCCAGACCTAGCCAATCAGTGTCATTCTTTCCCCCCGGCCAAGGTGATTGGTTCAGAGATGAACATGTGACCTATGCTGGCCCAATGACACTTGAGTCCGCCGTGACTTTGGTTAGAGCTAATAGGAAGAGAGAAAGGTTCTGTTCGCTGGGATGCTGAGACGGTGGAATTGGGGCAGACGTGCTGCAGCCATCTTGTTTCCTCTGGGGGAGCCTGCCTAAGAACAGAGCCAGCAGAGAGGAAAGCAGGGGTACAAGACAGAGTCCTGGTGCCATTGTTTGAGGGATCCAGCTCTACTTGAGGCTAGATCTGAGCCAGTACCTCCTCCTCTTCCTTCTTTTTCTTGAGGTTGACTTGGAGTTTTTGTCATTTGCATCTCAGAGGGCCCGGATTTGCTTGATCTTGAGGTGTCAAGAGATTCTCAGCCCCTCTCGTGTTTGTGCCATGAACTTCCCCTCTGTAAGCTGGTCTGAGCAGGTCTCTGTTCATTTCAACTAACTCAGCCAGAGTGAAACAGAAGGGGCCTCAGCACAGCCTCAAAGGAACCCAGAACCCAAGAAACTGACTCAGTGGTTGTAGGGCTGGGACCCTCAGGGGAGCCTGGCACAGTGTCCAGAGGGCAAGGCCACCCAGGCAGGGTCCCAGAGGCATCCATTCCAAGGAGGAGACCTGGAAGGCAGGTGAGTGGGACTCGGCTTTTCCCACAAGTTCAGGGCTTAGGAGAGAGAATCGATCCCCTGGAGGAGAGACCAGGAGAAAGGCTTCCATAGGGAGCACCAGCTCAGAGCACTCACAGCCCGGCTGTAAATCAAACCCTACTGAGGAGAACCAGCTTTCCTGATAGTCTAAACATCTCCAGGGGCCAGGTCAGGTCAGCATGGTCTTGGCCCCTTTAGAAGAGTAGTTCCATCCTTGGATTGGGCTTGATGCCCCACAAACTGGCTCATGGGGAGGCTGTCACCAAGGACGTCCCTCATCTTCTCCACTCTGTTGTCTTCCTCTGGGACCCGTCATCCAGTCTGGGAGCAACTTATTTTTATCTTAATACCAAAGTCATGCTTCTCCTGAGTAATTGGTTTGTCTTTATTTATAGACTTTGGAGATTGTGTAAGTGGCTACATTTCCCTTTTTGTGCCACCTGCAAGGAAGCTTAGAGCTGAGGTGTGGCCTCCATAGCAAGAGTATAGTGAGGAGGGAACCCCGCCCCCTCATATCAAGAGAACTTCATGCCTCGCATCCCAAAAGTTAAAAACTCAACTAGCAGAAATATCCTTAATGGTTTTTCCTTCAAAACTATACTCCCTTTGTTGTTTTTTAAAAGAATACTGTCTTTTCAAATGTATATCTGAATCTTTTTTCATGTGAATACCTTATTTTATTTATTGTGACTCTCCTTTTTAAAATGTATACTTTGAATCACTTTTCTTTCTTTCTTTTCTTTGGTGAGGAAGACTGGCCCTGAGCTAACATCTGTTGCCAATCCTCCTCTTTTTGCTGAGGGAGATTGGCCCTGGGCCCATCTGTGCCCATCTTCCTCTATTTTATATGTGGGATGCCTGTCACAGCCTGGCGCGACGACCGGTGTGTAGGTCCACACCCAGGATCCGAACCCGCGAAACCTGGGTCACCGAAGTGGAGCATGTGAACTTAACCACTACACCATTGGGCCGGCCCCGAGTCACTTTTCAAGTCTACATTATAAGGATCTCCCTCCCCTTGTGCATCCCAACACTGTTTCTGGAAAGACGTGGTGAAGGTATATGCGTGTGTGTTTGTGTGTGAAATTGTGCATTGTACCCATGTGTAACCTGTAAAACTGATGGGGTGAGAGCTAAGATGAGTTATCACCTGGCCACGGCTGGTGGATGCTCCCTTCATTTCTTGGTGCCTTGAGTAGATGATAAAAGCCGTCTTCACAATTTTCTGAGTCTATGGTCTTATTTGCACCACAGTAGATCCTTATGGTCTATATTTTAACTTCATTCCTGGCTCTTTTGTGCTCCCATCCTTGGGTTTCTTTCTTCTTTTTCCACACTCGTATTTTCTGCTCTGATTGTATATTACGCATCCTTGGAAGCTGCCCCAGATCCTTTCTGCAGCAGGGCGGGGAACAAATTAACGGCTGGCCTACCTACAACCGGGCTGCTGGACTCTCTGGCCTGGCCCCCTGTTCTTCCAGAACCAGCCAGAAGGTGGCACTAGGATGCTCCCAAATGTCACGCGAGAGTCAGGGCCAGGGCGACCTCAGGCGTTGGATGGAGGCCTTGGGGACTGCAGAGGAACGGGCTGGGGCAGAAGAAACAGCTAAGAAACAGCAGCTTCCGAGTCCCGCAGGCTGGGGTGATCCTCAGGCCTCCCGGGCTAACTGGTGTCAGATTAGCATTCTAGGTCAAAGTCAGGAGTAAATGAGAGAATAGATGGAATGTGCTCAGTGCCTGGCACACAGTAGGTGCTCAGGAAATGTTGAGACCCTCTTTCCCCATGTTGTCCTGGAGGCATGGGTGGCCCTGCTCCTTAAAGGACCAGTGTCTGGGGCCCAACCCAGGACCGTGCTGCCAGCACTGCATTTCTCCCTGGCCTTGTGAGCCCCTCTCTCTGCAGGACAGACCCCCGCTGACAAGGCCAAGCCTGCTCTGTTGTAGCTGCTTCTTCTGTGGTGAAATTCAGGGAGTCGGAAGAGACGGTAGGAATAGCTGCAGCTCCTCCCACTTCCCCGTGGCCTCTGGGTCTTCTCCCAGAAGAGGAAGCCAGCGTGGGGGCACTGTGCCAGGAGCCTGTGGTGTCCCCAGCAGTGAGCCTCAGTGGAAAGAACAACAGACTGAACCTGGAAACCACAGTTTGCAACGGCTGTTCTGGTTAAAACCCTAGACTTTGGTGTCAGGCAGACCTCAGACCGGAGTTGGCATCTGGACGCTGCTGCTTACTGACGTTCTGACTTTGGGCAAATTACTTAATCCCTCCAAGCCTCGGTTTCCTCATCTGGAAAATGGGGAGAGGAATACCTACCTCATAGAATAGTTGGGAAGATTCAATGAATTACTGTGAGGAAGGTACTCGGCCTGGCACCTGGGCTACTGTTCCCAGCAATGCTGCCTATCACTGTTGCTATCTTTCGTGGAGCGACCTGGTGCAAGCAACTTGGTCCCACTCAGCCTCGGTTTTCTTATTTGCAAAATGGAGCTGTGAACAACTCCCTTCCTGGGTTGTTGGGAGGATTAAGGGAGCCAGCAGGTGTACAGCCTCTGGGACAGTGGCCAGAAGATGCCCTGTCACCATGGGCTGGATTGGAATCCTAAGAATCTGTGGATGGAAGGAAGTACAACATCTCCTCTAAGTGGGTGCCCTATGTCTGCTTGGATGCTTCCAGTGATGGGGGACTCACTATCTACGAGGAAGCCCCGCCCCTTCTATCCCTGTTCAGTTCTGGCCATGACAATGCCCTTTTTACATAGGGCCAAGATTCATCTCCCAGTAGTTTTCCAGCCAAGAGTTCAATGTATTCCAAAACTTTATCTCCTGGGGGCCATCACTAACTCCTCACTTCCCTTCCCCATGGCTTCTGCTAAATGAATTAGTCCTCCAACCTTTGCAAAATTAGATTCTGGATCTGGCAAGCAACAGAGGGGGTGGGTGCAGCTGAAGTTTTCGTGTAGTTTAGGAGGGCAATTAACTACTTCCATGCCAGGGCTGGGATTGTCCTGCGAAGTTGGCGATCAGAGCGAGAGGCTGCTTCTGCTGGGACTGGTGACATCAACATTCAGTGCTCATGTTCATGGAGTCACTGTTCATGTTGTCCCAGCTGCCTGATGCCCAGAGCAGCACCCACTGGCTGCAGATGGGGAAACTGAGGGTCAGAGGATAAGTGGGGAAACTGGGAGCTCTGCCTGTGGATGACTTTATTCGTTCATTCAGATATTCTCTGAGCCCTTACGCTGTGCCAGGCCCTGTGCTGGGTGCTGGGGATACTGCAATGAACTAGCCAAATATGATTTTCTGCCGGGCTAGAAGTAAGGGTAAATAAAGAGGGAGGCACAGAGAAGAAAATAAGTAATTCTCCTCGGGAGCTGGAAAGTTGCCTTGTTCATCCATCCTTCTGTCCATCCGCCCATCCATCCATCCCACAAATGTGCATCGAGTGCCTAGAATCAGAGGTCCCCAGAATTCAGGGGTTCACAGGATCAGGACCCAGTGACAGATCTAGACATTAGTTACTTTTGCCGTGCAGCATCTTCTTTCCTGGGCAAAAGTCCCCTGATTTGGCTTTGGGGGACCTTGTGCCCCAGCCCACGTGTTTCATAGTAGCGAACTCCCTCTCCCTTCTGGGGGGTGGAACACATGACCTAGGCTGAACCCATCAGTGCTTCCCACAATTCTGGCCACGATGATCAGTTCAGGGATGCCCCGTGACCTAAGTCAGACTACTCAGGACCAACAGGGCCTAATCCCAGGACTTTGGTTTGAGATATGGAGAGAGCACTGTCCTTTCCACGGACTTGGTGTTGGAGTGATGGGAGCTGCTGGGGGTCACCCCAGGGAGCTGGAGAATGGAGCCAACCCACGTGAAGCAGGCAGAGGCCAGCGACCCTGGGGACACTGGAATCTCGATGCTCATGGTTGGGCTCCACTGAAAGGTGACTGAAGGATGTGCAGACCTGTAATCATCATCAGTGGAGGGCCATCCCTTGAGACTTAGTGGCTCAAGACAAATTCCTCCCATCTCTTGCTTGGGGTAGGGTGTGGTAGGTATACTTCTGGCTGTTGGCATTATGGGAGCAGGGCAGGGAAAGAGGGCTAGAAGTCCCATCATTCAAGATGCACATCACTTAATCCCTGTTTTCAGTCCTGGTCTCCACTGTGCCTGGTATTTACAAGTCTTTGGGGTTCACTTCCTCCAAGAAGAAACTGATGCTCTTAAGCCTGTGGATATGGTCATCTCTACCTATAAGACCTGGGGACCAACTGCTCTGTGTCCAGACTTCCACTCACACCTGGTCCCTCCAAGACCTGGGCCTCTTGGAGATTCTTCAGGACACATCTGGCTCTCTCCTTTTCATTGTCTCCTCTGAAGGCACTTGAGGTTGTAGCCACGAATTTGCTTGCTACTTCTCTGTTAGCATCCCACCTTCCAAAGATTTGTTGAAATCTTTTTTCTGCTGATGCCTCCTCTCCCAGCTTCTTTGTCATCACGGGCTGGTTTATACCTGCTTTATTCCTTCACTGTCAATTTGGTGGGGTCTGAGGAAGGACAGGGGATGACTGTGGCTAAGCCACCATGTCTAAGTGGCTCACAGCCAAATTTCAGGAAACAGTTGCCTCTACCTCCCACTCTCTCCTCAACCCTTCCCACCTGCCTCCTGCCGCCACCACTCCACTGAAACGCCCCTCGTCAGGTCTCTAGTAGCCAAATCCACCAGGCTACTGTTTGTCGTCATGTGACTTGATGTCTTGGTAGCACTTGACACTTTTGAACTCTCTCTCTTTCTCCTGACTTTCTCCTGCCGTAGCTTCTGGGGGGATACAGTGTCATGAAGACCCTTCCTGCATTTCTCCAGACCTCTGGCCTCAGCCTCTGTGTCTAATTTGCTGGCTTCTCATCCTTCCACTTCCTCTAAGCTGTTACTAGTTTCAGGGTTCATTCTTAGTCTCCTCCCCTTCTCATCTTATACAGTTTCCCTGAGCACATTCTTCCATTCCTGTGGTTCCAGCGGTTTCACTCCAAAAGCTTACCTCTGCCAAATGCCGACCTCCAGCCCTGGCCTCTCGCCTGAATTCCAGACCCACATCTCCAGCTGTCTCCTGGACATCTCTTCTTGGACGGTCCATGGTGAAAGCTGGACTTGGCTTCTCTCTTTTCCCAAACCTGCCTCTCCCCTTTGCTCCTAGCTCAGGAAAGGACACCACCATCTGTCTAGTTGCCCAGAAACTTGGATGTCATCCTTGACTGCCCCATTTTCTCAATTTCCACACTCAATTGATTACCAACGCCCATTAACTTTACCTCTTTCATAAATCCCTATCTGTCCACCCATTCTTCATTCCTAGAGCTTCTCTCTTAGCTGGTCTCCCTGCCTTCAGTCCTGCCCCTTCAGTCCACACTGCTGCCCACCTCCTATTAAAATGCAAATATGATCATGTCGTCCCTCTTCTGAAAAGCCTCTGATGGCTCCCCACTACCTAGGAATTGAGTCCAAATTGCCCCCAAGGCTGGAATTGCCAGATTTAGCAAATAAAAATATAGGATGCCCAGTTAAATTTGAATTTCAGATAGACAACGAATCTTTTTTTTTTAGTTTAAATATGTCCCATGCTATATCTGGCACCTGGACCCTTTCCACCCAAACCCCCAAACCCCTTTCTTGCTATGCTGTATTTCACATCTGACATTCAGGACAGCCTGAACAACTTGAAACTCCCCTCAATGGGTCAGACATTTCTCATCAACAGGCTCTTCTTACCTGCTTTCCGTCCCCAGAAAGACCACGTTCCCTTCCTGCCCTGGCCAACTTCTGCTCATCTCTTTGGTCTCGGCACATGGGGCCCGCTCCTCCAAGAAGCCTCTGTGCTCCCCCATAATGGATTGGACTCCTTTCCTGGGGGACCAGAGGCCCCTGTGTTTCCCTGGTTGGCAGCACTTCACCCAGTGGTGTGTCACGTCGGTTGGCTCTTCGTACCTCTCCTCTGCAGACAAGGAGTTGCAGCAACTCTGCGACTTTCCCTGCCCCACATCTGGCCCAGCCTGTGTGGCTTCATCCAGCTGGCTGCTCCCGAGGGCCTAGAGCCTTGGCCAAGGCCCAGCTTTCTTCTTGCTGTCTTGGCCTGGGTCCCAGTCTGACGCTTCACACCTCCTCGTCGCCTGAGTTCCCACGAACAGTGGCCTCCACCCCAGCCCCCTGCCCAGGGCCAGATTACAAAATGCTCAGACAATGGAGGCTCCAAGCCAAATTTCCAACAAGCCTGCCGTGAAATCCCCCACAGCATCTGCCGGTACATCTGGGAACAGATGCTGGCAGCTGAGGCCACACAGAGCATGGCTCCCTCATACCGGCTCTGCCTGGGCTTTGTGAGGGCGGGCTAGAGGGCAGGGAGCTCAGACCTAAAGTTAGGACATGGGTTTAAATCCCATCCCTGCACCTTTCTAGCAGCCTGGAGACTGGGCAAATGAGCACTTTTCTTGAACCTCAGTTTTCTTGTCTGTAAAATGGGGATAATAATGTTTATCTCACAGGGTGTGCTATCAAAGAAGAGTGCCTAACACATACAAGGACATACAGCAGCAAGCAGGACGTGGCTCTGACCTTCGCTTGCCTTCCTCGAGGCTGGTGGTAGCAGGACCTGGGGACCAGCGCTCTCCTGGTGGGTTTCTTCCAGAATCCCTAACCAGGCCCGAGCAGCTTTATTCAGAGAAGAGAGAAGGAGAGTTATCAGACCCCCAGCTCCACCCCCAGCACAGGCTCCAGACCCAGCATCTCCACCGTGAAAACGACCTCCAACCCAACAGCCCAGGTGAATGCAGTAGAGTTGAGAAGTCAAGCTAAAGGGGAGGATGACTAATAGGGAGAAAAGAAAAAACAGAAGGACAGCACTGGGCCGGGAGGTGGAAAACCTGGGCCCTCCTCCTCCTCAAGGCTGTCCCCTCCACCCTCCCCTCTGCCCGAGCACCCTTCAGACCCCCGTGAACTGTCACTGCTGCAGGGCAGGCTCTGCTGGCCCCCCTCCAGCTCAGTGGCTCAGGTTCCCTCCTAGACATTCTTGGAGCATTTCTCACCCTCCTCACCATTTACGTCATTTATTTACTGATGCAGCGATCTGTCTAGTCTCTGCCTCCCCCTCCAAAGTGTAAGTGCCTCAGGGGCACTCAGGTTGCAAATAACAACAACCAAAGATGTTTAGGATGACATTTACTAAGTGTTTAAAATACTATATAGACACAGACAGACTTCCAGTTCCAACTCCAACATGGAAAGAGCTCAGAAGTCATCACCTCCATCCTCACAATATGAAAAAGCTGAATAAACTGCACATCTTAGATCCATCAGAGAATTGAGGTCATAGGGAAAACTCCACTCTAAAAACTGGAGCTACAGGGAATACAGAGAAACACAACCACGTTAGCCTCCCTGGGGTGGGGGCAGGAGCCACTGGATTGGTAACCGGCAGGAACACTTCTGATGGTAATTGATGGATTGCTGGAGGTTCGGTGTGGACTAGGTTGCGAGTTAAAAATTCCTAGGGGCCCTATAAAGGAAAAACCCAGTTCCTCCCAACTGTGTATTTCTTTCCTTTGCGTCTCGTTTACTTCTCACACAGAACACTCGACTTCTGACACTTCTGGTCACCAAATGTGTGGAGGCTTTTCCCCATGCCAAGCAATTCTCCATGACACCAGCTGGGTGTCCTACAATTCAACTCAATTCTGACACTATCTACCTGGAGATAGCATCAGATCCCACAGGTTAAGGGCTCAGACCTACAAGACTGCCACCTCGGATGTCAATCACTAGCCCAGGTTGTCACCTGTACTCTGACCGACTGGCTATAGATTCAGGGTTCCAATAGACCTCTTTGAACTTCAGACACCAGTTGCAAGTCCAGGTTGTTACCTGTACTTCTGAACAACTGGCTATGAACCACAGATTCCCATAACTCCCTCCTTGGGTTTGGTTAATTTGCTAGAGCGGCTCACAGAACTCAGAGAAACATTTTACTTATATTTACCTGTTTATTTTAAAAGGATATGATACAGGATACAGATGAACATCCAGAGGGAAGAGATGTGTAGGGCAAGGTATGTGGTAAGGGGTGGGGATCTTCCATGCTCTCTCTGGGCACGTCACTCTCCCAGCACCCCCACACGTTCACCAACCCAGAAGCTCTCTGAACCCCATACTACTGAGATTTTATGGAAGCTTCCTCATGTAGACAAGATCAATTATTAACTTCATTTCCAGCTCCTCTCCCTGATAAAGAAAGGACGGGGGCTGAAAATTCCAAGCTTCTAATCATGACTTGGTCTTTCCGCTAACCAGCCATCACCCAGGAGCCATCCCGGAACCTACCAAGAGTTGCCTCATTAGAAGGAAAGACAGTCCTATCACCCAGGAAATTACAAGGGTTTCAGGAGCTCTGTGCCAGGAACAGAGGTCAAAGACCAACATTAGAACAAAAAATGCTCCTAGTGATCTTATCACTTAGGAAATTACAAAGATTTTAGGAGCTCTGTGCCAGAAAACCAGGGGCAAAGACCAATATATATTTTCCATTATCTCACAGGCCTAGAATTAGGGCTCCCCCACACGTTTGTGGGTTTTATCTCCAGGAGGCTACCAGGTTCTCCTCATAAAGACTGGAGAGAATTCCCTTCATGCTTCCTGCAGGGGCAGGGGAAGAGTAATTATTTTGAAACACACCCTGATCCCTGGTCTGTAACAAAGGCCTGCCCTAGGAAAACTGCTTTACCAGAGTTTTATCTGATCTGAGTCAAGGGTGGTTAGACAACTCCAGCCTCCTCCAGCCTTCTTGTCTCACATGGGGGTGGGAGGACACCTAAGAAATGCTTCCAAGGTCACAGCCCAGGGACTCAGGCCCACTGAAAACAAAACAAAATAAAAAAAAAAAAAGTTGAGATTTAATCATAAGTTATAGAATGTTCCCTCCCCAACACCTTTCTAGCGCATCAACAGGTATAATAACAGTAGATTATAATTTAGAGAGCTGTAGGACAAAGACGCTATTTAAGAAAGAATTCTTAGGAAAAACCAAACACAGCAGGAGAGAAAACCCAACAAGGAACTAGAAGAAACTGAAGCCTTTGGCACCTACAGCTGCAGCAAGCATTAAAGACAGCCCAGCTTCTAGCCAGGGTAACATAAAACCTCACATTCAATGCCTGATTACCTCAGTTCCTAGTACCAGATACATCATGGCCAGCTTTCAACAAAAAAATTACGAGAAATGCTCAAGACGAAAAAAGAGTGTGAAGAGACAAAGCAAGAAGAAGATGCTGATGTAATACAGATATTGGAATTATCAGATACAGGATTTAAAATAACTACAATCAATATGTCAAGGGATCTAACGGAAAAAGTAGACAACATGCAAGAAGAGATGGGTAATGTAAGCAGAGATAGAAACTCTAGGAAAGAAGAATAAGAAAATGCTAGAAATCAAAAACACTGTAACAGAAATGAAAAATGCCTTTGATACGCTCATCAATAGACTAGACACAGCCACGGAAAGAATTAGTGACCTTGAGGACACATCAGTAGAGATGTCCCAAACTGAAATGCAAAGAGAAAAAAGAATGAAAAAAAAAAGGGGTGGGGGGACAAGATATCCAAAAACTGTGGGACGATTATAACAGGTGTAACATATGTATAATGGGAGTACCAGAAGGAGAAGAAAGAGAAAGGCAGCAGAACATATTTTGGAAGAAATAATGGCTGAGAATTTTCCAAAATGAGTGACAGGCTCCAAACCACTGATCCAGGAAGCTCAGAGAACATCAAACAGATAAATGCCAAAAAATTGACACCTAGGCTTATCATCTTCAAATCGCAGAAAACCAGAGACAAAGAGAAAATCTTGAAAGAAGCCAGGAGTGAAAAATGTCTTACCTCTAGAGGAACAAGGATAAGAATTACATTGGACTGCTTGTCAGAAACCAGGCAAGCAAGAAGAAAGTCGAGTGAAATAGTTAAAATGTTGAAAGAAAAACCCCCACCAACCTAGAATTCTGTATGCAGCAAAGTTATCCTTCAAAAGTGAAAGAGAAATAAAGACTCTCTCAGACAAACAAAAACAGAGGGAATTTATGGCCAATAGACCTGCCTTATAAGAAATGCTAAAAGAAGTTCTTCAGAAAGAAGGAAAATGCTATACACCGGAAACTCAAATCTACATAAAGAAAGGAAGAAGGGGGGCCAGCCTGGTGGTGTAGTGGTTAAGTTCGTGCACTCCTCTTCAGCGGCCCAGGGTTTGCAGGTTTGGATCCCAGGTTCGAACTGACATACTGCTCATCAAGCCATGCTGTGGCAGTGTCCCATATAAGAAATAGAGGAAGATGGGCACAGGTGTTAGCTCAGGGCCAATCTTCCTCAGCAAAAAAAAAAAAAAGAAAGAAAGAAAGGAAGAATGTCAGAGGAGGTACCTTGTATTCTTTTATGTGGTCAGCCAGGTGAGGCCACAAGAGGAGACACAGGAGAGGCTCAGGAAAACAATGTTGATTATACTCCCAGGTCCTAGGGACAGGGACACAGCTCACACACCATACAGGGCCACATGGGGAGGACACCAGAGTGGTCAGGAGGCAGAAGACAGGAGTGAGGGGAGCACTTAGGCCATGGCCTTTATTGGGGTTTCTCCAGGAAAGTCAAGGAAGAGCAGGGAAAACCATTTAGGAAAACCTTTAGGATTTATTAGTTTTAATAATTTGGGGGGGCTTTGGGCTATAAAGGTGGTCTCTAGTTGCTTGGCACATGGCCTGGGATGACTAGGGCAGAGGAATACCGTCTGCTGGGTTGTATGGGCCGGACAGAGGAGGGAGGGCTCTGATTGGTTAGTTTGCATATCAAAGGCATGCTCCTGGCTGAGCCCTTTGCTGTTTCTAAGAATTTCCTAGCCCAGGGAGAGGCAGTTTCTCTCCAACCAGAAAGGTCTTTTAAGATGTCAAAATGACATAATAGACTGAAGTTAATATATATACACACACACACACACACACACACACACACACACATACATACATGTGTGCAAAAAATGTAGAAGGAATAAATGAAGGTAAAATAAAATCTTTTGTTTTTCTTATTCTTGATTGACCTAATAGAGAACTGTTTGTTCAAAGTAATGGTAGCAACAACGTGTTGGGTAATTGTAGCATATGGATAAGTGAAAAGAATGACAGCAATGTTGTAAGGGAAGGGAGGGAGGAATTGGGACACAACGTTATAAGGTAGTTTCAAAATTTAAAAGCAGCTTTAGATTAGTTGTAAACGTATGTTGCAAACTCTAGGGCAACCACTGAAGACACTTTTTAAAATAGCGTAATTGATATGCTAAGAGAGGAGAGGCAATGGAACCATATTGAATGCTCAATTAAAACCAGAGAAGTCAGATAAAGAGGGGAAGACATAAAAAAATACATATAAAGAAATATAAATAAGAAAATAAAAATGGCCAATAATGTCATCTTCCAGACAATGAATGTGAAAATCATATTTAAAAAATAAAGTTAGAAAATGCACAATACAATGACATAATGAAAACCGAGTCTCTCTCCCCAGCAATCTCTCTCCCATTGTTAGTTTCTTGTGATTCTTATCAGAAAAAAAACTTTATGCACGTAAATATTGCTTACAGATGACCCTTTTTCTTGGTTACAGTTTTACACTGCTGCAAACGAGGCTGCAAGAACATTCTTATACGTTTATCTTTCTAAAGATGGTTTCTTTCGAAATAAGTTCAGACTTGCAAGAAAGTTGCAAAAAACAGTACACTCTTCACCTAACGTCTCCTAAGGCTGACGTTACATAACCATAGTACAATCACCCAAATTAGGAAATTAACATCATACGCACAATAGTAATCTACAATTTTCCTACAAATGTCCTTTTTCTAGTAGGATCCAATCCAGAATCCCACGTTGCATTTAGTTGTCATGCCAACTTAGTGTCGTCTAATCTGTGACAATTCCTCAGTCTTTCTTTGTCTTTCATGACTGTGACACCTTTGGAGAGTTTTCCTCGGTTATTGTGTAGAATGTACCTCTATTTGCATTTATCAGATATTTTCTCATGATTAAATGGGTATTTTGGACAAGAATACCAGAGGAGTGACATTGTGTCATCACAGCCTCGTATCAGATGGTTCATGGTGCTCATATTCCTGGTGATCCTGACTTTGCTCACTTGGGTCAGAAGGGGTCTGCCATGTTTCTCCCCCATAAAATTACTATTTATCCTTTGTAATTCATAAGTGTCTTGTGGGGAGATACTTTGAGATGATGCAATTATCCTGTTTCTCATCATACTTTGGCCCACTAATTTTAGCGTCTGTCAAAGATTTTTGCCTACCTCAATTAATACTATGGTGTTTGCCTAATGGTTATTTCATATTTCCATTATTCCATCTACATTTGTTAATTGGAATTCTACTGTGAGAAAAAGCTGTCCCTTCTCCCTCATTTATTTATGCAATCATTTAGCACCATAAACTTATGAATATTTATTTTATTTTATGAGTTATAATCTATTCACATAGTTATTTATTTTGTTGCTCAAATTGTCTCAAGCTCTGAGTCCTTCTTTGCTTTCTAGCACCACATGTTGTTCCAGGCTCATGTTGTAGTTTCCTTGCCCCTGCCCTGGAATCAACCATTTCTCCAAGGATACCAGATTCCTTTTATTGGGGAATAGTATCTAGAAACTAAAATCTGGGCACCAGGTGTCTTCATTGCTTTTGGGGTATGCTATGTTCTGAATGTTTGTGTCTCCCTAAAATTCATATGCTGAAATCCTAACGCCCAGTGTGATGGTATTTGGAGGTGGGGCCTTTGGGAGGTGATTAGGTCATGAGAGTAGAGCCCTTGAGAATGGGATTAGTGCTCTTATAAAAGAGGCCCCAGAGAGCTCCCTCGCCCCTTCCGCCATGTGAGGACACAGTGAGAAGATAACTGTCTATGAACCAGGGAGTGGGCTCTCACTGACACCAAATCTGCTGATGCCTTGATCTTGAACTTCCCAACTCTCAGAACTGTGAGAAATAAATTTCTGTTATTTGTCAGCCACCCAGTCTATGGTATCCTGTTAACAGCAGACTGCGACAGAGTGTCAATGATTCAAGTTCCTCTCAGCAGACAGAGTTAGGAAGTATGTTCATATGTACTCACACATGCGTACACACAACATATTTATCTATATATACATATATGTACAACGCCAAGAGTTCATATTGATACCTTCGATTCCGCTCCAACACCACAGAATTCATTCTAACCCTCTTCCTTTGCTTATTTCCAACTCCTTTCTCCAATAGCGTGAAACCTGCCTGTCAGGATCCACAATACATTTAACTTAATTGCTCAATCCTAGGACACGCATGAAGCAGTTTCCAAATTGCTAACCCATACACCTGTGAAAAACAGATTTACTAACTGGAATACAATATTTGTGTACGGTACTTTTTGTCTTTAGTCTTACAGCGTCCGGTCAAAACAACTGTTTTCCCAAGTTGCTTAAGTTAGTTCTTTTCTTCCCCATTGCCTTCAGTGTAGTGACGTAATTCATTTGTCATCTGTTACTGTTGGTATTCTGGTTTGAGTTCCCCCTACATCCTGGTGGCTTCTATTTAGTTAGTTAGTTTTGGGATATGTGAAATGTTACCATGGTTCTAAGAGTCAGAGCCACACAGACAATAGACTCGGAAATATCACTCGTCTTCTCTCTTACTCTGTTCTCCAACCTCTCTCCTTCCACCCTCTTCTCACCTACCCCCTGTAGATAACCAATCCCGTTAGCTTCTGGTTTATCCTGACTGCATTTCATTTGTTCAAAAAAGTAGATACATGTGTATTTTCTTTCGTCCTTTTAAAAAATATATTTATCTTGAAAACATTTTGCAAAAGTTTCCATAAGGTAAATTCCAAGCATGAGATTTCAGGTGCGTACTGTATTTGTTTCTTAGATTATGCAAATTGCTTCCACATAGTAAAGAGTTGAGGAATGAATGAATTCCTGGCTGGAGACTAACTCACTGTGTGATTTGGGGGAAGTCTCTTTGCGTCTCTGGACTTCAGCAGGCAAGGGAAGGCTTTTCCAGCTCTGATGTTTTAGGATGCTATGACTAAGGCAGCGAAATGTATATTTGGCCTTTTCCCTCTTCGTTTTTCATGATTCTTTCCACTTCTTGCTATCTACTTCTCCACTCTGTCTCCATAAACAATAACAAAAAACAATATCAACAACAATAATAATAACTACAACTATTTAAGGAACACTTGCCATGTGAGCTATTTCATTTAATCCTTACAAAAACCACCTGTGGGAGAAACTTTCATTATTCCTATTTTGTGGACGAAGAATTCGAAGTCTGGGAGGTTCAGCAACTTGCCCAAGGCTGCGTAGTTCTAAATTGTGGAGCAAGACTTGAACTCGTGTCGGTCTGACATATGAGTCCACACGGTTATGCACTCGGCCCAACTTTCTCCCTGTCCGCGTGGTGCAGTTCTGTAAGCCTGATTCTTAATAGATTGTTGACCAAATCGCCTTTGCCCAGCGCTTCCCATTCCTGATGACTAGAAACAGCTGTTTTATGCTCAGATAAGTCAAAGCCTCTCTCCCTCAGGACCTCTCAGTACTGTAGTGTGTTCTGTGACTTTCCATAGAGGGCCTACAGATTGCCGAGTTGCCTGATCTTATGTGAGCATGGAACCGTTTTTTTCTTGCAACATTCGCTAACATCCCATGTATTAGTTCTTTGGTCTGTAGGGAAGCAGAATTTGCCACCCCAAAATGTGTCTCTTTGACTTGAGGATTATTTGGGGCTGATTATTATTATTATTTTTTATTGATGTTTTAATAGTTTATAACATTGTGAAATTTTGGCTTGTACATTTTTGTTTGTCCATCACCATATATATGTCTCCCTTCACCCCTTGTGCCCACCCCCCACCCCCATTGCCCCTGGTAACCACAATACAGTTTTCTCTGTCCATGTGTTGGTTTATATTCCACATATGAGTGAGATCATACAGTGTTTGTGTTTCTCTTTCTGGCTTATTTCACTTAACATAATACCCTCCAGGCCCATCCATGATGTTGCAAATGGGACGATTTTGTCCTTTTTTGTGGCTGAGCAGTATTCCATTGTATATATATACCACATCTTCTTGATCCAATCATCAGTTGAGGGACATTTAGGTTGCTTCCACTTCTTGGCTATAGTGAATAATGCTGCAATGAACATAGGGGTGCATAAGCCTCTTTGGATTGTTGATTTCAGGTTCGTTGGACAGATTCCCAGTAGTGGGATAGCTGGATCATAAGGTATTTCTATTTTTAATTTTTTGAGGAATCTCCATACCGTTTTCCATAGAGGCTGCACCAGTTTGCATTCCCACCAGCTGTGTATGAGGGCTCCTGGTTCTCCACAGCCTCTCCAACATTTGTTGTTTTTTGTCTTGGTGATTATAGCCATTCTAACGGGCGTGAGGTGATATCTTAGTGTTGTTTTGATTTGCATTTTTGGGGCTGATTATTTTTAAGAACAAAAGACTCCAGAAGAAACTTTGATCTTCCCCCTAACCACCTAAAAGAATTTAAGAGAGAAGGCCTGTTCCAGGAAGGAGCTATCAGCATAGATAACTGTAGTGTGATATGAACTAAGGATGGTAGACAGGGAGGAACCTAGCAAGGCCCCTTGGATCAAAGTCCTCTCTGTGTCCCATTGCCTCTGTAGGCCTGGCAAACATTTTTTTACTAAACATTTGCTTGTCCATCTCCATGTGAATTGTCTTCCTCCCCTCTGAAGTCCCAAACCACTACCCCCAACATCCTCTTTTGTCTTTAACTGAAGATGGTATTTAAGGTGGTAGCTTCAGCCATTTTTGTGAGTTACTCAGTTTTCCTGGGTCTCTCCATATATACATGGTATTAAACTTTGTTTGATTTTCCCCTGTTATTCTGTCTCATGTCAATTTAATTCTTAGACCAGCCAGAAGAACTTAGAGGGGTAGAGGAAAATTTCTTCTTCCCCTACAGAGCCATACCTTAACTAATGCCGCCCTTGGGTTTTTAGGGAGCATGTGACCCAAGAGGGTCTTTCTTCTCAGAGTAATTACATTTTCCTAGGAGGCTTGCTGTCTGGAAACCACTCGTGAGCCAAAAGAGTGACTCTGACAGCGGGGACTTCAGATCCTGGAAGGGCTGTTGGGAGAGTCAGCAAGGACATCGGGACCTGCTGGGCCCCCTGCATGTCAGACACAGTCAGCGTGACTTCCTGCAGCTGGTTCAGAGAGGCAAGATGGTGTTCCTTCCCCTTTAACACGGGGTGGGGGTTTGACCTCAGCTGCATTTCCTCTGGCTCAAGAGGCAAGTGCCAAATATGGTTTTACTTGTGCCTTGAATTAAAAAAATGTCCCCTGAAAGACATTACAGGAAATATACAAAAGACACCAGAGATACGGAGGCTCTATCAGAAAACCTCTCTTTTGATGATAAATGCTGCTCCGGGCTGCTACTTCGCACAACGCCTGGAGGATATAGACAGTACATGGAGTACGATGAATGCTGCTCTGCTGGAGTCCTGAAATTGTGCAATACAGTGGCCCCGACGCTGCCTCTTTCCATTTCCTGAGCCAAAAATTAAGGCTTTGTTCCACAGAAAATAAGGAAGGGGAAGAATTTCAAGAAACGTTGTGCCTCCAAATTCTTTCAATTCCAGTGTTTTTCAAAAGGTCTCAATGAATATTATTACCAAAAAACATTTATTTTTTTTTGAGAGAGAATGTCCCAATCAGATATTTTCAGGAAATTCTGGGTTGAGTAAAATGTAACAGGTTCCTTTGCTACAGGACTTGTCAGAGCCTTTAGTACACTGAAGACTCTGTAAATCCAAGAGGGAAAGATGGGCTGTGGCATTTCTCAAATTTATTTCACTATAGAATTTCCTTTTCCCGGTATTTAAAACTGGTGTTTCAGGAAACACGCTTTGGAAACTCTGGTGCAAAAGGGTATGTTTTCCCAAAAAAGTCAACTTTCCCAAGGACATATAGGAAACATGATGGTTCCCCTCCTGTACTTCCCAGCTTAAATCACTGTTCCATCCCTGAGACTGTTGGGACCCTGGGGCCGCCTAGCCCACCAGTCCGTGTGGAATAAACCTAGGACGTGTGGTGGCTGAGCTGGTCCAGCCTGTGTACCTGAGATGCCTCAGTTTCCCCACCCAGTGCTCAGCGCCCAGCCAGAAAGGGACTGTCGTTTCAAACTTCAGCATGTTTGACCAGTCTTGTCACTGCAAGTTATGCCTCCTGGGACCCAAACCCTGCCTTGCACCCCCTTCTACTGGCTCAGAAACCACAATAAAGGTTGTGACTCCCTGGAATGCTGTTCTGGAATGCTGGGCCCTGCCCTCCCCCCATCCCCTATGACCTCCTACTATTTTTGTTCAGGGTTTGGCATTAAACAGAAGTGGATTCTCATTTTAACTCAGCCACGCCCCAGCTATGTGAATCTGAATGGATTATAAGATACAAGATATAAGCCCCTTTGGGGCTAATTATGGCTGCATTATAAGGAAGTTACAAGATTTGTACTAGATAAAGTATGTAATGAGCTTAGCCCAGTGCAAGGCACGTAGTGGGTCTTAGTAGATCCTTTGGTTGAGTGATCTCAGCTGTGCCACTTACTGGCTGTGTGTCCTTGTGCAATGGACTTCTTCATCCTGAACTTCAGTTTTCTAATCCCTAAAGTAAGAATAATCCTACCTGTTTCAGTGACTCATTGGGATATTGAATAAGATAATGCATGAAAATGCTCTTTGGAAGCTATGAAGCCCTGTGTAGTTATAGTAACCATAGTAACCACGATGAGTTAATGAAATGTAAAGTTGTTGCACCAACCACCAGGAACCCACTCTAAATCCCTGAGGAATTCTGTGTACTAGGCAGCAATTCCTATGGATTGACAACCATTCATCCTCCACATGTTTTGGGCTGCCAACTCTATGCCAGGTTCCAAGCTTAGGCTGGGGATACCTATCAAGAACAGGGAAGGCTATGAGATTTTGCCCTACCTTTGAGCTCACCTGGATGCTGGCAGAAAACACAAGACTCTTAGGTCAGAGCAAAAGGACTTTATTACTCACGGCATGGCAAGCGGCACAAGCGTCAGCATATTTGCATCAGTTCCTTTTGCCCTTAAGTCCCCTGGGAGTAGGGTTGCCCAATTTAGAAAATAAATACGTAGAACACCCAGTTCAACTTGAATTTCAGACAAACGATGAGTACTTTTTTGTAAGTGTCTCAAATATTGCATAGGACATACACTAAAAAAGTATTCATTGTTTATCTGAAACTCAAACTTAACAGGGTGTTCTATATTTTAATAGACAACTCTACACAGGGACAATGAAGGAGAGGAAGACTATCCTCTACCCAGCCTGGGTCCTTTCTGGTTGGGCTACAAATTGAATTGAAATGAGACCGAATAGCAGGAGACAATCAAGCAAAGTTTAATAACATGTATACATGGGAGAAACCAGGGAAACTGAGCTTCTCAACAAATGGCGGAGGTTTTTCACCTTAAATAGTATATTCAGGTAGACAAAGGAGGATGTTGGGTAGGGAGTAGGGGAGACAGCTATGGGAGATTATCAGAAATCACAATAAACAAGAGTATGCAGATTTAAGAGTTTCTAGAGATAAGGTCATCTCCCCTTCTTCCTGGTACAGAGAGAGAGATATCTTTACAAATGGAGATTTCCCTTATAACTGTAAATGTTTGGTAAAGAGAACTTTGGTAAGAATGGGCTTAGCAAGAGCCCTCCCAGTCTAGCCATATCCAGAGTTAAATTCGTTTAGGCAGTTAGTGGGGGAGGTCAAATGTCTGTCAGAGAAAATAATCAAAGTAAAGAGACATATTTTGAGGTGGCCAATTTTGACCTCCCTTAGTCCCACCATTGAAACTAAGAAGTTTCAGAGTCATTTTGAAACTTAAAGAAGTTTCATAGTCCAGAAGCTGAGTTGGTAGATTTTTCTATCTCACTAAACACATTTCTTAGTCCTGATAATAGATCAGTCCAGTTAAGTTCATTTTAGAAGGCGGCGATGCAGGTGGGCTCCCAAAGTTAGGCCTATATTGTGGAAGCCAGCAATCAGGTATTTAATAAGAAGCACTTCTAGAGAAACAAAAGAAAAACAAGGTTAATGGTTGGAGCTATTACAAACCAGTTTCTGAGTTCAGAGGACAGCCAGTTAAGATTTCTAGATGTCAGCATCCAAGCATCTTTTGTAACTTAAAATGTCTCTGGTGATGTCATTGGTTAATTTCTCTTAAGTTTATATCAAGTCCACCAGCTTCAGTTTGCAAGGCTTCAGGAAAAAGGACAGGTTCAGTGATTCCAAATGAAAATGACAGAAAAAACCAAAAACGTTAGTCTGGAGATTTGTAGCCAGATATTTCAGGAGACTAGAAGAATTCAGGATCCAGTCCAGTCAACAGATATAAAACAAAACCCTCAAGGACAATTAATAAAACTAGAATCTAATATCCACAAATGTGTACTATAGTTTTTACTGAAATATAATTTTCTCTCTAAAATCACCCGCATTCTTTGTAAAAGATAGCCAAATTAAGACGAAGTGGTTTGCAAAATAAGTCTAGTTTCAATAAATTTGGCCCAATTATTTACATAAGTACAGCAAGAATAGCAAATGATCACATAGGCTCTTTTAAAATCTGCTTTGTTGGAACTTTTTATAAGGAATCTCAGATTGAACTTCAAAGGCCTCTTGAGGCCAGGAAAGCCAAGCCGAGGATTTTGTCATCTGACTTAGCCTGCAATACCTACAGATTTGGGTGAATTCCTCTCTTTTTGAGGTTCCCCCAAATATTTTGAGGTTCCTTGCACCTGCCAGGTAAGTGACACTCCTTACTTATCCAGCAAGTGCTGCTTGGAACATAAGGTACCAGGCCAATATTTCCACGTGGCTTTACTCCATAAAGTCCAATCTCTGTCTCTCAAAAGCTGTCTTGTCATATCTGAGTTTGTATGTTTTTTTCCAAATATAACATTCCAGTCAAAGCTTTGGTAATATAACCAATGTTTTCAATTGTGTCCTGTTTCAAGGAGAACATATTCTTATTGAACTTATGCAAATAACTATATTGCCACGAAATAAGCATATTCACTCACTAAGAGTTTTCAAATTCTGGAGAGATCAGGTAGAGAGAAAAAGATAAATATTTCAATTCTGCTTACAAAAGTATAATTTACCAAATTGCCATAAGTCATAGCTAGCTCAGGAGACAAAAGAAAAAGTCTTCCTTAAATATGAAAAAACAAAACATTTAAAAAATCAGCAATATTTCAAGTGAAAATCATAAAAATTATAATCATCCTTTTTAGTTTAGTTAGTCCTGTGTAATCAGCTCTTAATCCCAATCTTTTTGGTAGCAGCTTCCTGAAGTCACCAGTCTATCCCTCAGAGTTTTGTAATTTCTCACCCAGTTCAGTTTTATGATCTGAAAGTTTGTCAGAAACCTGTATTCCAGAGTAAATATTAGAGTCTTTTGCATGAGTCTCTCTGAAGATGAAAGCATTTGCAGAAGCATCAGAGCAAATCAATAACTATAAACAACAAAAGACTTAAAAATGGCAACTGACAGAAACTTGGTTATTTCTGTGACATACAACACTTTAAGATAATAATTAGAATTATGACTGATAACCAGGACAGATCAGAGTTCTAGGAATTTTATGTAATTTTTAAAACACTTAGATCAATAACATTTACCCACACAGTATCATAGTGTTATACCATGAAACAATGTTTAGTTATTCATCTAACCAAGGTGACAGTTAAAGATTTTTAGGCAAATGCAGAAAATTAAATAGCTGTACGAAAAACCTTAGCACTTGTGATTAAAGACCTGATAAAAATAATATAGGAAATTAATTTTGATATTACTTTCCTTGAATACAAACATATTTTCCTTATTAATTTCTAGGAGTTTTAATCACATATTAGAATTTTAAACCCTTAGAAACCTTAATTTTTAAGTAAAAACTAAGAAGTAAGCAATTATAATCTTTTTTTTTACATTAGCATTCTATGGCTTGGAAAATTTATAAATACCATTTATAATTTCTAGAAACATGTTACTTTATAGTACAATATTTTAGTAAAACACAAGACATGTTTACTAATAGACCCCAAACACCTTTTAGTTTAATCCTATAATAAGCCAAAAGTAGATAAACCTATATTTAGCACTCAATGTCTAATATCTTATCTTATTTGGAAATGATCTAGATACTCAATGAATTTTTATAATTTAATTTAACCAACCAAAACTTCAAAGTTTTAAGTTACCAAAGAGATTTTGGAAGTTAAGTACACATGTCACAAACTATAAACCAGCTTTCATTTATCAGAGATTATTTCATATCATGTTAACTTGAAAGACATTAAGCACTTACTTTAAGTCAATTAAACGGAGCTCTTAATTTTAGCCATACCATCCAGAGGTAAAATGTCACACACATATACATATAGACACACACACAAACAACAGACAGATACAACAAAGATTTTTATAGCCTCTGTTAAAAATTTTAGCATTTTTTGTCTGTAAAAGGTTCTTTTCTCATTTTTTTTCCTTTCTTGCAGTCTTAGGAATCTCCCCTTTTTTTAAGCAAATCTCAGCATGAAGCCAACTGGAGTTTGGAGGGGTAGGCCACCCAGCCGGGAACTGGTCAGGTTTTTTAGAAGCTTTTCTTTTCTTTTAGTTTTGTTCTGCTATAAAGTCTGAACAATTTCTAGGGACTGTGTAGTGGGTCAGAAGTGTGCTGCTTGTGAGTGTCACTCCCTAAAGAAAGGTGGTAATCACTCTCTTATGTGCCTCGGTTTTTCCCACCAGCCGTCTAAGACTACTGTGGGGGCTTAGAGCACATGAGTGACCAACCCTATATGCGCTTCCCCAGACAAGCCTTTAATTAATTAACGTGAATGATAGTGGAGTTCCCTATGGGACTGCTGCACATCTCGAGGCTCAACCTCAGACACTCCCACTAGGTTCTCAGTTGCCTGAGAATGCCTTTCAGCCAGGAGGAGCTGGTGTCCCTTCTCTTCAGAGCTGAACATGTTCAGACTCTCATTTATCTATCAAGCAGTTTGTTCAGACTTTATAAACACAATTTTTTTCAATTTAAAGCCAAGTTAAAAAGGTCAGCCTGCCCCATTCACTCCAAATTTCCCCCTAGGCTCGACCAGTTCCCTTTTCTTAGTGAGATACAATGTCTATTCCCATATACAACCTCTTTATATAAAATTAGCTCAAACATTCCAACCTTTATAATCTTATCAACACTTACACTTTTACATTTTCTCAATTTAATTGTAACCTGAATCAGTGTCTCAAGGCTAGTCAAATTTTTTTCCCTCTTTTTTTTTTTTTTAATCTGGCCTTTTTGTAGGTAGCAATAACACAATTATGGTGAGAGCTCTTGAAATTTTTTTTTCCAATTTAGAAGTTTTTTTCCAATTTAAATGATCCATCATCTGGCCACATTGACAAGTAGGATCTTAATCTTAACAGCAACCCATCCCAAGCTTTAACTATAGATGCAAGAGGCATCCACAAAAGAGATCTAGAAAATTCATTCTCCAGAATAAGAAAGCACAACAAGAGATGACAAAAGCCCCTTATGAAAGCAGATGGGACCCCTTATGACAAAATTCTCTGAGAACAGGCACAGCTGGACAAAGAGAGTGTCCTGGAACCCCAGTCTACTTGACTGGCCACCAAGATGCATGCTGGTACATACATCCTCTGGATGGCGGAGACCAGCCTGGTCACAAAGCCAAGCTCTCAAGACATAGAACAAGACAAAAGCCCAGACAACAGGCTTATAGAGATGCCTGTGACTTATGAAAAATGACAAAAAGGACAGAGACATGAACTATTTCCGGGAGGAAAAGTATCACTTAACCAATGAGTACTCAACCAGACCCTAGAGTTACCAAGTCCAAGAAGCTAGCTAGCTTCACCAGTATTTTCTCCTGCTAATCTAAATTTAGAAAAGAAGAAAAACTAACCACTCTCGCTTCCATTGGACCCTGCAGGCAGAGATCTGGGAGACTGATATAGTAAGAACTCTCACCTCCTGCCGGCTCTTGTCAGGGGTCCAGGAACTCTCAGCTGCAGTAGTCCAGGAGTGAAGAGCACCCAGCCAGTGAAATTTTTATCCCATCCTCTTCACCAAACTGAAGGGGAGGAAGACTATCCTCTACCCACTCTGGGTCTTTTCTGGCTGGGCTACAAATTAAATTGAAATGACACCAAATAGCAGGAGAAAATCAAACAAAGTTTAATAACGTGTATATGGGAGAAACCAGGGAAACTGAGTTTCTCAACAAATGGCGGAGGTTTTTCACCTTAAATAGCATATTCAGGTAGACAAAGGAGGATGTTGAGGGTAGTGGGAGGAGACAGCTATGGGAGATTACCAGAAATCACAGTAAACAAGAGTATGCAGATTTAAGAGTTTCTAGAGATAAGGTCATCCCCCCTTCTTCCTGGTACAGAAAGGGGGATACCTTTACAAGTGGAGATTTCCCTTATAACTGTAAATATTTGGTAAACAGAACTTTGGTAAGAATGGGCTTAGCAAGAACCCTCCCAGTCTAGCCATACCCAGAGTTAAATTCATTTAGGCAGTTAGTGGGGGAGATCAAATGTCTGTCAGAGAAAATAATCAAGGTAAAGAGACATATTTTGAGGTGGCCAATTTTGATTTCCCACAATGACATAGATGGATCCAGCTGGATGCCTCACAGGCAGTGGGTTGCAATAACAAGAGATGAGCCCTGAGCTTAGAGAACCCAAAACTTTTGTAATAGGCAGAAAGCATCCCTGCCCTTTGATTCAGAGAGAGATACTCTTTCCCTCTTCCAAGGCTGTTTGCTAGGCAAAAAGCCTTGAAAAGATAGTCTAGAACAAAGGGCAGTCAGCGGTTCTGCTTGCAAGATTTGAGACACCCGTAAAGAATCATCTCCCACCAATAGCCTGGTGAACAGGTGTGGGAAAGAGAAGGTGGCTGCGGTTTCTGTTCCCTGGAGTCAGTATCCTGAGATAAATGCTGGTCAGTGGGGCTAGGTTCCATCCACATCCCTCCTCTAACCTCCCTTTACCGTCCTTCCACTTACAGTCTGCCGCCTTTGCAGGGGAAGAGGGGGTTGTATGGTAATTCAGGTGTAGTTCTGCCAAAATAAGAGACAGATGAGAATACATACCCTCCCCCTTCTAGTTCTTTCAGCAAATTTTTGTCTGGTGCCAGGCACCACGGTCCAGGCACCAGGCTGGGCGTTGGGGTTGCAGTAGGGGAGGAGACTGACCCAGTCCTTGCCCTCATGGAGCTTAGAGTCTGATGGATTTGCGAAGCAAACCGAGAAAAAAATGACTGCTCCTTTCTGTAAGGAAACAGCTCCAACTGTGAAGCCCCCCGCTCAGTTCTCTGCCTGGAGATCAAATCTGCAGCCATTTGGTCTACTGGTTGCTCTCCAGTCTGCCTCTTTTTCTCCACTTCCCGGTCTTTGCTCCAACTGCAGCTGCTGCCTGGCGATGCCTCCCCTTCTCCCATTTCCTCCTGCTGATATCCTGCTTTCCCTTGAAAATTTCAGCTCAAATCCTGCCGCCTCCAAGAGCTGTTTCAGAATGATGCTTCCTTTCTTTGCACTCCCACTGTAGATTTCAGCCTCACATTTAGCGCCAATGACAACCTGCTTTGTATCAGAAGTATCGTGAGAGATCCAGAGCCTGGACACTGGATTGCCTGGGTTCAGGCCAGACTTGGCCACTTTAAAGCTGAGCAACCCTGGGAAAATCACTCTGCCTCTTTGGGCTCTGCCTCTCTCATCTGTCAAGAGGATTACCGAGAGGACTGAATGAGATAATTCAGGAGCACGGCTGGCACAGAGCAAATGCTTGCTTGTTAAGTCACAATCGGATGATTATGACAAATTGCTTTCACATGCTATTTCTGTTGACTCCCACAACAGCCCTACCTGGCAAATATTATAATTCCCATTTTACAGATGGGGAAACTGAGGCTCAGAGACATGAAGTGATTTGCCCAAGCAGTGCTAGTAAGTGATGGAGCTGGGACTCAAACCCTGGCTGGCCTGACTGCAGAGTCTGTGCTCTTCTAACAGCAGAAAACCCATGGGGCCTGGGAGCCAAGGTCACTGAGAATGCTGAGTGTGGCTTCTAGAAGGCAAGGAACCATTAACCTGAGAGGTGATGATTTTCCATTTAAGCTTCTCTGCACAGAGCTCTGGTTGGCTCCCCTAACGTCTTTACTCGCTCTTCCTCATCTCCACCGTGGGGAGGAATGGGCTGTCTGTAAGATGAAGAGACTTTGTGAACTTTTGAACCTCTGGTTGTCTTGGTAATGCTGTTCACACCCTCTCCACTCCACCCCCACCAAGACCTTCCCTTAATAAGTCATTTTGAGCCTTCACAGACCACTGGCAGCTTGTTTCCTTCCGCTCTCTGGTTTGGCCTCCCCCTCCATGCCCCCTTCATGGCCTTCTGCAGAGCCCCAGGATACTTGATTGGCAGCTGAGCCCTGCCCTGAGGCCTCCTGCTTCCCTGGGTCTGGTTTGTTCACGGAGAGTCGGGTCTTGGAGTTTCCTGAGAGGTCTGAGATGTCAAGAGATGCTGAGAGCCACCACTTGGAGCAGAAGTGGGCAGGGGACAGGTGCTTGGCTTGAGTGTGTGGACACAACCTGTCCCTGATCCCACCAGGTGTCACCAACGACCAGTAGCCCTCTCTTCTTCTAAGTTCTGGTGACAAACACAGACTCTTCCGCCCACTCTGGCAGCAAATCCTATCCCATCTCCCTTCTTCAAGTTCAGTTAAAACCAGCTGCACCCCCTCTCACCCCACATTGCCAGGAAGCCTGGATCACACTCTTGGATTGTCCAGAACTCTGGGATGCTGCCCAATGTCCTGTCACTTTGGTCAATGTGCTGCTGTCTGCTGCTGCTTGGGTGCAGGTCCTCGACGTCTGTCCGCTGCGGCTGCCTCATGTTGCCCGGCTTCCGGTTCAGGCCACCGTCACCCTTCCAAAGAGGGGGTGCTCAGCCAGCAACTTCATCCCCACTGTGCCAAGCTCAGGACTGCTGTGCGAGGCCTCAAGGGCTGGGTGCCCACACCTCGAAAATGGGGTGGCCTCAGAGGCAAGGAGCGGGGTCCAGGTTTCTGCACCCCTTGGCACCCTGCCCCACAGCGTTCCCCTCCCCAGCCCCAGGAGCCCCCCAAGAGGCAGTGGGCTTTCCTTTCCACCCTCTAGAAACATTAAGGGCATGTTCTGTCCCTTTCTCTGATGTGGGCTTCAGGACTTCTCAAGAAGGCCGGGAACTTAGAAACACACTGGGCTTGTATACTCTCGTTGGTAAGGAGGGCACTCAGGCCTCCCGGAGGGTGAGAACATTCCTTCCTGAGCCAAACAGTCTCTCCTCCTGCAACGCACACCAGCTCGTATAGGCATGGTGAAGGCGACTTCTTTCGCGAGCATGGAGAAAACAAAACTCAAGTTAAGTTCTCTCTTCATGCTAAAGACAACATTCACAGCCCCCCTGACGGGTGGGGTGTGTGAATCCGTCTTAGAGATAGACAAGCTCTTCCGCAATGAACATCACCGTAATCACAATGGCTGTCACTCGCTGAGTGCATACGAAACACTTCACACGTGGAACTCACATACCAGGGGCACTGCCCACCCTGGAGACCTGCTCAGATGTGTCCAACACCCTTCACCCCAGCTCTCCACCCTGATTTTATTGTCCCTGGAAGTCTAAAGCCTTCTGCAAGTTTATTGCTTTGTGTAAGCTAAACTTCTTTAACAATGAGACCCAGAATGTAGTGACCTAACACAATAGAAGTTTATTTTTCTCTCATAATAAGATCTAGGAGATTCCAGCTTGCTGGGGTGGGGATGGGGCCTGGGCTGATGGTCAACAGATGGCTCCCAAGGCCATCCCACCAGAGCAGGGAGGGGCTGGTATGGGAGGTTTGCTGGGTCAGGCCTGGAAGTGGCACCCATCACGTCCACACACATTCCACTGGCTCCAGTTCCCTCATTCGGCCACACCCAACTGCAAGGGAGGCTGGGGAATGGAGCGAGCTGTGAGCCCCAAAAGGGGGAGAGTGGATCTCCACGTAGAGTCGGTGGTCTCTGCCAAACCAAGCTTTCTCAAATCCTTAGCTTTTTCTTCCTTATGTGTGGTCTCTGTTTCGTATTGCCTTGACTCAAACAGGAAACTTAGCTCTCTTTGAGTCACACACACACACACATACACACACACAATTGTATCAAGCACTTGTGGGACTGGCAGATGTTACTAATGATTTGAGGGTGGAGAAGGAATAAGGTAGGGTTACAAACAGCTTCTGAGGAAGAGTGGCAATGCATTCTCATTCTCAAACTCTCCTTCGGTCATCCCATGGCTCCCTGGAAATCTGGCTGGCCCCCTCCTAGGTGCTGGCTCTCTCCATCTTGCGGGCTCTTCTGCCTGCCCCTTTCATTACCTTCCCCCTCCCCATCTGTTACTCCTTTCTAGAACTCCCAGCCCCAGATAGAGCCTTCTGGTGTGTCAGCTGAAGAGGTGCTCACCTTATTATGCCCAACCCACCCTGCCCGGTGAGTCTCCAAAAAGCTCATTTGGGGAAAAGGTGTTTTCCCCAAAGACCGTTCCCAGTTGTTAAGATAAGAGGCACCAGATGTTAATGTAACTTGCTTTGTTCACCTTCTCAGTAAACCCAGGAGTAGGCATTGTTACCTCACCTTACGTAGGAGAAAACTGAGACTAAGAGAAGGAAAGAAATTGCTTAATTAAACAGCTAGCAAGTAATAGAGTGGACTTGGCCAATAGACTTGGCTCTGGGATGCCAGGCTGTGGGCTGTGTGTGGCTGAAGAAGGCCAATGACGTTTCTTAGGTGGTCTGCATGGTTCTAGGGCTTGACAGTTCTTATTTAAGCCAGAAGTTCTCCTCATTTTACAGATATAGAAAATGAGCATCTCAGTGATTAAAAAAGGACAAAATTACACCATTTTCAACAACACAAACTCACCTTGAGAGTAGGTATTATGCTAAGCGAAATAAGTCAGATGGAGAATGAATGACAATTACCAAGACAATTACCGTATTTCACTCAAATGGTGGAAGATAAACAAACAAACAAATACGTACATATGGAGAACAGATTGGGGGTTAGCAGAGGGGAAGGGGGCAGGGGGAGGGTGAAGGGAGTAAGGGGACACATCTGTGCAGTGACAGATGGAAACTAGACTTTGGGGGTGTTGATGCAAATAATCCATAACCAATCTATAAATCAAAATTGGAGTGAGTTTATTATGAGCCAGATTTGAGGACCATATAGCCTGGGCCTTCCTTCCCCAAGGAAGGAAGGGCACCAAAGAAGTGGGGTGTACAGAGTGGTCATACACCATCTTGGAACAAAGAGCATACTTCACGTATGATAGGAATATCCCTTTTACAAGTGTCACGAGATGTTTAGCTGGTACAGGATTTCACACAGCAATTGATGAACACAGCAGGTAGCAGGTCTGTGGCCTCGAGCTGGGTGGTCACAGCAGGTCAGCAATCAATCCCTAGGCTAGAGAGAGATGCTTATCCTTAAGGAAATGCCGATGTGGGGGAAGTCACATCCTTCTTTCTCTTAAAGGGCTTTGTTCTTGTCTTTGGGACATAGTAAATACTTAAAGCAGACGTACAATGCATGCTCAATGGCCACATCAGGCTCTTTTGGAAAAACAAGGTCAGGCTGAATTAGTTTTACACCAAATGGCTTCCTCATATGCTCCAATATATCCTATTGCTTGCCATTTATTTATCAGGGGTGAACACAATGCAGTCTCTACAGAAGTCAAAATATAATGATGTACACCTGAAATTTATATAATGTTATAAATCAACATGACCTCAATAACATAATTAATTGATTGATGGATTTAAAAAAGAAAATGAGCATCAGAGACAGAGAAGCAGCTTGCCTGCAGTTAGCGGTGTGCCAGGCCACTCTCCCCCGCCCGGGGAGTCTCTCCACTTGTGGGCAGAAGCCTGGAAACCTGGGTCTCAGCTCCTGCCCTGCTGCTGGTCACTGTGGCCTTGGATCCGTCCCTTCCCAGGGCTGAACAGAAGGGGTTGGATGGAGCAGTTCCTCCCAATGCAGACGTTTAGGAGGCTGGAATTCTACTTCCATCTGCCCTGCCGATGCTTCTATAGCTATCTCATTGGGGCAGGACCCAGAGAGGCTCCTCCGGCCCCTGCAGGCTCTGTGAGTCTGTTTTGAGCCCAGTCTGCAGGCTCCTGTGGGACTTTGTAGGACAGGAGACTGTATGCCCTGTCACGCTTCGCCACGTCTCCTCCCACCACAGCCTCACCTGCAGCCAGCCGCCGTAGAACTATGGTGCCCTGAAATTGCTTCACAAATAACCAAGAGGGCTGAGTTCCTGAGGAAAGAAAAAATCGGATAATGAAGCCAATCGAAAACTCCTTTCTTCTTCTGGTCTTGGAGAGTAGCACGAATTCAAAGCTTCAGGACGGCCCCTGCCGGGCTTCCCAGCACCTCTCCCACCTTTCAACAGCCAGAGAGCACTTTGTCCCAGGGTGACCAGCTCGTCCCAGTTTTCCTGGGACTGTCTCGGTTTTAAAATTGTAAATCCAGCATTCCAAGACCCTTCTCAGTCCTAAGCAAACTGGGACAGTTGGTTGCCCCACTCTCACTGCACTTTTAATTGTTTCTGCCTTTGAAATTGCTTGGTGATTAAGAATTCAGGCAGTGGAGTCAGGTAGACCAGGGTTAAGTCCTGCTTCTGCCCCTTACCAGCTGAGCAGCATCGGGAAAGTAATTTTTCCTCCCACAGTCTTAGTTTCCTTGGCTGTACCATGGAGACAATAAAATCATTTTGCTTCAAAGGTTGTTGTGAAGATTGAGATAATGTTAGTACTGTCTAGTCCCTCAGGTCACAGAGATGGCACGGATCCAGCCTCACGAGTGGGGATGGAAATAGATTTTAGCTCTCTGAAACATGACGTGTGAAGATTCTGATGGAGGCTGGTACTGAGTGTCCCCGGGGGCATAGGGAAGGGCTGATTAAGTCTGCCCAGGCTAACAGGAGACACTTGAGGGATGAAAAGCCATTCGCATGGGGCCTTGATGGATGAGTAGGAGTTATTCAAGGGGAGAATGGGGAAGAACATTCTTGGCAAAGGAAACAGGCTGGGGAAGTGTGTGTCTGGTCAAATTTAGCTGAGCTGGAATTACTTTTTCTGGAATTTCCTCTGGGTTAGACTTGGGCCTCAGAGAAATCTGCATGAGGTCTGGAAAGTGGAAGTGAACCCAGCAGGTGGTTATACTCAGTCAGTAGAGACACTGTTGCAGCTCACGCTTGTGGGCATATATCTACTGGCTCTTTTTTTTCTTTTTCTTTTTTGTTTCTTTTGGTGTGATGTAGCAGCCGGGCCCACACCTGCTCCAGTTCCCGCTCCTTTCTCCTTCAGTTTCTTCATCACTTAGGTCAATTTCTTTAACAAAGCCTCCAGCTTCTCCTGCAGGTCAACTGCGTGATGGAAGCTAGAGGCTCGGACACAACGGGAGACTGGTGTGGGTTCTAGTTTGTTCTTGGGGGGGAGTCCAGCTTGCCCTTGCTCTCCACAACTCCTGACCATTGTCCTTCTCAATTGCCTGCCCTGCTGGCCTCAGACCCGGCACTAGATGCAGAGGCCACAGCGGTGCATTAACCGTTTATGCAGCTGTTATGCTCCTATAATTGCATAAAGTCAACTCCCTATAATTTATCCCGATTCTCTATCACTCCTACTGGTTCTGCTTTGCCAAAGGAACCCTGACTGATACACCAAGTCCTGTGTGACTGGAGGCTGGAGAGCTGAGAACGTGGGGGTGTGTGATGGGAGTGAAGATAAAGAGGTGGGCTGGGGCCCTGTGACCTGAAAGTCACCAGGGTCTGGCCACGGTGCTTGCAATTTATCCTGCTGTTAATGAGGAGCCATTGACGGTATGTGAGCAGGGAAGTGACGTGGCCAGATCCCACATGTTCTTTCCCTCCTTAACATTCTCGATTCCTATAATTTTGTGTTTTTTATGAGCCAAGCCCCAGGCTGGGTCCTGGGAGGGATACAGAGAGGGTCAGACATGGATCCCACCCCTCATAGGCTCACAGGCACGTAGGAGTTAAGCCTCTTACGTGAAGAAGGAACTCTGAGGCAGAGAGTGGTCAGAACCACAGGAGAAGAGCTGGCAAAATCATGTATTTCCTCAGCTAGAATATGACTTTCTTAAACCGCATTTCTGCTGCATTTCCCCTTCCCAAGGCTGAGCATAGAGCAGTTGCTTCTTGGATTGACTTGAAAATGCTAATCCCTCTTTATCAGAAGGAGACGAAAAACTTTAGGGACTTATACTAAACAAACAGAAGTTTCAAAAATGGTTTTTTCCCTCTTATCTTCATTTACCTAAAACTGTGAGTGGCTCTGGTTATCAGCAGGGAATAAGACAGGGAGACTGTCATCCCCGTGTCCTGGGGGTCCTGGCTGGTCAGAGTTGGGATTCAGACACCCTTGTACACGTGCCCAGTTAGGCGACATCCTCCACCTAGCCTCAGACTATTTGTACCCACTGATTTACACGGGGCTGAGGTGCTACCTGGGAGGGAAACCTGGGTCCACGATCAAGGTTCAGACATATACAGGTATGTGTGGCAGAGTGGGGTGGAGGAGGAGAGAGGGACCTACTGGCAAGTCACTCAAGGGTTTCTTCCAGAGGGCAAGGGATCAGGTGTGGCCCAGCAGACTCAGCCACAAGGCCAGGGAGGGGGACCCAGGGGAGTAGTGCTGCTGTTGGAACCTGCCCTCATCCTGGTGGTCCTCATGGGAACTGCAGGAGCTGCCTCACTAAACTGTCTAACACATAAGGACCCAAGCCGCCTTGATGTGGGGCTCCGAGACAGTATGTAGCCCAGAGAGGTGGGAGCCTTCTCTTTCGTAGCCGCATGACAAGCCATGGCAGCGCTGCAAGTTCTACGAGTGTAGGGGGCAGTGCTCCAGGCTGAATCTTGACGGCAGAACCTTGGAGAGGCAGAGGGACGGCTGTATCAGATGATATCTCCTGCTCAGCTAGCAGCAAGGCTGCCATTGGCATCAGTCACTTTCTGTCTCTGAGAGCCTTGGCCGTGGCTGTGACATGGAGTGGCAGCCAGGACTGACTCGTGAGTGATGGTGTCACACCCCTTGGGACTGGAGTTCCTGTGTCAACAGTGGAAGGTTTCCAACTTGTAGAACTGGAGGTTAACTATTAGTGGGGCAGTATCCATATCCACCATTGACAAGACCTGGGAACACTGGGTATCAGTAAAATAAGGATGGAGCTGGTAAAAGGATACCAATCGGGTGGGTAGAGAACTGGAAGTCTTGTCTTGTGTGGAGGGAGGATGTAGAATTTGGTGGATATAGGTGGGGTGGGGGTGGGATGCGATGCTGGGGGTGGGAGAGAACTGTTACTCTCTTCTGTAAGGCTATCATGGTGCAGAAGATGCAGACACAGCACCCGGGCAGTGGGGAGGAATCGAGACCCATAGGAGAAAGCCATGGAACTTCAACCCAAGAAAGAACTTTCTAGAACTGAGCCCTTCAGGAAATAGTGAGCACCTGGCCCCACGGGATTCTAGTGGAGGTGGGATACTAAATGGTGGGGATGCTGAGGACCAGCGGACTCCAGGCTCTGGGTCTCATGAACCAGTACAATTAAATTAAAAAAAAATTATTCTGGGTATCAACATAAGCTTAACACCAAACGAAGGAGGAAGAACATACTCGTAGCCTTTCCCCAGAGAGGATTTATCAATCACATTCCAAGGAGAAAAAAAAAAACAACTCGAAGATTATATCGCAATTTATGTATCCAGTTTCTGTTCACATGATGGACTATTACAAAACCAGGAACAGGAAGGTAGTAGGACTGGAAACAACAGCGTGGATGAACCTTAGACACATCACATCAAGAGGAAAAGACAAATCACAGAAGGCATACAACTCGATACCATGTATATACGGGTCTCAAAATTAAGCAAAACCGAAGAATATATTGTTTAGGGTGGACACATCTGTGCTAAAACTAGTTTTGAAAACCAAGAGAATCAGAAACACCGTTTGGTGGTGGTTAGAGCTGGGGGGAGACAAGGGGGTGGGATGGGGGGCACACAGGTGGCTTTGACTGCACTGGTGACTTCTAGGGTCTAATGCACGTGGTTGAAGCGCAGATGTTGGCTTTGTTATAAGGCTTCATGACTTCATAGTGTGACATATATTTTTGTCCGTATATCATATGTAATACAAATTCAGAAAAGCAAAGGATATATGCAGAATATACCAAAAGGTATACGTATTTTTTGTCGTTGTTGTTGATGATAAATTGTATTTTTGTTGAAACTATTTGGAGTCATGAGGACATACCGTTTGGTTGATCCATCCACACCCTGTTAACTGGCAAGATCAAGAGCCTGTCAGATCACTGAACAGAGTTGGGGCACGTGAGTGCAGCTGTTTAACCACAACTTTCTCCGTATAAGCTAACCAATTTGTTTAGAGCTAGACCTTGTAGCCTTGATCTCATTAGCATCACACTTTAGATACCATTGAACTACTAAAAATTGACAAAAATGTATACATATTTTTAAATCTATTTCTTTTTGTAATTTCATGGTTATGTAATTGTTTTCTACGCAGAATTCTTTCCAGTTGGGCGTCTACATTGACGGTGACCAGGAGTGAAGGCTGTATGTCCAACTTGTTCCAGAACTTCCACTTTCGTCAGTTGTTTTCATCAATCCAGTGTCACATGGGGGTGTTGGTGACATTTTGCTCACTTGTGAAAACCCAGGAAGTTGAGGAACAGTAGCTCCGGCTGGCAGGGCTGGAGGAAGTGGGCAGCAGGACTGGCTGAGAACGCTGTGGAAAGTGAAAATGTGGACGCAATTTAGAATTTGGAAACTATGGCGGTAGGAGGGAAGAGAGCAGTGTGAAGAGTGGCGAGGGGAGGGATTGCTGTAAATGGCCTTTGAGGAAGTGAGTCCCTTCGGTCTTGCTTAAGTGTACAGTTCAGTGGCTTTAGTACATTCACATTGTTCTGCAACCATCATCACCATCCACCTCCAGAACTTTCTCATCATCCCAAACCAAACCTCTGTACCCATTAAATAATGACTCCCCATTCTCCCCACCTATCATCCCTGATTACCACCATTCTCCTTTCTGTCTCTATGAACTTGACCAATCTAGGTACCTCATATAAGTGGAATCCTACAATATTTGTCCTCTGTGTCTAGCTTCTTTCACTTAACTGCTTTAGGGTGTTGGAGGAATAATTGAAAACGTGTGTCTGTGACAACTCCAGCCGGAGGTCAGCCCGTAGTACATGGGGTCGGGTGGGGTGGGGTTGGGGGTGATCCACCATCCAAGCCCCAGGAAGGGAAGCAGCTTGCCCGGGTCACATAGCTGCCCAGGGATGAGGTCAGGACTCCAGATCGTCCTGTCTCAAAGCAGGCCATGTGGCTTATAACAAAACCAGGAAGGTCTCATGCATTCAGTACCATTGCCTGATAATCTGCCATTAGGACTTCATTATTCTAGGTCTCAATGGGTTTTTGATTCCCAACCTGTTCACACGTCTGTCTCTCCTCCTGCCCATAAGCTCCTCAAATGCTAGGGCCCTCACTTATTGATCACTGTACCCCTCGAATCTTCAGGGCAACGCCGTGATCAACACCCAGCAGCACTCGCCAGGTGGACGGTGCCCTAACAGAATGCACATACTCCTGCGATGTGCCTATGTCCATCCGGGGCCCCGGGAGCAATGTCTCTTCAAGACCAGAGGCCTCGTTCCCCAATCCTGCCTCTGCCTGGGCTAGAGACGCACATGCCTACAGCCGAGGCTGGCCTGGACTGGCGAATCCAGCACTTTTGTGACCACTGCACCAGAATTGTCGGGGCCCTTGTGTGTCAGTTGCCTACTGCTGTTAAAACAATTACTAGACACTTAGTAGCTTAAGACACACACATTTATTATCTTCTCGTTCTGAGATCTGAACCCTGACACGGTTCTCACTGGGCTAAAATCAAGGTGTCAGCAGGGCTGTGTTGCTCTCCGGAGGTGCTGATTCCAGTTCTAGAGGCTGCCGGCATCCCTTGGCTTGTGGTCTCTTTTCATCCTCAAAGCCAGTGATGAGGAGTCGAGTCCTTGCATTGCATCACCCCAACCTCTGCTTCCTTTTTCATCTCCTCTTCTGCCTCCCTCCATTTTCTGCTTTTAAAGACTCTTGTCTTGGGCTCGCTCGGATAATCTAGACTTTAAAATTTTATTTTTAAGGTCAGCTGATTAGCAACCATAATTCCATCTACCACTTCACCTCCCTTTGCCACGTAACGTAACGTATTCACAGGCTCTGGGGATTAGGACCTGGATGTCTTTGACCCTATTTGCCATGCAAATTCCTGGGCTCCACTGCAGACATTGGAGGAATCACTATCTGTGGCTTAGGAGGCTGCATTTTACACCTGGCCAGTGGGAAGGCAGGAGGTGGGGACTGGGAGAAAGCAGGGCTAGGGGAGCTGATGTGGTTTTTCTGGTCAGCGCTCCACAGACCTATTTGCTTCCAAAGGCCCTCCTTCCCCTGCAGCCTCAGCAGCTGTGTCCTCTTCCTCCTGCTCAGAGAAACCAGAAACCCCAGAGCAGGGGTGGGCCACACGGCTGGTGAATTTAAAACCCAGGTCTGAAGTGTGTATGTACGTTTTTTATTTGGGAGGTAGGGAGTGGGGAGACAGACAGGATGCCCAAGAGGAGAACCCCAGGCTTCTCTGGGGGCCTCTCCTGACTCTCAGAAACGTGTCTGTCTGTTCCATGGCACGTGCCACCTTGGTCACCTTCAGGCTGTTGATGAGACTCAGGTCATCGATGCAGCTTATGGTGGCAACAGTCATTTCTAGGTGTGTCTCTTTGAGATCCTAAAATGCCTGCATTCTGAGTCACTTAGGGATGGTGAGGAGAGCATGTAGGGAACTTGCTGGAGCACACAGAGGAGTCCCAGTGGGAAAGGGAATGTTGCAACCAGGTAGACATTCTCTTGGCATGAGAAGAATTGGAAGATGAGACTCTGATAATCTAAATGAGGAGGTCCCTGCCCCAAACCCTTGGGCCTCCACTGCTCTCAGCATAGCAGTAAGTTTGGGTCCCCCCCCACCTCCTGGCCATGTCCCACCCTGCTCTCCCCCTGCTTGTCTTCTAACCCATCTCATCGGCTTCCTTTGAGTGCCACATCCATCTTTCCTACCCACCGCAGGCCTTCACACTTGCTGTACCTTCATTTCTTAACACTTTTCCCTCTCTCATCCCCTTGTGACTTTCTACTCATCCTTCAGAAGCCAGCTCTGTCATCGTGTCCTCAGGAAAGGCTTCTCTGTCCTCCCTACACATCTAGATCTCCCCCATCCACAGCCCTCAGGGGCACTCTGCACCCTCCCTCATGCCCTGTCCATTCCTGCTGCAGGTGCAGAGGCTCACCTGGCTGGGGAAGGGCCTTGCCCTGATGCTTAGCAGGGGATCTGGAATCAGTATGGGAGGGGAGCAGAACAGGTGCTCCCTCCTTGGGGCCAGAGCCGTGGAGTTTTCCTCCAGACGCTCAGCGTCAGGGCGTGCAGACCAGCTTTAACTGAGCTCCTATGAACTCACCCCTTCAGTTTCCCACAAAGGAAGCAGAAATAAGTGGGTGGGTTAGAACTGTTGAGAGGCTGCCGGGGGCCCTAGTGGCCCCCGTCGAGGTGAAAGGGGAACAGACCAATCTTACAAATCACAGGCATTTCTTGCCTTGGGGAAGGGAAACAAACCCAGGGCTGCCAGGCTCCCTGCACATGCAGGTGCCCAGGTGCATACATCCTCACAGCACACACCAAGAGGAGAGCTCGTGTGCCACCCTTGCAGACAAGCTCACAAACGCACACATGCACCTACTTACTCATGCTCAACCACGAAGCCACACACACTGAAAAAGGCACTCACGTTTCAAAAGCACCCACACCTATCGGTGTGAACACACATTTACAACACACATCCAGACACCAGTATGCACCCAGGCGTCACTCTAACCACAAGGCACAGTCAAACAGGTACATTCAGCTGAACATAGAGGAATGCACACAACCACATATGTGCATAACCATACAGATTCACTAAGGCATATGGACATACACTCTCATACATAGTCATTCAATTATCAGATACTGATGGAACACCTAATATGTGCCAGGCGCTATCTAAGTGTGCAGATACATAGATACACAGACACACATTCGAAGATATCTGCACACACATGGATGCACACTCAAGCATATACACAGTCACAAAGACAGACACATATGCACAAACTCACACACGTGGAGACAACAAATACACAAAACCGCCCTCCAGGCACACACCCAGTTTGGATTTTTTTCCCCCAGCTTTATTGAGATCTAATTGACCACACACAGTTTGATTTCTCAGTGAGTGAAAATGACAGGGGGATGTTGTTTCTAGAGAGGACTTGCCTTGGTGGTCTCTTCCTGCAGCCCCCTCCCACATCCTTTCTCTCTTTCCTGCTCTCCCCTCCCTTTTATCCTCTCCTCTTCCCTCGTCTTCTGTCTGTCTCCTATCTTTCTCAGGGGATGGGTGGCTACATTTGATAAACGAAAAGCAGTAGGATATATCAGAGTATATGAGGAAGCCATTTAGTGTAAAACTAATTTGGCCTGACTCAGTTTTTCCAGAAGGGACTGAAGTGGCCTGTCGAGCATGCATTGTACATCTGCTTTAAACATTTACTATGTCCCAAAGACAAGAATGATGCCCTTAAAGATAGGGATGTAACTTCCCCCCATATCTGCATTTCTTTAAGGATAAGCATTTCTTCCTGGGAATTAAGGATTAATTACCAACGTGCTGTGCTCACCTGTGACCACTGACCTGCTGTGCCAGCTAAGCATCTCGTGACAGTAGTAAAAGAGATATTCTTGTTGTATGTGATGTATGCCCTTTGTTCCAAGATGGTGTATAACCACTCTGTACACCCCACTTCTGTGGTGCCTGTCCTGCCTTGGAGAAGGCAGGCCCTGAGCTGTAGTTCTCAGACCTGGCTTCTAATAAACTCACCCCAATTTTGATTTATAGATTGATTATGGATTATTTGCTCTGACACATTTATAAGAAATTCAACTTGAAAATCTTATGGGCCTGGACTTCTTTCTTTCCTCGCATTTTTCCAACCTTTTTTCTTTTGTTCAGATTAATCTGACTGCCTTTAGCTGAGGGTGGGGCCAGACACTAAGGCCCTCCTGGAAAAAAGAGTGAAATCTGTCCTGGAACCCTAAGTTTGAAGAATTTGATTGGAAAGTTAGAGGGACAAGGAACGGGTCTGGTCTTTGGTCACAAAGCACGCCCCTTACCCCAACTATCAGGGCCAATCCTTTCACCTTAGGAAGAAAGGATTGAAGCAGAGGGAAGAGGCAGAAACTTGCTTGAGTAAGGCTTGTACCCAGGTGTCTATCTATCCTGTTCTGGGCAATCTTCCCCACACCAGCCACATGGGGCTGGATGATGAAGATGATGGTGGTGATGGTGATAGTGGTGATGATGATGACTGTGTATGATGAAGATGGCAATGATGTTGGTGATGATGATGATGGCAATGATGATGGCGGTGATGATGATGATAGTGATGGTGATGATAATGATGATTATGGTAGTGGTAGTGGTGGTGGTGATGATGGTGATGGTGATGATGACGATGGTGATGATGATAACAGCAATGGCAATGATGATGATGGTGGTGCTGGTGATGATACTGATGATGATGGTATTGGTGGTAGTGATGAGGGTCTCAGCTCACATATAGTGCCTACTTCATGCCAAGTTCTGTTCTAAACTCTTTCATTAATTATTACTCTCATTTTTCAGATGAGGCAGCTGAGGCACAGAGAGGTGACATCACTTGCTCAAGATCACATAACTGGTAATAACACCTGGGAAACTCAGAGAAGACATTGCCCTGACTCATAGATGCCCCATAAGCAGGAGGCCAGAGCAGAGAGGGCCTGGGGAGACCCTTCCATTCTGCTGGGTCACTATATAGATAGGGCATCTGGATCCCAGGGGAAGGGACTTGCTCAGGTCACACAGCAAGATGGGGCAGAGTCTACCAGGGAGAGCTCCAATGCCAACACTCAATCAAGCCAGGGCTCTCCAAGCCAGAAGGGGATGTCGATAAGTTTGGCTTGGCTGGGCTGAGGAGGTGGAGTCAGTCAGAGAATTAACATGAAATGTTACTTGCCAAGCTTATAGCATAAAGTTGGGCACTCAGTAGGGACACAAGTAGTGCTGGTTCTCCTGTCCTAGAGGAGAGACTGGGACCACGGGCTGCAGAAAGAGGTCAATATGCTGTTAACTTGCAAACTGCCCATCCACTGCACACGAGGCATGTGAACTGGTATCCCTGGCATAGAGTCTTGCATATAGTGGGCGCTCGATGAATTGTGCCCACTTTACAGAGGGTAAAACGCATAGTTATAGTCAACAATAGGATGAACAAAAGCATTGCTGTCCTCTAGAAATGATCCATGGTCAAGGAAGCAGTTCAGTTTTGTCCAGGACCCCAGCACATGCAAGGTACAGTGTGCCATAGTGAGTATTCAAAATGGAGATTGTCCGCCCCCCTTCCATGCAAAGAGAGGCGCAGGACTGGATTCTTGGGTACCAGAAGTTGGTTGTTGCCCTCAATTATGATTTGGGATAACCCAAGAATGCCCATCCCTCCCTTATATCTTCCCAATTGCGTTTTTCAACTCCTGCCATGCCACCATTTGAGATTCATTCCTCAGTGTCCTGATAATAATCTTAGCAAACATGTGCTCCCAGGTGCCTCATACACCTCATCTCACTGGCTTCTGTGAGGTAGGAGTCCTCTTTACACTAACAAAGAGACTGAGGTTCTCAGAATCTTGCCCAAAGACCCCAACTAGTAATGGTCAAGCCAAAATGAGGACCCACCTTTGTTAGAAATCAGGACCTTCTCTCTTTTCTAGGACTGCCACTGATAACTCAGGGTCCTCCAGGCTGTGACTTCTGCCTCCAGAAATGGGGTGGTATGTGACCTTCATGTGGAACACCTCCAGGAAGTCAGGTGTGTGAGCCTAGGGCTACGAGGGGCGGGAAGATAGAAGGTGAAGCCCCAGAGTGTGGGGGGGACTATGAGGCTGCGCTATGGGAGACATAGAGACCCAGGCACACAGCCCCAGAGCACCGACCTCTCGAAAGGGTTTTGAAGCAGAAAAACAAACCAGGCTCTCAGCTCATGTATTTTTGACAGCTCCATAGATGGTAAGTCAGGACTAATGGAAATATATTTTAATAGACTTTCTTCATTTTGCGTGTGTGTGTGTGTGTGTGTGTGTGTGTGAGAAAGATCAGCCCTGAGCTATCATCCATGCCAATTCTCCTCTTTTTTGCTGAGGAAGACTGGCCCTGGGCTAACATCTGTGCCCATCTTCCTCCACTTTATATGGGATGCTGCCACAGCATGGCCTGACAAGTGGTGCCTCCCGTGCGTGCCCAGGATCCGAACCCGGGCCGCCAGCAGCAAAGTGCGCGCACTCTACCACTACGCCATGGGGCCAGCCCCTAGACTTTCTTAGTTAAAGAAGGTGTTTTGTTTTGTTTTGTTTTTAATAAAAATTATCTGAGAAGTGCCTGCTTACAAAAAGTAGAGAAGTGACTAGGTGGGGGAAGCATCTCAGGCACAGGGAACAGCAGGTGCAAAGGCCCTGGTTTGGACTGTGCTTGACCTGGGTGAGGAACAGCACCACGGGGCCCAGGGAGCAGGGAAGAGTGGGAGGGGGTGAGGGACCAGGAAGCCAGGTTCTGCCTGGGCTGAGATCTGCAGGGTGAGGAGGGGTTAACTAGGTGCAGAGGGAATAGCATGATTGGGGGGACCCCATTCCTGCTGAGTTTAGTGACTGAAGAATTCAGAGAATCTCTTTATATAACTGATGCTGGGAGCTGACATTTATTTGGTGCCTTATTGTATTTTAGAGTCCCTTTTGCAAGAACACAGGTTACCACATGTTTGATCTTTACAAATCCCTGGGAGGAAAAACAGTTATCCCCATTTTATAGATAAGATAATGGAGGCTCAGAGAGGTCAAGTGATTTTTTTCCCTCAAGGTCATAAAGCTTGCGGAATTGTAGGGACAGAACTTGGACCCAGGCTAATCCCAGGCTTGTTCTATGACAAATTTTACTTCTAATGCCCAGAAGATAGCATTTGAACTTTTGAGAAGACCCAGTACATTGGCCTTTTTTGGTTGTGTTTTTATTTACGTACTTAATTTTAAAAATAGATAAGATAGGCGCCAACTCGTGGGGTAGTGGGTGAGTTCGGGCACTCTGCTTCAGTGGCCCAGGGTTCTCAGGCTCGAGTTCCGGGCGTGGACCTACGCACCGCTCAACACACCATGCTGTGGCAGCATCCCACGTACAAAATAGAGGAAGATGGGTACAGATGTTAGCTCAGAGCCCATCTTCCTCAGCAAAAAGAGGATGATTGGCAACAGATGTTAGCTCAGGGCCAATCTTCCTCACTGAAAAAAAATAGATAAGATATGCTTATAGAACAATAATCCAAAAGTATAAAAGGGTTTACAGGGAAAGTTTCCTGCCCACCCTTCTCCTCCATTCAAGTGGATTATCTCTATGACCTTTTGTTAAGGCTGGAAGGAGTACACTTTTAAAACTGGTAGAATATAACTTTCTAAGTTTTGATTGCGTAGGTAAAATTTTATTTCAGCTGCTAGAATTCTTTGGCCCAGGGAGCACTGACAGTTTTAAAAAATGAACCCAAGAGCATTAAAATACTTGGCTTTCTCCATTTCTGCCTTTCAAAATTAGATATATGTAAATGCCAGAGATGGAATTTAATATCATTAGAAAACAAATGACTTCCAAGTACAAAACTGAGTAAAAAGATAGGATATTTCCTTCCCTGGAAATGATGATTTTTAACAGCATTTCCTTGGTTCAGGAAAGGACAGAGAAGTTGATGAGCCTCTAAGGAGCCAAGTCAGGTTCCTGTCTCCTGGGCTTGTCAATTCCTCCCATCTTATTTATTGTCAAGCTGGAAGGAAAGCAATTATTTGATGCCAGTCCCAAGTCAGAAAGCCTTTCCTTCCTTCCTCCCTCCCTCCCTTCCATCCTTTCTCTCACTCTCTCCCTCCATTATTTCCTTCCCTCGTGACTTCCTGTTTCAGTGGGGACTGTGATAGCAGGGGTGGGAGTAATCCCTTCAGATACAACCTCTATAATGCCACCCCCCTTCCCGGGGATCCTCCAGAGGCTCCCTTCTATGGAAAGGATAAACTGTGAATCCCTGGTCTTTCCCTTCAGAACCTCTCTGCTATGACTCCTCAAGCTTGGCCCCTTGAGCCCTGGGACTGATGGCCCCGTGCCCTCCTGCGTGGACCTTGCTTGTCGGCTCCTCTGTGCCTTTGCACATGTGGCTCTCCCTGCCTGCTGCCTCCTCCCAGGTGCTCTCTCCTCCTCCCCACTTCCCCAAAGACTCAGCTCGTACTTTCACCTTCTGCTTTTCCTAACCCTACCACTTGCGGTAGCTGGACCCCTATGGACCTGGGAGTTTCCCTACCTGTCTGGGGCTGACGAGCACTTGAGAGAGTTGGGAATGAAACCCAGCTCTGAAAATTCCTAGTTTGTCATTTTGAAGAAGTCACTCCCCCACCTGAATCTCATTTCCTCATCTGTACACTGACGGTTCCATTGGCCGTCTCACGGAGCTCCAGGGCTGTGCGTTTTCTGGTTCTGGGGAGGTGTCACATTTCCGTCATCTGGTATTTCTGTGGGAAAGGCTCATCAAACTCCGGGATCCTTGCCGCCCCCCTATCAAGCCTACCTTTGTTGACATTTCTCTTCCCCACCAAGGCCTCAAGGAGGCCAGTTTCCCGGCCAAGAATCTTCTGGATTCGCATTCCAAACCCTGCCTGTCAGAGGGCACCTCACCTCAGTGTTTCTGACAGGGAGGATCTGAGGAGGTAAGGGTAAGAGAGGAGAATGGGGTCAGAGGATGCAGGCTGGCTCATCGTCTAGATGAGGCAGGCACATAAAGAATCTCATTACGTGTTCTTCATCCATCTATGTACCCATTTCTCCATGTCACTTATGTGCCAGGGATGTGCTGGGAATGCAATGTGACAGGACAGACGTGGCCATTGACTTACAGGGCATGCTGCTAACCAAAAGTTATGTCCATATGGTTATGATAAGTGCCATGAAAGGGACATACAGAGACCTTGCCCCAGTGACATTTCATCAAGGACTTTAGTCAGGTGTGAAAATGAAAGAATAATGCTTGTCTTTTCCTGTTTATTTGCAGGAGTTCCTTGTACATTCTGGACACCAACCCTTTGTTAGTTATCTAAGTTGCAAATATCTTCTCCACTTGCTGGTTTGTCATTAATTTGTTGTGATATCTTCTCTGTATGTTTTACATTTTAATGTAGTCAAATTTATCCATGTTTTTCTTTATGCTCAGTGCCGTGTGTTGTGTGTTTAAATAAACCCTTACGTCTTTTGAGGTAATAATGATATTTTCCTCTAAAAGTTTTAAAGTTTCTCTTTTCCTTTAGGTCATTTACCCATCTATTATGTGGTGGGTCTGTGTGGAATCTAATTTTATTTTACTTTTTGTGTGGATAGCCAATTGCCCAGAAACACTTTTTAAAATCATGGTAAAATTCACATAACATAAAATTCACATTTAAAATGGTTAAGCCATTTTTAAGTGCACAGTTCAGTGGCATTTGGTACCTTCACAGTGTCATGCAACCGTCACCACTGTCTAGTTTCAGAGCATTATTCATTACCCCAAAAGGAAACCATGTACCCATTAGTCAATCCCATTCCTCCCTCCCAGCCCCTGGCAACCACTTTTCTGTTTTGTCTTTATGAGTTTGCTTATTTTGGATATTTCATATAAATTGAATCATACAATGTAAGGCCTTTTGTTTCTGGTTTCTTTCACTTAGCATAAAGTTTTGAAGGTTCACCCACGTTCTAGCATGAATCGGTATTTCTTTCCTTTTTATGCCAAATAATATTCCATTGTATGGATATACCACATTTTGTTTATCCATTCATCAGTTGATGGACATTTGGGTTGTTTCCACTTTTTTGCTATTGTAAATAGTGATGCTAGGAACATTCCTATACACGTTTTTGTTTGCACACCTGTTTTCAATTCTTTCAGGTCCAGCAATACTCTCTGAACAGTCTGTTCTCTCCCCCACTGATCTGCAGTTCTACCCCTGCCTGACGCTGAGTTTCCACACATGTGTGGGTCTCTTTCTAGGCTCATTATTCTGTTCCATTGGCCTAGCAATCCACGCCTGCACCAACACTACACTGCGTTCATTGTTAGAGCTTCATGGTACGTCTTGATACCTGGTTGAGCAACTAAAACTCGCCCCTCGCTGCTTTGTCAATACTGTCTTGATTAAATTTGGCCCTTTGCTCTTCCGTATGAATTTTAGGAGCAGCTCATCAAGTGCCACAAAAACTCTGTTGGGCTTTATTTTGAACTTATTGGTTGATTTGAGGAGAAGCGCTCTCTTTATAATATTGAAGCTTTCCAGCACGAACTGGGTTTTTTTCCTCCCACCTCGAGACTTCTGCATATGACTGCGTGGGTCACTCTCTCTCAACTCTTCACCTAGGAACTCCTCCTTCTCCCAGTCTCAGGGTCCTCTGCACCCTGTATTTCTCCCGCAGAGCCCTGATCACACGGTCCTGAAATAACTAATTGGCTGGTTCATGGTTTAATGTCTGGGCTGCAGACTCCTCCAGGGCTATGATGCTGTCTTGCCTGTTTGCCTTGGTGTCCTCAGCTGAAAGAACAGGGGCTGACAAATAGTAGGCTCCCAATAAACATTTGTTAAAAGAATGAAGGACATACAGGGAGGAAGGTCTTGCAGCCCGGAAGCACTTTGGCCAGACCTAGGGAGATGGGGGACAAAGTAACTTTTTGTGTGTGTGAGAAAGATCAGCCCTGAGATAACTTCCGACGCCAATCCTCCTCTTTTTGCTGAGGAAGACTGGCCCTGGGCTAACATCCGTGCCCATCTTCCTTACTTTATATGGGACGCCGCCACAGCATGGCTTGACAAGCGGTGCGTCCGTGTGTGTGCCCGCGATCCGAACCTGTGAACCCCGGGCCACCGCAGCGGAGCGCGCGAACTTAACCACTTCGCCACCAGGCCAGCCCCCGAGCGAAGTAACTTAACTTGCCTGTGCCCCAGCTTTCTGCCCTGGAAAATGGGGAGGTGCTGAGGATTAAATGAGCTTGGGTACGTGTGAAGCACCTGAAGCAAAGCCTGCCAAGTGATCCGAGTTATCTATGTTTACCTGTCCCGCTCTTCCTCTCCATGAATATTCAGCCTCACGCTCCTGCAGGCTCCAAAGCTCTTTCACTAACAGTTATCTTAGTTTTGATTCGACCTCTTCCATGAACTAGTCATCTTATCCCCATTTTGAATATGAGGCAAATGAGTCTCAAAGGTGAAGAATGACTCATCTAAGGCCTTAAACCTAGAACTTCTGACCCAGAACCTTACATATATAATCTTTAAGGTGTTTTCCAGCTGAGACATTCATTCAGTATAATTCCTAGTTAGATTTTGAGAACTATATAGCTCCTCTCAAAACAAAACAAAATCAAAAAACTTCCAGACCCACAGTGTTGACTTAAATTATTTTTATTTTATTGTTACTAAAATAGGTATAAATTGGGCCGGCCCGGTGGCGCTAGCGGTTAAGCTGGCGTGCTCCACTGCGGCGGCCCGGGGTTCGCAGGTTCAGATCCCAGGCGTGCACCGACGCACCGATTGTAAAGCCATGCCCATATAAAGTAGAGGAAGATGGGCACGGATGTTAGCCCAGGGCCAGTCTTCCTCAGCAAAAAGAGGAGGATTGGCAGATGTTAGCTCAGGGCTGATCTTCCTCATAAAAAATAAAATAAAATAAAATAGGTATAAATCTAAAAGTAAGCATGAACTCCTCATGCTCATAGCTCTATAAACCAACTATAAAACTAAAACAAATCTTCTAAGTAAATACAAACGCAACCACAAACCCAATAAAATTCAAATGAACAACATTAAATTAATGTGACTGATGATGTGTTGCTGAAATCAAACCTCTGACCTGGGGTTTAACGGTAGCAGAGTAATGTTTTTACACGTCTTATGTTTCCTGTGTCATCATCTTCTGATTTTGATCATGATGAGCCATCACTTGAGCCACTGTCAGAGTTACTGTCATTGTTTTCTTTAAAAAAAACGCAGGGGCCGGCCGGGTGGCTTAGCGGTTAAGTGTGCGTGCTCTACTACTGGTGGCCCGGGGTTCGGATCCCGGGCGCGCACCGAGGCACCGCTTCTCCGGCCATGCTGAGGCAGCGTCCCACATACAGCAACTAGAAGGATGTGCAACTATGACGTACAACTATCTAATGGGGCTTTGGGGAGAAAAAAGGAGGAGGATTGGCGATAGATGTTAGCTCAGAGCCGGTCTTCCTCAGCAAAAAGAGGAGAATTAGCATGGATGTTAGCTCAGGGCTGATCTTCCTCACAAAATAAAATAAAGTGAAATACTTAAAAAAAAATTTTAAAAACCCAGAAAACAACCAAAACTCCTTATAATCTAGTTTGATGGGCTGAACAATTTAAACAATGCATTGTCCAATGCCATAATGAAAAATGGGAAATAACGCACTTAGTATAACATTGCTCATTGTGTATTTACTGTAATACTTACTACTAATGAACTATTACAAGTGTGTTCACCAAAGACAATAATGGCACAATTTATGTTCTAGCAAAGGGCCCATTGTGCTCATTGCCATGGACCTCCTTGTTCTAGTGGCTTGTTGGCTGATGATTCAATTCTCCCACCATTTTACTCCACTAGACTCATTTGGAAACTTCCTTCTCCCGAGCTTCAAACACCACCTGGCCCGGCCTGCAGCCTCTGGGCATCCTTCAATTATTCAATCAGGCCTCACAATTAAAATTATACCTCAGGCCCACATTCTGTGCCATTTTCATGGTGTCAAATTACAGTTCCAAGGGCCAGCCCCAGTGGCCTAGTGGTTAAGTTCAGTGCACTCCGCCTCGGTGGCCCAGGGTTTGGTCCCGGGGCGCGGACCTACACCACTCTATTAGCAGTTCTGCTGTACTGGTGGTCCGCATACTAAAAAACAGAGGAAGATTGGCACGGATCTTAGCTCAGGGCGAATCTTCCTCAGCAAAAAAAAAAATTACAGTTCCAATGCTTTAAAGTATTTAAGAAGCTAATCTCTAAGTCCCTGAAATTGACGTTCAAGGGCAAATGATCCTGGCAAAAGGAAATTTTATTTCCACTGGCGAAATAGATGGTCCTGTGCCCAAGGGTGGCAGTGCAATGACTGTTGTCATTACCAGTGTGGGACAAGCTACGTGAGGGCAGCCGGATGTGCCTACACCAACTCACCAGAAGTGAACTCCTGGGCGCAGGAGCACAAACTCTGAAACGGAATTTTTTTTTGGTTCCCTTCTAAATAATTCTAGTAGGGAACTCCAGGGGGTGTGTAGAGCCCCATTTGAGAAACTCCGGGCTCAAAGATCACGAAGTCTGTGAACAAGCACGGGCAGGACCTACGCTAGGTGCCCAGTGACTAGCTCCTCACTTCCGGAGCTCAGGACTTGGGGGGCTCGGGCAAAAGAGGCAGGAACCCGCTGGCCTGTCGCTGTCTACATCTGCGTCTTCATTCCCCAGGAAACAAATGGTGGATCAAGACCTCCCAGGCTCTCCACTTCCCGCGTGTCTGGCGGTGCGCCAGGGCACCGAGGCTCCTCCCTGCAGTACAGGGTGACAGACCCTACCCTCCAACCCTCCGGGTCCCCCATCCCCACCCCCACCACGTGCAGGCCCGAGAAGGCAAAGAGGCCCAGTTACCCTCACCAGGGATTTTCTTTTCTTTTTTGCAGCTTTCAGGCTTTTTTCTGCCTCAGTGAAAATGAAACAAACATCCCCTCCTCCTCCCCGCCACCAGACATACACACGCGCACCGGCACTCACGCACTCGCGCCGCCGGCCCCCAGCTGTCTGTGTCCGGGGCGGGACCGCCTTTGCACAAACAGCCGCCGGCCGCGCAGAGCTGGGAGCGCGCCGCCCGCTGTCGAGCGCTCGCTGGCTCCCTCGCGCCCTGCCCGCTGCGCGCTGCCCGCTGCGCGCTGCCCGCTGCCCGCTGCTCGCTGCTCGCTGCCCGGGAGGAGCGCCCGGCGGCCGGCCGGCTGGAGCGCAGGCGGCACACCCGCCCCGGCACGCCCCGCCGGGCTCGGGCGGAGGCGGCGCGGCCACTGTGCGGGCAGCGGAGGGCGCCGCCGGGGCCGGGAGCCGAGGCGCGGTCCAGCCCCGGGCGCGCCCCTGTTCTGCGAATCAGGTGGGTCCCGCGGGGCGCCGCCCGAGTCCCCGGAGGCCGCGAGGAGCCGGGCCCGGCCCCGGGGCTGCGGGCCAGGGGTGGGGGCGGCGAGCGGAGAGGAGCGGTCGATCGCTCCGGCCCTGCCCTGTTTCTGCCCTGCCTGTGTCCCTGCTTTTGTTCTTGTTGCTATGTCTGTGCCCAAAGCCGACCCAGCCCCGGTCCCCATCCTGTCCCTGTCGCTGCCTCTGCCCAGCCTTCCAGACTCGGGCCTGCGGCTGCGGGCCGAGGTCTCCTTCGGGGTCCGCAGGGTAGGGGCGGGAGACCGAAGGCTCAGGGGACACAGGGTAGGACCCACCAGGGAAGTCTCGAAAGGAGTGAGGGGTCTGTCCCCGTCTGTGGGGCAGGACGGAGGAACGGCTCCGGCCCGGGACAAGATGGGAAGAAGATGCCTCTGGGAAGGAGGAGCCCGGGAGGGTGAAGTGAGGGGCGCATGAACCCCTGAGAGCAGGGGCACAGAGAGGGAGCGGTCAGGGAGCTCGGAGAGCGGAGGACCAAGCCAAAAACCCGGCATGGGGAAAGTTGCAGACACTGTAACTTTCGCAGCAAAAAGGCCTGCTGGGTTGGGGTGTTGGGAGGCAAAAGTGTCTCTTCAACTTTTCACTCCACCACGTTCCCACTCGAAAGGGACACCACCGTGTTTGAAAAGGGCAGAGAAACAGCTAAACAGAATGATTGCACAAACTCTTGAAAGGCGTCCAAGAAACAGTCAAGTGGGAAAAAATGTCAGCGCGCGAGGAGAGAAAGCAGAGCGACCTGAGATTCCCTAATCTTCCGGCTGGCCGGCGGGAGGGAGGGGGAAGGCGCAGAGGGTGTCAGCGCCCCTCCGCGCCCCAGGAAGGAACCGAGACCCAGGCGGCTGCCTTCGTGGCTTTGGCTTTGCTTGTCCTTGCGGTCCTCCTGGCTCCTGAGCAGGCCTATCTGCCTCCTTCATCTACCTGGAAATAGGTGTGTCAGGAGGCAGGGGCTGCAGGGGGAGCCCTGGCCTTGCCACCTCCTAGGAGGGAGGCACTTTCCCAGGCGGAGCCTCAGTTTCCACAACTGGGAAATGGGGACCCTGCTCAGTAAGGAGATGCCAAGTGTGGAGGGGCTTGTGTGGGGCGGGGTGTGGCGGGTGGAGGATATGGTTATTCTGTTGCACTTTTGTGCCTTTTCGGTTACACTAAGCACTTTGTCCCTTGTTTGGAGTTATTTCTGAGGGTACCTCTACCAGATGGGGGGCAGGTGCAGATCCCAGATAGTGTTACAAGTAACAGGTGCTCAATGACTAGATAAGGCAGAGCTGAAAGAATCCCTAGGGTCTATCTTGTCCAGGAGATTTCAAACCGTGCCCCTGAGAGGCCTAAGATCCTGCCTCGGGGCTGCCATGGTGGAGGAGGGGAGCCTAGGGGGCAGGACTCTGACCCCTCCCTTCCTTCTTTCAGACCAAACCAGTTCAGATCTGCCTTATCCCTTCTATATATTGGGAAACCCCAGAGCCTGTTTCTGATATCCAGGCTGATCTGGTCATTTTTGGTGGAGAAACTGAGTCAGGTGCGCAAGTTATTTGGGCAAGATCCTCCAGTGGCCAAACCTTACCGGGAAACCTGTCTCCTGAGTCATAGGCCGGGATCCCGGTTCCCTGGCTGTGGTGGCTCTGAGCAGCCATTTCTCTGGCTCTTAGCCCCAGCTCGCTTAGACCTAACTCCAGGGCCCCAGGGCCACCTCCTTACCCTTCCCAGAGAGGAAGCTGGTGAATCTCATCGTGCTCTGAGCTTTTCCAGGCCTTCACTGGGCCCTTCACATGTGAGTTGGTTTCACAGGCTGAGGTCAAAAATAATTAAGTTCCCCAGAAGTAGTCAGCACACTGCCCCTTTCTTAGCCCAGCCCAACAGGGTAGGGTAGGTATCACAAAGCCATTTTATAGTTGAGGAAATGAAGGTTCAGAGAGGCCAGGTAACTCACTCATGGGCTCTCAGCTCTTAAATTACAGCTGGGATTTGAATGCAGCTCTGTCTGGCTCTAAGGTTTGTGCTGTTTCAATTACATCATCTCTCATGATGGCTAGAAAATGGCTAATGGGCAGATGTCATCAAGCTAGGGGCAAGGGTCAGAGGAGAACGGCTGAAAGGGGGCAGCATTAAGCGGGGGACTGGGCATTCATATCAGTGCATCCATGGTATAAATATAATTTTATTTGAAATGAATGTGTTTTCTGCCCTGTATTTTCTTTTTATTTTAGTGTTTATTTTATAGATACTTAAAAATATTTTTTTCTAATTTTTAATTAATGTATAATTTACATACAATAAAATCCACAAATCTTAAGTGTTCAGTTCAACAAGTTTTGACAGTTGTTTACACCTGTATAACCACCACCCAAAATGAGATATAAAATATTTGCATCATCTAGAAGTTCTCATTTCCAATTAATTTTCCTTCCACTCTTCTAAGCAACTATTTTCTGATTTTATCACCATTGATGAATTTTGCCTGCTCTTGGGTTTCACATAAAAGGAATAATACTGTATGTCTCTTTCCTGTATCTTTCATACTGTATGTATCTTTCATGACTGCTTATTTCACTTGACATAGTGTTTTTTAAATTCATCTGTGTTGTTGTGTATATGAGTAGTTTGTTCTTTTTTATTGCTGAGTTGTATTCCATTGTATGGATGGATCACAATTTGTTTATTTTTTCTCCTGTTGATGAACTTTTGGGTTATTTCCAGTTTGGGCTATTATGTCTTATAGAATTCTTTTGTGGACATTTGTTTTTACCTAGGAGTGAAATTGTTGGGTCATGGGGTATACCATTTTACATTCCCAAAGCATTATACGAGACTTAGGATTATTCCACATCTTTGACAATATTTGGTGCTGTCAGTCTTTTTGATTTTAGACATTTTAGTGACCGGGTAGTGGTATCTTATACCTTCTGTTTTTATGATGCAATTTTAAGAGTCATTGGAGAAGACAACATGAGCAGGGGCAGAATGTGGAATAAGATGGTGGTGTGGAGGCCGCTATGAGCCAGGCCTCAAGAGGGAAGGAAGCAAATGTGGTTGGAATTGTGACCTAATTGTGACTATTACCTTCGGGATAGAAATTTCTGAGCTCAGGAGAGCTCTCCATGTACCACCTGAGATTTAAAGACCGAGTACTTGTACTCTGTAAACTAAGCAAGTTCATTCATGCTCATGGCTTTAACTGCTACCTCTGTAACAATCATCTTTATCTCCAGTTCAGATCTCTGTTTTGGGCCCCCATGTTTAACTGCCCGTTCGGCATCTCTTCTTGGATGTCTCAAAGGCACTGTAAACATGACAGGTCCAGAACAAAATTCATGATCTCATCTTGGCTTTCTGTCATGGGTCATTGGATGAATGATGGTGCCACTAGCTGAGAGAATATGTAAAGAGGAATGTTTGAGGTGGAGGGGGAGATAACGAATTTAGTTCCGTGCTAAATGACGTGGAGCGGTCTAGGGAGATAAAGACTGGAAAATGCACTGGGCAATTTGAAGGTTACTGAAATACACTGAGAGCAGTTTTGGGTGGAGTGGAGGGCAGGCAAGCCAGGCTGCTGATAAGTGATAGGGAGAAAAGTGGAGATGGTGAGTACAGTCAACTCTTTCAAGAAGTTTGTTTGAGAAGGTCAGGAGAGAGATTGAGCTATCATTGTAGGAAGACAGGGTGAAGGAAGGGATTTTAGGATGGAAAAGACAAGCGAAATATAGGCTCAGGAGAAGGAGTCAGTCCTGGAGGGGGAAGGGATGGCCAATAGAGCAAGGTGCTAGAGAGGCAGGAGGGAATGAGAAGGGTTGGCTTTGGATGGATGGATGTCCCCACCTCTGGTGGCTGGAGGGGCACAGAGCAGCACACAGGAGGGAGCAAGCCTGGGACAAAGGGCCGGCTGCCCGGAGGGGTGACATTGCAATTGGCAGCGTCTGTGTGCAGAAGAGCAGGTGCCCTCCTCTCTCCTCTCCTCCACCATGAGTCCTCAAGTGGCCGTCCAGCTGTCCCCGAGAGGGACTTGCCTGGCATCTGTTGGAAAGCCAAGACTCTTCTCAAAATCAGGGGCAGGGTTTCCTTTAAGGAATATATGGCTCCTGAAGCAAGGACTGGGTCTGAGTTAGCTCTCAGCTGATGAAATCTATGGTTGTCTCTAAATTGGTATTTTGTATAGTCAATCCTATTTTCATATGTTAGCCAGAGCTGTGCAAAGGAAGAGAGAATTAATCTTCCTATGTGCAAATTTAATTGAGTACTTAGGAATTCATTCCCTGGCATGAAAATACTCAGTAAACGTCTGGGCCTGATGTATTGAATGGCACATGAAAGCTGTACCAGTCAGAAATCATGGTTGCAAGCAACAGCTGGAGTTTCTAGCTCACTGAGGCAAAAAAGGCGTGCATTGGAAGGGATTTTTTGTTGCTCACAGTATCCCTGGGGAGGCTGGAAAACTTAGCTGGCTAGAACCAGTAGAGGTCGGGCAATAGACAACACAGATAGGGTCTCGCACGGGAGCTAATTCTAGCTCTTGTCACCACTAGAGCTGCTCTAACTTTTCACTGACATCTGAACCTTAGTGCCGCTTCTTTCCGATGCAAAGCTACTAACTGGCCAGGCCTGGGTCACGCTTCTGCATTCCAGGTGCATCTGGTTTGTTCTACTCTGGTGACGGGAGGGGGTTCCTGCTGCTAAGATGAGTCCACCAAAGCCACCAGGGATGGGACCTTGTAGTGTCACAGAATCCTGCAGGAGGATTCTCTAAGGAGGGTCACACGGCCACAGCTCAGGAGGGAAAAATCTTCTGGGGAACTCTCAGAGGGGCAGCATGGCCTTGGTCGAGTTATTGAACCTCTGAACTCAGCATTCTCATGTATAAAATGGGTTGGTATGGATTTTAGAGATAATATAAGTGTCTAGTGCCTGGTGTGTGGGACTATTAAATGGCAGCTACTGTTATCGTTATTAGTAGTAGAAGTAATCATCACTTCACTCAGCTGTTACCAGAACAGTTATGTCCTCGAAGGAAGGAAAGTCAATATATGAAAGTCTAAAAGAATTCAGAAGTGACCATACACATTTATAAAGAGAGTCTCTGCAGGATTCCTTTACATTTTTACCTCCTTTAGGATTTAATTTATCAAAAATAAATAAACAAACAAATAAATGAATGAATCACCATCTTAGAGACCCTTGTTGAAGAGAGTAGTACTTTTACAGGAACAGACAGATCTGTTTAAAAATCCCAGACTTGCTTCCTCCTGGTGGAAGCCTTAAAAAAGGAAAAGGAAAGTTCACGCCCACGTGACTGGAGGTGCCACCCCTTCCCTCCCCTCCCCAGGAGAGTTGGACTGCAACAGCACCAACCCTCTGGCCGGAAGAACACGGACTCCCACACAGAGGCCTGGATTAGAGCTGGAGGCCGTGGTGTGCTGGTAATTGTTTCATGATCCACTCTTCAGAGAATGAAAGCCGTGATATACGGTATTTGCCAATTTCTATAGTATAAATATTTCCACTATGATCAGTTTCAAGCTACCACTTGTGGAATTGGGAGCATACTGTTATATAGTATTTTCCACTATGTCTAGGACAATAGATGTAAACAACCTCAAGAGTAGACCAGGAGGTAACACAGTTAGCAAGTGATGGGTTTTGACAATTACCTTTGTTCTGAATATAATTCATTGAGTTGTAAGTTTATATAATTTAATGTAATTATATATATAATGTAATGTAAATTTATATAATTTAATAGTGGCTGTGTTTAACAACTTGCTTGCCAAATTCCTGAAAATTTAACAGTTAGCTCTTGCAAGCCAGCATGAGCCAACTCCAGCCTGCTGCTGGCTAGGGAGGTCCTTGGGGACCCCAGCGAGGGGTCAGTGCAAAGAGGCCACGCCCAAACAGCACCTTCCCCTGACTCCCAGTCACTCTCTAACATGTCAATGTCTTTATTTGCTTAAAACTCTTTTTGTGGGGCCGGCCTAGTGGCGTAGCAGTTAAGTGCGCACGCTCCACTTTGGCGGCCCAGGGTTCCCAGGTTTGGATCCCGGGTGCGCACTGACACGCTGCTTATCAAGCCATGCTGTGGTGGTGTCCCATATAAAGTAGAGGAAGATGGGCACGGATGTTAGACCAGGGCCAATCTTCCTTGGCAAAAAGAGAAGGATTGGCATTGGATGTTAGCTCAGGGCTGATCTTCCTCACACACACACAAAAATTTTGCCACCTGAAATTATGTCCTTAATTAATTATTTGTTAATTATAATTATAACGATTAATTTTATTTGTTTACCAACTAGAACGAAGCTCTGTGAGAACAGAGTACTTATCTATTTGGTTCACCACAGAATCCCCAGTGCTTAGAACACTGCGTGCACATGGTGGGCCCTCAATAACCGTGGATTGATTGGATGAATGGAGGTAGGGCAAGGAGACTTTGAGGGTTCAAATCCTGCCTCTGCTACGAAGTGCATGTTCCTTGAGCCTCTTTCTTCATCTGTAAAAGAAAAAGGTTTGAGCAGACACCCCTAAGGTTCCCTTCAGCGATAAAAGTCTCTATTCCTGATAAAGATATCCGTTGCACACGGCGCAGCCAGAGGTTCTCGACTGAGCGTCTTCTGGGGTAGAAGCTAGTGCACTGCTTCTCAGGATTGTCTGTTTTATTCTTTGCCTCCATGGACAGCCTTGGAACGCTGAGTGTAAAATGGCTTCCCTGAGTGTCCATGACTGGTCCCAGCCCAGGCTTCTGGGCTGTGCTGAGAGAGCGCCAGGCCCACCTTGTTCATTGGCAGCAGATATTTTGAGGCCTGTTGCATTGGCCGCTGGATAAAACGCTCTCAGGTCGGGGAGGGAGGTCTGCCTGGGTGAGTCATTCCAGCAAGATAGGGGCCCGTGACTCCGCCTTGAAAAAAGAGGCCACTGGAGCCAAATGGGGCGACCCCAGGAGGCAGAACAGTGGCCCTACCTCTCTCTTGCGTCATGCTTTACATCTTAGGACAGGGTGGTAGGAGACTAGTGTTTTTTCCTTTCCTCCTTTATGTTTAATCTTCTATGGACTGATACTTTGGTAAGATACCGTAAAAATGAATTACTCTTAATTTCTGGGCCTCCTCATGGAGGAGCAAACAGCATCCATCTGCAGGCCACACTTTGAGAGCCACTGCCCTGGGGGACATTGTCACAGCTTCTTTCATTCTCACAGATGCTGGTGGAAGCAGATCCTTGAGTTTCCTCCCTTGGCAGGTGAGAGCACTGAGGCCGGGGCGGCGTTCTGGACCGTTCCCGTGAGGAGCAGAGGGAGGTGGTGCCACCCACACCTCCATGACCCTGGAGGTGAGAGACCAACAGTCCTGTGAGACGGAGTCGTCCATTCTCCGTTCCTCTCAGGGTGAGATGACTGAGTCCAGCCTCCTCTCTACCCACGAGGGTCAGGGCAGAGGGAGGAACAGACATAAACCCAGGCCTGGCATCTTCTGCTGCATCTCACTGCTCTCTTCTCCAAAGGTCATCCTCTCTAGAGCAAGCTGGGGACAGGCCGGGGACCCTCCCTCTGCTACTGAGTCTGGGGCAGCCAGAGCTCTTCTCTGGTGCCTGGCAACCTGGGGCAGCAGCCAACGCCCAAATCCATCTGCTTTGGGGCAGCATCAGAGGATGTTCTGCCTTTCCCCCTGGAGTTCCCTTTTCCTGCAGTACTTGGCTCAAACTGAGATTCAGATTTGCTTCCTTTGAGGAGTCGGGCTTGGACATGGTCTGCAGAGCCAGCAGAGCTCTCTGGGCTCTGCTTGCCCCTTCTACAGCTGGGCAAATTGGGAAAGGGGCAGATGCAGAAACCAGAGTCGTAATAAAACAACCACGGCTCACATCTACTGGGCATTTACTCACTCCAGACACTGTGCTAGGCGCTTTCCAGAAGGCCTGCCTTTTCATCATCCAGAAACTCCAGTTTTACAAATGAGGAAGCTGAGGCACAGAAAAATTAAGAACTTTCCCAGGGCCACATGGCAAGGGAGAAATTTGGGACTCAGACACAGGCAAGGAGATGGTGCCCTTCATTGGGCACCATACTGCTTTCAGAAAGAAAACATCAGAGCGAGCAGGGAGCTGGCACAGCCTCAAATGCAGCCCCTTCATTCAACAGATGGGGAAACCCAGGCCCAGAGAGGGGTGGGGGCTTCCCTAAGGTGACACAGAGCCTAGCTGGAGCCCAGGAGTCCTGCACTGTCTTGAGGTTTTACCACCTTCAGTCAAGCATCAGAGTAACAGTCACAACTTAATATCCCCCAGACAGCTGATCTGCTAATTCTGTGCTGTAGGGCTCCCTGTGAATACACCATGGTGGGGGTGGCATGGGAGGCCCAGCCAGAGACCAACAGTGTCCTCCACCCACACTGTTTGAGAAAGGTCTTGGGCATGGAGTCCTAGCATTAGCTGGAAAGTTCAAAAACTCTTTGTTTCCCCATCAGCTCACGCTTGTTGCAGAGAAATGAGCTGCTCATCCGCTCCTGGATGCCCCATTTCCTGTTTGTGTGGCTGGGCTGGGGAACGGCTCCTGGTGAAGGGCAAGGGGAGGGTGGAGCCTTCCTTAAGGGAACTGCAATGGTTGGGGTGAAAAGAGCCTAGAAGCTTGTGCCTGCATGCTTCGTTTTGCTGATGGGGAAATTGAGGCCACCAGAATGTAAGAACCTGTCCTAATTCATAGAGCGCACTGGAGTGACAATGGTTTTTGGTTTTGGGTTTCTTTTGAGATGATAAAATCATAGAATACATGAGTTGGCAGAAATCAAATAGGTGCCCCAGCCCACCTCCCTGTGTTGCTTTGATGAGAACCAGAGAACTGGGCAGAGGTGAGGGGATGGGAGGGGACTTGCTTAAGATCATAAAACTGGCTGCTGCTGGCAGAGCCCTGAGAGAACTCACTTTTTTGAATCAACACACAACAAACACTGTTGAATGCGAGCTCTCTGCCAGATGCTGGTTAACACGGAGTTTTCTGTCTGGTGGGGAAGCTCATGTTAATGAGATAATAGCATATGTGTCTAAATAGCGGTCAGCGCCCTAAAGGGAAAGAACAGGATGCTACAAAGGAGAATAAGAGTAACATGGGGAGACGTCCCTTAGGAAGTGACATTGTAGCTGAAACCTAAGGAACAAGGCAGAGGGTGGACGACATGAGGGGTGGAGAAAGGCGTCCCAGGCAGAGGGAAGGGCATGTGCCAAGGTCTTGAGGCAGGAAGTGCCTCACTTTATAGATGAGAAAACTGAAGCCCAGAGATTGGAAATCTATCCCGTTTAGTGCCTCAAAGCATCTTTCTTCTCCGCCGCCTCCCTTTTTTAAAGGAAAGAGGCAGGAGGTAAACAAGTAACTTTAAGGAGTTGGTGACAGGGCTGGGATTACTGGGACGCCCTCCCCCCTGCGTCCCGCCCCCCTCATGCCGAGGGAGTTTTAGAAAACCCTAAAATTGGCTATTAACTGTGTGACCTTGAATAAGATAGCAGCCTTGAGCTCTGTTTCTTCATCTGTAAAATGGAGCCCACCTTCCTGCTCTGTGGATCTCACCCAGATGTCCTGCAAAAGGGCTTTGTGCTCACCAGTCAGTGTGGGAGCTAGAGCCAGGGCAATGCTGGGCTCCCCTCCCAAGCCTTCTCCAGGGCCACCCCTGAGCCCCAGGTCTGAGGGGTCCTGTCTTCACCCAATGGTTTTATTTTAACCCTATAATCCACCAGTCGGCGTTAACTACATTTAGTACCACTGCCCTCCACCGTCCCACCAAGACACACATGAATTGTGAACAGTGAACTTCTACGAAATAAAGCTTGTGGGCACCTACTATGCATCTGACACATTACACAGGCTGCACCATTCACTGTCACCACAGTCCTGCAAGGTGGATGCCCTTCTTCCTTTTGGTTAGATAAGGACACTGAAGGTTAGCTGAGGTCACATAGCCAGCGAGGGGCCACTCTGGGGGTAGCCCCAGCTTCCTCATCCTGGAGGCTACCTTCCTATCCGTCTGCCCTTGATCCAACCTCGAGCAGAGGGACCAGGAGCCAGGAAAGGTGGACTCAGGTGGCCTGGGATGGAGGGCACCCCGGCAGGCAGACACATTGGCTGCCCTTCAAACCAATATTCTTTAAATATTTGGTCAACAGTCACCTGGGGTGGGGGTGCTAGGGGAAATAGATTTGCAGTGAATACAAATGATGGGCCTCTTCTGGATTCTGAATTTGTTCCACACAGACGTTTTCCAGAAGTAGAAGGGATAGAAATTCACTGATAAAGTCACTTTCCCAGCTGCAGGGAGTTAATGTCCTGAAGGAACATTGGCTGTTCCCCACTTTTCTCTAGTGTTCTGAGCCAGACAGCTTCTTGGGAGGCTCATTAGAGGATTTATTTTGGTTCCATTTTTATTTGAAATTTGTTTAAATATAGATGGGAACAACCAGTCTTAAAAAGAGGACCACTCTGCCTGTCATTTGTTTCATCTGAGCAGCTTGGTGTACACTTTAGTTGGCATCCTTGAACTTGGCTCCTTTTATTAATTAAGTAGAGAAAGTATTGCTTACATTTACATAAAAGACAACAATGCATTTCCGGAAAGGGTCACAGAACCACCAGACCTATTTAATTAAATAGCACAGAATTCACCACTATTACCACATGAAACTAGTTCAGGACAGTTTTTCTTTGTAGTTATATATATAGAGAACATAAAATTTACTATTTTAACACTTTTTAAGTATACAATTCAGTAGCATTAAGTACATTCACATTGTCGTGCAACCGTCACCACTGTTCATCTCCACAAGTCTTCCATCATCTCGAATAGAAACTCTGTACCAGTTAAGCAATAACTTTCCATTCCTCTCTCCGCCTAGCCACTGGGGACCTCTATTCCACTTTCTGTCTATGAATTTGACTCCTCTAGGTACCTCATCGAAGTAGAAACGTACAGTATTTGTCCTTTTGTGTCTAGCTTATTTCATTTAGAATAATGTCTTCAAGGTTCCTCCATGTTGAAGCATGTGTCAGAATTGCATTCCTTGTTAAGGCTGAATAACATTCCATTGTATGTATATGCCACATTTTGTTTATCTATTCATCCATCGGTGGACATTTGAGTTGTTTCCACCTTTTTGGTGTTTGTGAATAATGAACTGCTTAGACATTGGTGTACCAATATCTCTTTGAGTCCTTGCTTTCAACTCTTGTGGGTATATACTCAGAAGTAGGATTGCTGGATCATATCGTATTTCTATGTTTAATTTTTTGAGGAATGGCCATATTTGTCCGGTAATTTTGATTTATAAGATCCATAGTTGACAGCAACTAGAAGGATGTGCAACTATGACATACAACTATCTACTGGGGCTTTGGGGAAGAAAAAAAAGGAGGAGGATTGGCAATAGATGTTAGCTCAGAGCCGGTCTTCCTCAGCAAAAAGAGGAGGATTAGCACGGATGTTAGCTCAGGGCTGATCTCCCTCACCAAAAAAAAAAAAAAAAAGATCCATAGTTGAGACCATAGTCTAGGTACAGTTTTGTGTCTGACTTTCTCAATTAATTTTCCATTTTATTAACTATTCTTCAAAAATGTTGTTTTTTAAAGGTTGCATAATATTCCATTGCATTGCTATACCACATTTTTTCCCTTTCACTCCTTGATTTTTGGACCACAGCAAAAGATTTTAAATTATAATGATAAAATAAATAACTTGGTCTGGTAAAAAGCCTCATGCTCTATCCATACTTGTTTGAGAAATAACCAATAAAGATAGCTTGCTGCCTTCAAGGAATTTTTAAATCTCCTCAGGGATGCTTGCGGATCATCCAAATCAGTAGTTTTAAAAGTTCTTTGTAGCCAAGGAAACTTTACTAGAAACAAAATAGCAGATGGAGACACAGTAATATACTAGCAAACAGATAAAAGGAGAGATGATCTGAAGAAGTGTGGCTAGGGGTTCAGAGTCCTGCTCTCTCTGCCTCCCCATCTCCTCTCTGTGGTGTCTGAGGGACTTCAGGGAGATTCTGAGCTTCTCTGGAACACAATTTGAAAACCACCAGGCTGATCCAGCACCTTTATTTTACAAAAGGGTAGACATCTTGAGAGAGGAAGGGACTTGCCTGAGGTCAAGTTCATTTTTGTATTCATTCATTCATTCCTTTTTCTCAACACATGGCAGCTACTGTCTGCATGTCAGAATCACTTAGAGAACTTGGTTAAAATACAGGTCCCAGGACTCTTCCTTCAGGACTCCAAAGCAGTAGGCGTGGGGAGAGACCAGGACCAAAACCCTCAGCTTCACAGTCTACACTGAGCTCTGTGGGATGCTTGCCGTTCCAGCCCCCTGCATTTGCAGATGTTTGTCCTTTGACCCTGGAATGCCCTTCCCCACCCATGGGAGTGCTACTCACCCTCTGAGGCCCAGTTCAAATGTACCCCCTTCCTCTTTGAAGCCTGCCTGCACAGCCCCGTGCAAGATGGCTTTCTCCTTTCTCTGTGGCCCTGGAATACAACATGGGACCTCTATCTCCACCCACACTTACTTCTTTCTGTAGTGTGTAATAGTTGATTGCTTCCAGACCTGGCTCCCCAACTAGAATGTCACATCCTTAGGGAGTTTGTATAATCTCTGCATTTCCCACAGTGCCAGGCATACAGTGGGTGCTTTGCGATTGCTTATTGACTGGACTTGAATCTAGTACAGCCGCTGTATTTGGTGGATAAGAAAACTGAGGCCCAGATAGAGTCAGCAACTTATGGAAGGTCATACAGCCCACTGGGGCAGTGCCAGGACTGGCACCCAGGTGTCCTGAGGCTCAGCCATCGGCACCTGCCAGCTGGCAAGAGGGCAGCTGTCTGGTCTGGGCAGGGAGCATTGGCCCTGGCTGCCTTGTCCCCGAGTCCTACAATAACCCAGGTTTTCTGAAATCCAGAGAGCTCTGTCTGGTTTGTGATTCAGTGGACCTGTTTGGACACCTGGAATTTACCTTATAAAACTTCAGCATATACAGTATAGGGTATTATGTGAGTGCTGCATAGACTGAGCCAGGGCGCAGATGCTAAGAAAGCAAGTCTAGTGGGGGTGGTCAGCCAGTCTGCTCTCTAGGATGCGTAATCTGGGGTGGGGATGGGGGCGTTAGCCAGCAGTATATCCACAGGCAGCTTCTGCAAGCCCTCCTCTTATCCTGATTTGTGATCAACAACTGATGCTTTTCTAATTAGCACACTGGATGCTAAAAGTTGTTTTTTAATTAGGGAAACAAGTGACTTGTTATTATAAGGAATGTTGCACATGGGCTCACACTGCTGAAATCAAAGTATTTATGATATTTATGTATTTATGATGTGTGGATGGGCTAAAGTATTCACTCCCCATTCTTGCATGAAGGTGGTATAGGGTCCCTCACTCTGTACCAGCCAGGAACTCTGGGTTCTGTGGGATAGATGGGGACACAATCCTGCCCCTGGAGTCCTGGCACCTGCTGCCTTCACAGGGGTCCTTAACTTTTCCTGTGCCATGGACTCCTTTTGCATCTGAGGAGGCCTGTAGACTCCTTCTGAGAATGTTGTAAAATGTAAAAAATAAAATGAATAGGATTATAGAGGAAATGAGTCCGATTGAACTATCGTTATTAAAATATTAATATTAGAAGTTGAATTTCAGCTCAAACTGAGCTGTTTCCTCAACTGTAAAATGGGGATGGTTCCAGCACCTACCTCACAGAGTTTAGTGAGAATTGAATAGTGAGGGTAAAGTGCTTAGAACACGGCCTGGCGTGTTGTAAGCATTCAATTAACATTAGCATTTGCTCTGATGATGATGATTATTATTACATAAGGTACAGATTCTTGCTCTTCAGGAGTTCACAATCTGGAATAGGAGATGATATAGATATAGACACAGACATAGACATAGACATAGACATATATGGCAATAATTAAACGTGGAAGTAAAGGTGCAGCAGAGAAGCCTGATAAAGGGCCAAGGGGAGTTCAAAGAGAGTGAAATGGCTCAGGCTGAAAGGGTACCATGTAAAGGCTATGCTTTTGTGCCACCCAGACTTGGATTAGTTCTGGCTCTGACTCTTAGCTGTCTGAGCTTGGGCAAGAGGTATCACCTCTCTGAGCCTCAATTTCCTTCTCTGTAAAATGGGGATAATAGAATCTCCACCTCTTTCCATCCTATCAGCCAGTTAAATCACACGTCCATCACTGCATTTAACCACATCCCCCTCCTTGTCTTTCTGGCCCACCATCCTGACCAGTCAGTCCCTAGCTGCAGATGAATCCAGTGAGTTGCCATCTCTGCCACTGGCCCTGGGCTGGTAAATGGGACTGTGTGGCCGGCTCGGGTACAACCCCAGCAGGGTTGCAGTGCTGCTGTGCATCCTGTGTCCTCATCCCTGGTTAGTGTCTCCCAGTGCTCACGACATCTGCCCCTCACCTGGGTGGCTCTCGAGCTGCTAGCCTCGCTTGCTTTATCAGGTGACCTACCATCCTATTTCATTGGGAAGGGAGGCCATCCAGAACAACAATCTGAACTTCCTTCTCACTCCTTTCAATTTTGGCTGAATGTTCACCCATCTTTGGGACTTAAAGAGAAAAAAATTTCTCCAGGATGTTGGAGAAATGTTCTTGCCTTCGCTTCATTTTCCTTTATTCATGAGGGTTCTCATGGATGAGGAGGGTAAGGGTTTTATAGGGAAGAGGTAGGCTAATACCTAGGGAATATCCTGCTTTGTGTGAGATGCACAGTGTATCAGTCAGGATGGAGTAGGTTATGCTACAGTAACAAAGAACCCCTAAATCTTAGGGGCCAAACACATAAAGATTTTTTTCTTACTTTAATTAATATGAGCATCTTGGGTCAGCTAGGGGCTGTGCTCCTCATTCAAGGAACCAGGCTGGTGGAGCAGTCACCTTCTTGAATGTACTCCATGGCACAGAGAAAGAGACCCCTAGAGGGTCTTGCACTGGCAATTAAACGCTTGGGCTCACTTGTATCTTATGGGTCAGATGGCCCTACCTAACCACAAGGGGAGCAGGAAAAGAAATCCAACCATGAAGGTAGAGAGCCGGAAATATTTGATAGCACAGCATTAATGAGTACCCCAGGTGGGAGATTCCCTTCTATACCTAGCATGCTAGCATCTACTCAGCAAGCTTGTGGGGCACAGGCAGAGCAGCCTGTGGGCTTTCCAGTGTGAGCGTTTAGAAACCACACCTGGAGAGAAAAAACCCCATCTGAGAAAGCCACTTCAGCCCCAAGTGCTAAGCAGAGAGAGGAAAATGTCCCTCTGGGGGAGTGAGAAATGGAAGCTCACTGAAGAATGCAGTAGCTGTGAAGAGGGCAGGTGATGTCTGCAAAGAACTCTGGGTAGTAAACACACGGGAAGGCAGAGGCAATGGGATCCAATCCGAGTTTCCAAACCACATTCTTCATAACAGGCCCGTGTAATGTTTCCTAAGTGGAGCACACGTTTAGGTGTTTTTACCCCAATTCTGAGCTACTTTATGTTTATGCCCCAGAGAGGGATGTGCTTTCTGAATTGGATGTCTCACTTCTCTTCAGTCCACACACGATGCTCACCTTTCCACTGCGGCATTTCTATGCCCACATCAGGAAGCCCGCCATGGCATCCCCAGATCATTCAAGAGCAGTGGGGGTGGGGGAAGGAAGGCACAGTGATGTGGCCATCCCTGGCAGAGGCTTCTGGGGTTTTCTTGGGCACTGATAAGGAAACTCAGGAAGAAGACTGTTGACTGCAGCCCCCAGCTCCTTCCCTAAGCTGATCGATTTCCTGTGCTGTGGTTAAGAGGCGTCTCGTCCTGGAGAGATGCCAGACACTTGGGTACCAGCCCTGGCCTCCTCACTTCATTGCCGAGTGGCCCTGGATAAGTGATTTCTCTTCCTCCGTGCCTTAGTTTTCTCCTCTGTAAAATGAAGCAGCTCGGAAGACTGGGAACATGCTTGAGAGGAGAGGGATCTGGGTAGTGAGGGCATTCCTGTAGCCACACAGGCAAGGTGGCATTGAGATTGCTCTCTGAGTTCTCCAGAAATCCATGGGGCTCAGAGTAAGGGAGTGACTGAATGTTGGGGGCATCTATGTCATTGCTGTCACAGGACATTCACCTCAGTTGCAGAATGCATTTGGTGGCATGATAGTTGGATTCTGGGCTCAGCTTACCACTAGACAGTGAGCTCTGTGAGAGAGAAGCCATATTGGCTAATCCTTCTGGACCTGGTAGCCTGAACAGTGCCTGGCAGATGGTAGGGGCCAATATTGGCACTAAAAAAATATTTACCGTATGAATGAATGAACAAATGAACAGGTAACTCCCTTCGACTTTGAATCAGTGACTTGCAGACTTCCTATGGGGCAGGAGAACATTGGAGAAATTCTTGACTCCACTCAAACCCAGCTTCTAGGACCAGCTGAGTCACCTTGGCCACATCACCAGACTCCTCCTCTGCATGTGGAGAGAGCAGCACCCATCCTGCCTCAGGGGCTGTGGTGGAGGCTCCAGCAGCCAGGAGGATTCGAAAACATCCCCTGCCAAGGAAGGGCTGGTTGTTTTTAGGACACAGGAACATGGTAGACTGTTTGGGGACACAGAGCAGGTGGTGCCAGATCCTGTGAGGTGGAGAGTTCTGGAATAGTCATTATTAGGAATTGAGGAACTGCCACTTATTGAGCACTTGCTCCAATACCAGGATTGATGGTCTAACAGAGATGCATTGTTATGCTCAATTTATGGAGGAGAGAAGCCAAGTCCCAGAAGGCTCAAGTGACTTGCCCAAGGTCACACATTTAGTCAACACCCAGGCCTGCCTCACTCAAATGCAGGCTCTGACCGCTGTGCTATACTGCCTCCTGCCCCTGTGATGGCCCCCGTGATGAGGTGTAAACAGTGCTTGTCTCTTAGGGACCAGTGACAATAAAAGTTGCCTTTTCTTAAGTACCTACTGGGTACCAGGAACCCTACAGATGTTATTGTTCATCCTTCCGACAACCCAAGGAGTAAGGAATTATTATCCCTATTTTACAGATGAATAAACTGAGGCTCAGAGAGTATGAAACGACTTATCCAGGGTCACACAGCATGAAAGTAGGGGGGCTGGGATTTGAACCCAGGCCTGTCTCATTCCAAGAACAGAAGAGAAAGCCATCTCCATGGTGGACTCAATTAAGAGTTTTTTTTTTTTTTTTTTTTAGCTTACGTCTAGGGTTCTTGGAACCTCATCTTTAGAGATGAATTCTTGGAAGGCCTTTCATCCTCTAGTCAACTTATTACAAGAGATCCAGGAAAACCTGGCAGAGGAAAAAAACAAACAAACAAGACAAACTCAGGATTTTCCAGTAAGTTCTTAGACTGAATATCTTCTGGCCTGCACAAAGGAAGCAGGGAGAACTGAGCTGCTCCCAGCACTAAGGAGGACAGGGTGGGCGTGGGGTGGGGGCAGAAATACATCCAGAGGGACTGGGCTTGTACCACCTCTGAGCAGCTGCAGGGAAGACTCTGGATGCCGGAGGGGAGTTTCCTGCAGTGGTAAACACTAGCCCTGAGTCCTAGAGGGTCCAAGCCGGAAGGAATCTTGAAAACAACCTCAGTGAACCCTCTTAATTTCATTGAACCATTTTTACACAGAGTGACCTTAAGATTTATCCTCCAGACCGGCAGACTTTTGTGAGTGAAAGGGGACACTAAGATGTTGACCTGTTAACTGATCCACAACAGGTGTAAATCAGAACTGTCCTAGGGAAAGCAGTGTGTTTGGTCATCCTGATTTTACAGGGCCTTCCCAGAGGGGAGGATGCTGTGAAGAGGCAAAGCACAAATAGCGAAAATAGGAAGATGGTAAAACAAGACAAAAGAACAGGAGATGGGACCCTGAGGTGGAGAAGCAGTGACTTCCGCCAGTGGACACCTATGCAGCCTGGGCTCTGTGCCGGGCCCAGCCCGGGCAGCATGACAGCAGGAGCTGAGGTCTGCAGATAGCATCTGGTATTTGTGGGCACACGTGTCCCTCTCACCAAACTTGGACTTGAAAAGTGCAGAGAGCGAGTGTGATTCATTCTGTGCCTGTCCCAGGCTCAACACCATCCTGGGTCCTGAGTAAATGCCCTCCAAATGTTTCTTGGTGGAATTCATGCCTGTGGGCACGGCTTTCCTGAAGGGTGCCAGGGAAGATGGTGTTTCCCCTGGAGCAGAGAGTCAAGGCCCTGTCTCTGAGGAGCTGTTAGGTTCAATAGGGAAGGCAAGGCTATGTGTACAGGTAGAGCTTATTGGCTGTCATCTTGTCCGTGTTACTTAACCTCTGAGTCTCGGTTTCCATGTCTGGGAAATGGGGAGGATCGTTACTGATGGTAGGAAGGGCTAAATGAGATGGTGTATGTAGGTGAATGGTAGCCTTTATTATTATTCATAACATTCTGGGAAGCAGAGCTCGGTTTCCTACTGAAAAGATGTATGTTAACAATCAGAATAGTCCAGAAAGGAAACAGACTACCCAGGGAGGTGGTGAGTTTTCCATCACTAGAAGGCTTCACGCAGGGGCTGTCTGGCGTGGATGCTGTAAATGAGATGACTACCTTTGGGAGGGAGGCTAGGCTAGTGGGACACTGGGAGAGTTGACAGATAACCACTGGCGTAAAAGCCGGCGAGACTTGAAATCCTGCGCATGAGAGTGACGTATTTATTCTTCTCATGGCCCCGGGAAGACTGTGCCCTCGGCCAGCCAGGGGAGCGCACAGCGGCAACAAGGCTGGGATTGGGAGCTGGCGCCTTGAGAGACGGTATCTGCCTCCGAGAGGGAGAACAGGAAACAGGCGGAGGCCAGCCTGAAAACTTCCACGTTTTCCCACGTGCAACACCTCCTTGCTGGTTCCAGGGCCTCCCATTTTGGCTCAGGAAGGAGAAGGCTTGTTTAGGACTCGACTCTCCGCAGTTCTGATGGCAGCCAGATAAAGCCTGGATTAGGCACACCTGTTGGCTCCTGGCTCCCTCCCCGGAGCACCCTTCCTCCACTTGAAGGCTGTGATCTCCCCTCTGACTCTGGTCTCCGGAGCCTCATCACGTGCCTATGGCTCTGAGAGCACCAACTGCTTCTATGCATGGGGTCTTCACCCAGACTGGCTGGGCATGAGGGGTACTGGGAACCCCCAGAGCTAGGATGCAATGCAGAGTAAGAGCCCAACCTTTCCATCTGACAGAGGGGGGCAGGGGTGGCCTGGAGTTGGAGGCAGAACTAGAAAGAGACCTGTTGGTTGCCACACCTTGCCCAGGCACATGTCCATGACCTTCTCTCTTCTGAAGGCAAGTAGGGCTAGAGGTGGTCATATGAGAGCACTGTGGACGGAGGTGAGCTGAGAGTCTGGACTGGACTTCAAGTGTAGCTTCCCCACTCTGTCTCCAGCCATCATGCTGATGTCTTGGCAGCATTGTGGTCTTCTCCCTGCATTCATGATGTTAAGGACACCCCACTGTGCCCTCAATGCTTCCCCTCCCTCAGCAAACATCAAACCTGACTGCTCTTGCCTGCACGCTGGCAACTCCCAAATCGGGCTCCACCTGGGTTCTCTCTCTAGGACGCCATTGCTGAGCTGGCTCCAGCAGGTTCGTCAAACTCAATGCCTCTAGAACAGAATTCACCAACTCCCCCCACTCCCAACCCCTTACACTTCATTTTTCAGTCAACAGCAACACCATTCACTTCCCTACTTCAACCAGAAACCTGGGGACCAGTCCAGAGCAGAGCTCGGCAAACTTTAGCAGGCATACGATCACCTGGAGACCTCGTGCAGACACGCAGCCTGAGCCCCACGCTGGACATCCCAATTTGTTAGGGCCAATGCTCTGCATTTCCAGCAAGCTCCCAGGTGATGCTGATGCTGCTAGTCATTCATGGTCCACACTTTGTGTAGCACTAGTCTAGACTCATCTCTGTCTCACTCCCTTTATCCCATTGTTTACTATTATTATTGATAGTATTATTGCCATCCATTTTTAAAATAGTTAACATTCATTGGTTAACTATTATATATAGGTGCCAAGAACTGTACTAGGCACGCATTTTAGCCTACAAAGATGTACCGAGTGCCAGGTGCTGTAATAGGTACCTGCACGTTGATGCAAAACATACAAAAGCATCTTCCCACAGAGTTGACATTCTGATAGAGGAAGAAACAACTTTAAAAGATAAATAAGTAAACTACAAAAAGAGAGTAACTTTAAATCCAGGAAGATCTCACCAAGAAGGTGACATTTAAGCAAAGTTTGAAAGAGAATTTATTTCATGTAGCCCAATGTCTCAAGATGCCCCTTACTTCATTTCTCTCAAACTGCTGCTGCTCTCATCTTCCAGCCCACTCCATTGGTTTAGGTCTCCACTCTCACTGGATGTCTGCCAGCAGCCTCCTGGCTGGTCTCCCTGGCTGGAGATTTTCCTTCTCCCACCCACCCTCCCCCTGCAGCTAAATAATTCTTCTACAAAGCAAATCATGTAACTCCCTTTGCCTAATGTCATTCAAGGATTCCCCCAATAACTTCAGGATGAAATGCAGACTCCTCAGCATAGTGGAGATTCCAGGCTCCTGGTGAGAAGATTCTGCACGGCTCTCCAGCTTCTCCGCTTCCCACACGCCCCCACCCACTTCGCCTTCCACACTCCAGCTGCTCTGGATTGGAATTTGTCAACTTCCCTCTTTGTCCCCCAAACTTATCACCAACCCACCCATCCTTATCTCCTTCTCTTTTGCACAAGGGGAAGCACCACCTGCCTGTCTTAGGGGCATCCCCCCATCCTCCCCTGCAGAGGGAAGGACCACCCACCCTCCCCCACAGAGATGCTCTTCAGCACCTGTCCTCTCCCTCCTCTGAATCTTCAAACTCTTTTTCTCCTTGGCTCTGTCTCATCAAGAGTTTCCCACGGTCAGCAGTGTACTCAGGAGTATTTCCCATTTTCTCCCTGGCCTCTTCGGCTGGCCAAAGAGGTCTCTTCAACCCTTCCCAAGGCAAGCTGCTAGAAAGAGGTCCATACACATACTGATGTCACTTCCTCACCTGAGGTTCGCTCCTCGACCCACTGGCACCTCACTCTGTGCTTCCATATGGGTTCTTGATGCCAACTGTCCCGGGGGGCCCCTCATCTCTTCACACCCTGCCCCTCCTGGGGTGATCTCATCCACTGGCATCTCTGTGATGCCCAGAGCTGAGTATTGACAGACCTACAGCATCGCTACTGGACATCCCACAGGCTCCTGAGACGCACATGCACCTAGCACAGAACCTGTCCCAGGGAGGCATTTTTCCTCTTGCTATGTACCTCTTCGCCTCTTCAGTCCCTCTCAGAAAATCCTGGTCAAATAGAGATGCCCTAGGGATTCCATTCACTTCCCTCTTGCTCAGGAACTTCTCTCTCCTCACTTTTGCTTTCAACTCCGCAACCATATCCAGCATTTTGGCCCTCACATGTGGTTCCACTAGAGTTTACAGGTCCCCAACCAAGAGCTATTTGGGTAATTGTCTCTAGTGGGTAGATCTGTGTCTTCCAAAAAAGATGTGTTCAAGTCCTAACCCCCAGTGCCTGTGAATCTGAGCTTTTTTTGGAAATAGATTCTTTGCAGACATAATCAAGTGACAATGAGCTCATACTGTATTTGGGTGCACTCCAGTCCAATGACTGGTGTCTTTATAAGAAGAGGGAAATTTGGACACACACACACATGGAGTAGGGCACTATGATGGTGCAGGCAGAGTTGGGTTATGCTGCCACAAGGAATGCCAAGGGTTGCTGGCAACCACCAGAAGCTAGGAGAGAGGCATGGAATGGCTCCTCCCTCAAAACTGTAAGAAGGAACCAACTCTGCTGACATCTTGACTTCTGACTTCTGGCCTCCAGAACCGTGAGAGAATAAATTTCTGTTGTGTTAAGCCACCCAGTTTGTGGTACTCTGTTACAGTGGCCCTAGCAAGCCAGTACACCCTCTATTTGTCCTTCTGTCCACCTGTGCAGCATTCCTCAGGACCTCCTCTGTACCAGGCCCTGTGGAAGGACCACCAGGGACCTCGAGTTAAATCAGACCTGGCTACTGCCCTTGAGAACTTCACTTGGAGGGCAAGATGGACATGTGCCCAGCTCCCTGTGCTCCAGGCACCATGAAACAAGCCACCACACAGGGACTGTGGGAATCTGGGGAGAGAATCTGTTCTGGCCAGGAAGTGGGTCTCTGAGGAGGTGGCGTTGAGCTCTAGAGGCTGCACATTCATCAGCCAGGTTTGCAGAGCAAGTGAGAACAGGCTCTTTACAGCCACTGAGCCCGCGAGGACCCCTGCCAAGTCCAGGAGCTGTGAGGGATCCTGGGAATGTTCTGCTTCAACATCATCAGTGCCTGCATGGGCGCTGAGGGGCTCAGACAGGGAAAAGGACTTGCCTGAGGCCATGTGGCCTGTGGAACCGTGTCACTGGATTTATAAAGCACTTTGTTGGACTTTCTTTCATCTAGTTGTATTATTAGTGTTGACAATTTTTTTTTTTAACTGCAAACCACCCCTGTTGGCAGGCTCTTTGGATGAGGGAAGAGATGCTTCCTCGGCTGAGCTGGGTGGGAGGGAGGCCCAGGCAGGGCTGCATGTCTCGTTATCTCGAAGTGGCTTAGGTCCTCACCCTGGCCCCTGCAGTGACCCAGGATAGGAGAAAGTTCTCTGTGGCCCTCCCACAGCCCAGTCTCCTCTCTCAGGAAGCTGGTTTCCCCTCTCTTTGTTCAGCTGGGTGTGTCTGTTTCCTTTTTTCTCTCACTGGTAGGCTGGGGGCCTTCTTTGGGAGGGCTCCATGGGGCTCCTGAGTGGGCTGGCGCATCTGTCCATCCTGTCCCCAACTGAAGGCCAGAGCTGGTTGGTTCATCTGATGACCCCACAGGACCTCCTGGGAGCTGGGCCTGAGCAGAAGAGGATTTATAAATCCTGAAGGGTGGAGCTGCCTCACCCTCCCCAGCAGGTTAGTTTTCCAGGGAGAAGCCTGTGAAGGGAGAGAAGGGTGAGGCCTGTACAGACAGGTCCCTGGGAGGCAGGAAAAGCATTGAAAGACCGTTTGTAAAGGTCTAGTCATGTCACCTCCTCCATGAAGCCTTCTGAGAGTTCCCCAGTCAGATTTCTATAGGAGCCCAATTCATGGCTGTATCCACAGGCTCAGGCCTAGGCAGTGGAGCCAGGAAGTACCTCCCACTCCTCAGATGAGAAAACAGAGGCACAGAGAAGGGGACTGGACATGCCTATATCACACAGGCCGGTGATAGCAGAGCAGGAGTTCAAACACAGTACTTTTAGCTTCCAGTACAAAACGATTTCCCCTAAAAGACGATTCATCTACGGCCAACATACGACTCTGTAATCAGACAAATGCTGTTTGGGCACAGCTGTTTTCTTCCTTTTCTTTTGAAAATCTGATTTTGGCAGAAGTTCCCCAGTTTACTGCCCCACCACTCCCTATTACAGTATACCCGGTCAGATTCACACTCTTCCGCTGCCTGATTGGCCCCTGTAGGCTTTCACTCAACATTCATTCAACAAATATCTATTGAGCATCTAACAGGTGCCAGGTACTGGGAAAACCCATGGGCAACCAAGATGGAAGACAAGCCCCCGCTCTGATAGTGTGTGCCTTCTAGTGGCACTTGTTTTCAGCTCCTTGTTCTACAGCTGTTAGCATTTCCAGTTTGGTCCCACTTGTCTACCACCCGTAGTAGAAGAGATTAAGGTGGGATAGAGTCATGGAAAGACCCCAGACTTGTTTTGCATTCCAGGGTTGATGACTCAGACCATACAACTTTGCAAGGGTCTTATCTTCAGTTCCCTTTCTTATTACAGCAGTCTATAATCTTTACCCTACTTCCCCCCTAGGGTTGTGTGAAAGTCAAATGGGGCTTTGTAGATGGCAGTGGGCTCTAAACACGGCATGATTATGACCTCGAGGGATGCTGAGCTTCTCACCTGTTCAGGAAATAGTACTGCTCTGAGGCAGGGGGCTGGCCTACATGGCTTCCCAAGACTCTCTCAGCCCAGGGGAGGGGTGAGAACTTCCAAGGCTCCCCCTGATACCCACTGCCAGACTGTGATAAGAACAACCAGGTGTCTCTTACCTCCATCTAGGGTCATCAGCCTGAGGAAGTGGTGAGAGGCACCCCAGAGGTCAGGAGGAGAGCCAAGACTCCTTGGTTGGGGAAATCTCTCACCCACCTGTGTCAGGGGCTCAAGCCCAGGCTGTCACCTATGGCCAGACCTCACCTCTCGATGGGAGCTCCTCATATCTTCCAAGCTATCAACAAGGCCAGCTTCTTCCTTCTCTAGAAAGAGTCTGACCTACAGCACAAAGAACCGGGGTTAGCCCCAGGGAGGGACTTACTGGTGCGAGGAAGGGTGGCTGAGGCTCAGGATGGAAGCTTGGGGCTAGAGAGGGAGCTGTGTAGCATGGCTTGGGTGGGGTCTGTCCTGGAGTTGGGTGGGACAGAGGCAGATCTCAAGATGGTTTGCTATGTATTGCTTGGAGAGAGTCATCATGATTTCATTTTTCTAGCTCTTCTCAGGGAAATAGACTTACAGCTGCAAACTCTTCTGACTGCAATCATTTATTGGATGGGCTTTCACCAAGATCATTTCAGCTCTGATACTCGCAGGTCTGTGGCAATTCTTATTGGTTATGGAAATGTCATGCCAGAAATCTCCTTTTCCCATCCCTTCCCATACCTGCAGGACTACATGGTTAAAATGTATATGTAGGGGAGGAAGAGATTTCCTCTATCCACTCTAGGTCCTTCTGGCTGGGACGAATTAAGTTGACATGAAACAGAAAAACAGGAAAAAAATCAAACAGAGCTTTATAGCATGTATACCTGGGAGAGACCCAGGGAAAACTGGGTAACTTGCCTAAATGGTGGAGGCTCTCATCTTAAATACCATCTTCAGCTAAAGACAAAAGAGGATGTTGCAGGTAGGGGGAGTCAGTTATGGGAGATTACCAGAAAAGCACACTAAACAAGAGTAAGGTTATTATGCAGATTTAAGTCCTCACCTTCCACATTGATAAGAGTTTCTAGAGATAAGGTCATCCCCCCTTTTTCCTGGTACAGAGAGGGAGATAACTTTACAGATGGAGATTTCCCTTACAAATGTAAATGTCTCTTACAAAGGGTAAATTCCACTTTTCAGAGCTTCTCCCATGTCTGCAGTTTTTAAAAGTAACCAGCCCAAAATAATCCTCATGCTAAAGAGATAAATTTTGGGGTGGCCAACTCTGATCTCCCAAGTCTCGCCTTTGAAACTAAGAAGTTTCACAGTCCTTTGAAACTTTAAGAAGTTTCATAGTCTAGAAGTTGAGTAGTAGATTGTTCCATATCACTGAATACATTTTTTAGTCCTGATAGTAGATCAGTCCAGTTAAATTCATTTCAGGAGGCGGTGATGCAGGTGGGCTCTCAAAGTTAGGCCTATATTGTGGAAGCAAGCAATCACATATTTAATAAGAAGTATTTCTATGGAAACAAAAAGAAAAACAAGGTTAATGGTCAGAGCAATTGCTAAACTGGTTTAAATTATAAACCAGTTTCTGAGTTCAAAGGACAGCCAGTTAAGAAGATTTCTAGATGTCAGTGTCAAAGCATCTTTTGCAGCTTAAAATGTCTCTGATGATGTCATTAAGTGTTCAGGTATCCTTTTGAGTGTTACACAGCAACAGGCATGCTAGCGTGGTGATCTCTCTTAAGTTTATATCAAGTTATTCAGCTTCAGTTTGCAGGGCTTCAGGAACAAGGGTGCTTTCAGTTCCCAATGATTTCGAATAAAAATGATGGAAAAAATTGAAAATGTTAGTTTGGAAATTTGTAGCCAGATATTTCAGGAGACTAGAAGAATTCAGGATCCAGTCCAGTTTACAGGTAGAAAACAAAAACTTCAAAGACAATTAACACAACTAGGATGTAATATCCACAAATGTGTATTATAGTTTTTACTGAAATATAATTTTTCCCTCTAAAATCACCCTCATTTTTACCAAAGATAGCCAAATTAAGACTAACTAGTTTGTAAAAGAAGTCTAGTTTCAATAAATTTGGCCCAATTATTTACATAAGTACAGCAAGAATAGCAACTGATCAAATAGGCTTTTTAAAATCTGCTTTGTTGGATCTTTTTATAAGGAATCTCAGATTGAACTTTAAAGGCCTCTCGAGGCCAGGAAAGCCAAACCAAGGACTTTGTCATCAGACTTGCCTGTAATACCTACAGATTTGGGTAAATTCCTCTCTTCTTTTGAGCTTCCCCAAAATATTAAGGTTCCTTGCACCTGCCAGATAAGTGACCTTCCTTACTTACACAGTAAGGTTGCTGTTTGGAACACTGTAAACAAGGTACCAGGCCAATATTTCCAAGTGGCTTTATTCCATAAAGTCCAATCTTTGTCTCTCAAAAGCTGTCTGATCATGTCTGAGTCCATACATGTTTCTGTCAAATAAGGCATTCCAGTCAAAGCTTTGGTAATATAACCAATGTTTCCAATTGTGTCCTGTTATAAGGAGAACAGATTCTTATCAAACTTATGCAAATAACTATATTGCCATGAAATAAGAATATTCACTTATTAAGAGTTTCCAAATTCTGGAGGGATTGGGTAGAGAGAAAAAGAAAAATGTTTCAATTCTGTTTACAAAAGTATAATTTACCAAACTGCTATAAGTTGTAGTTAGCTTAAGAAAAGAGAGAAAAAGTCTTCTTTAAATCTGAAAAAATTTTTTTTAAATCAGCAATATTTCAAATGAGAAGTCATAAAAATTAAAATCATCCTCATTGGTTCATTCAGTCCTGTGTAATCAATTCTTGATCTAAATCTTCTTTTAACAATTTTAGGGGGCCATCAGTTTCTCTGTTAGAGTTCTGTAATGTCTTACCCAGTTCAGTTTTATAATATGAAAGAAACCTGTATTCCATAGTAAATGTCAGAGTCCTTTCTATGAATCTCTCTGAAGATGAAAACATTTGCAAAGTCATCAGAGTAAAACAATAACTGTCCGTAACTGCCAAAAGACTTAAAAAGGACAATTGACAAAGAAACTTGGTTATTTCTGTGACATACAACACTTTAAGATAATAACTAGAATTATGACTGATAACTAGGACAGATCAGAATTCCAGGAATATTATATAATTTTTAGAATGCTTAGATCAATAACATTTACCCACACAATATCATAGGTCCATATGAAACAATGCTTAGCTATCCATTTAACCATGGTGACAGTTAAAGATTTTCAGGCAAATTCAGAAAATTAAATGGCTGTATGAAAAACCTTAGAACCTGTGATTAAAGACCTGATAAAAACAATATAGGAAATTTACTTTGATAAAACACAAAATCCCTACCCTTCTGGTAGATTACTCAAAGAAGAAAACTTTCATAATCTCTTTACCAAGAGCAGACTAAAAGTTTAAGAAAATTATCCTTTTAAGAGAGAGGGAGAAAAAAAACAAATTCTAATTTTGCACTAGCTTACTTTTGATATTAAAACTTATTTACTTAATTAAGTTCATTTTAATCAAAATGGCCAACTTGACCATGCACAAAACTCTTTTCAGAATTTCTCTTTCATAAACCTTTTAACTTTCTTTTTACATTCAGAATTTGTCCCATGCCTCATTTTTTCTTTCCTCCTAGTACTTTAGGACACATTTCTTTCTTAACAAAACAAACAAAAATATTTCCGTTATTATACCTTCTTTACTAAAAGCATATCTCACTTTCCTTGAATACAAACATATTTTCCTTATTAATTTCTAGTAGCTTTAATCCTATTAGAATTTTTAACCCTTAGAAACCTTAATTTTTAAGTAAAAACTAAGTAAGCAATTATAAACTTTCTTTTACATTAGCATTCTGTGGCTTGACAAATTTATAAACGTTCTTCATAATTTCTGGAATCATTTTTCTTATAATACCATGGTATTTTTCTTATAGTACCATCTTTTAATAAAACACAAAACATGTTTACCAATAGATCCAAAACACCTTTTAGTTTTTCTGTAATAAGAAGCCAAAAGTAGATAAACTTATTTAGTAATGTCTAATATTTTATTTGAAAATGATCTATAAATACTCAATGAATTTTTATCATTTAATTTAACCTATCAAAACTTTAAAGTTTCAAGGAACCAAAGAGATTTTTGAAGCTATTTTAAATACATGTCATAAAATATAATTATTGCTAAAAGTTTATCTATAAACTCTAAATCATTTGTTCCCAACAATTATGTTTATATTACCCAAGAAAACTTCATGAGACATTAGACAAAATCAGCAATTATTTTGTTATTATTTTTGTTAACCAGTTTTGTAATAAAGATAACATCAGATTATTTGACCAATAAATGTAGAATAAAGGCCGCATGTCTGCATCATATCCACTGCTGATAACTCTGAGGACATGCCTATTTTAATCAAACCAACAAACTTAAACAAGCTTTCATTTACCAAAGATTATTTTATATCATGTTAACTTGAAAGACATGTAAGCGCTTACTTTAAGTCAATTAAACAGAGTTCTTAATTTTAGATATACCCTCTGGAGGTAAAATATCACACATGTATAACACACATATAGACACACATAAACACACAGGTAGACACAGACAGAGACATTAAATTTTTGTCATGAATCAGGTGCAATACAAAACACTACTTTCTGAGAAACATTTGCATTTCAAAGAATGGCTCTTACGTGCTAGAGAAGATGGGAGAAGAAAATCTACATCATAAAGACACAGAGAAAGTAGTCAATTTTTCTTCAAGATGGAATTTCTGGGGCATATTTGCTTTATTAGTTTCTAATGCCTCAATCTTTTGTCTCAATCAATAGCTAGAAGCATTTTGAGGAATAGCAGAGGCTTTGGGATTGGCAAAAAACAGGTGACCTTTGAACTGCTTTCTAGAGACATACTCCTGGCCTTGAAGAGATTTGTAATACAAAGATGGTTGCTTCTAGTTCCCCGAAGAACTGGATTACATTTTGAATGACAAAAAGAGGCTGATCCACCCTTCTAGCTACAGTTTTTTTCCAATTGCTTTTTTTTTTTCGTGAGGAAGGCTGGCTCTGAGCTAACATCCATTGCCAATCCTCCTCTTTTTGCTGATGAATATTAGCTCTGGGCTAACATCTGTGCCCATCTTCCTCTATTTTGTCTATGGGATGCCGCCACAGCATGGCTTGATGAGTGGTGTGTTGGTCCATGCCCGGTATCCGAATCCACGAACTCCAGGCTACTGAAGCAGAGCACATGAACTTAACCACTGCGCCACTGAGCCGGCCCCCTCAATTGATTTTTTTTTAATATCAGGGAAAATTTTAAGAGGTGAATCAAAAGATTTTTATGTTCTAAACTTTCAGGACAATGTATCACACCTTTAAAATTCTGCAGAAAGCACTAACAAAGGCCCTTTTTTCTAAGTGTACAATTTAACCCTAGACCAATTTACCTTGGGGGGTTGGAGGAAGCTTTTATTATCTTCTTAGTAGTACCTGATATAAGCCTCTAGTTTTTATCTCATGCAGTGTGGGCTCAGGCAACCATATTGACTCCCCCCCCTTTTTTGAGGAAGATTGGCCCTGTGCTAACGTCTGTTGCCAGTCTTCCCCTTCTTTCTTTTTTCTCCCCAAGGCCCTAGTACATAGTTGTGTATCGTACTTGTAGAGTCCTAGCTCTTCTATATGCGACACCACCTCAGCATGGCTGGACCTGCGGTGAGTAGATCCATGCCCAGGATCCAAACCAGCAAACCCTGGGCCACCGAAGCAGAATGCGTGAACTTAACTGCTATGCCACCAGGCCGGCCTCTGACTTCCCTTTTGTAAGTTTAATTACCATTGTCTTAAGGGCAGATTTATATGTTGTCTTACAATCAGGCAAGGGAAACGTTCCCCAGTGAGACACAATCTCTATCCCTACAATACAATCTATAATAGAATCAGATAGAGATGCAATCACTTCACATACAGCCCATAAATGTATCAGTTTTTCTACAAAATTGCATCTGAATTCCATCAAGTCTCATACCTTTAATCATTGTTTTCATTAGGACTTTATTAATAGGTCTTGGTCTTATAATTTTGGATAGGGGAAGTATTCCCAGTCAGACATTTTAAAACATACTCAGACCAAGCTGATATAACCTTTTTCTATAAAATTAGTGCAGACATTTCAACCTTTATAATGTTATCAACACTTACACTTTTACTTTTTCTCAATTTAATTGTAACCTGAGTTAGAGTCTTAAGCCTAGTTATTATTATTTTTTTGTATTTCCTTTTTTTAATTTGGCCTTTTTATAGGTACCAATACAACAATTATGATGAGAGCTCTCAAAAAATTTTTTTTTCCAATTTAGAAGTTTTTCCAGTTTAAATGATCCATCATCTGGCCACATTGACAAGTAGGATCTTAACAGTGACTCATACCAATAAGCTTAACCATGGATGCAAGAGGCAAAAGAGATCCAGAAGTTCACTCCCAAAAAGTCTAAGAAAGCAAAGGCCATCATTGCACAGCAAGCAACGAAGGTTGAGATGACAAAGGCCCCTTATGAAAGCAATTGGGACCCCTTATGACAAACTCCCCTGAGAGCTGGCACAGCCAGACAAAGAGAGTCCCTTGGAACCCCAGTCTACTTGACTGGCTGCCAAGATGTGTGCCAGTACATGCATCCTCTGGATGGTGGAGACCAGAAAGGTCACAAAGCCAAGCTCTCAAGACAGAACAAGACAAAAGAAAAAAAAATAAAACCTCATTAACAGCTTTAGCTAAACCTTGGGTCTCTTAGAGCCAGAATAATACCTAGGAGGGAGGTGCCACAGGGTTGGGGATCGTGTGTGCTTTTACAGAGTACCTCACCATTGGACGGACATTTCCTTGAAGTTAGTGGGGGACCTGTGTCATCTACCCTGTTCTGTGACCAAGTGATCATTTCACAGGAGACTTCTTGAGGTGGCGAGTGCCCTGATGGCTCTTAACTGCTCGAGCTGCACCCACCAAATTGTAGGCTTTTTGGCTTCCAAGATGCCCTTAGCAACAGCTGTCACCTCATATGCATATTCCCAGACAACAGGCTTATAGAGATGCCTGTGTCTTATGACAAATGACAACAAAGACAGAGACAAGGAAAAATAGTGACTATTTCTGGGAGGATAAGGATCAATTAACCAATGAGTACTCAACCAAATCCTAGAGTCGCTGAGTCCAAAAAGCTAGCTTCACCAATATTTTCTCTTGCTAATCTAAATTTAGAAAAAGAAAATATTCACCACTCTTACTTTCATTGGACCCTACAAGCAGAGATCCGGGAGACTCAAGTGGTAAGAACTCTCACCTCCTGCTGGTTCTTGTCAGGGGTCCAGGATCTCTTGGCTGCTGTAGTCCAGGAGCAAGTGGTGTCTGGCCAGTGAAATTTTATCCCACCCAGGTCACCAAACTGTAGGGGAGGAAGAGATTTCCTCTACCCACTCTAGGTCCTTTTTTGTGTGTGTGTGAGGAAGATCAGCCCTGAGCTAACATCCATGCCAATCCTCCTCTTTTTGCTGAGGAAGACTGGCTCTGAGCTAACATCTATTGCCAATCCTCCTTTTTTTTTTTCCCCCTTTTTCTCCCCAAAGCCCCAGTAGATAGTTGTATGTCATAGTTGCACATCCTTCTAGTTGCTGTATGTGGGATGCCGCCTCAGCATGGCCGGAGAAGCAGTGCATCGGTGCGTGCCCAGGATCCGAACCTGGGCCACCAGCAGTGGAACGTGCGCACTTAACCACTAAGCCATGGGGCCGGCCCTAGGTCCTTCTGGCTGGGCTGAATTAAGTTGACACGAGACAGAATAACAGGAGAAAATCAAACAAAGCTTTATAACATGTATACATGGGAGAAACCCAGGAAAACTGGGTAACTCGCCAAAATGGCAGAGGCTCTCATCTTAAATACCATCTTCAGCTAAAGACAAAGGAGGATGTTGGGGGTAGGGGGAGTCAGTTATGGGAGATTACCAGAAAAGCACACTAAACAAGAGTAAGGTTATTATGCAGATTTAAATCCTCACCTTCCACACTGATAAGAGTTTCTACAGAGAGGGAGATACATTTACAGATGGAGATTTCCCTTACAAATGTAAATGTATCTTACAAAGGGTAAATTCTACTTTTCAGAGCTTCTCCCATGTCTGCAGTTTTTAAACTAAGCAGCCCAAAATAATCCTCATGCCAAAGAGACATATTTTGGGGTGGGCAATTCTGATCCCCCTCATACACTTGATACACAAATGTAAAATTGAGGGAACAGCAACACTGGGTTAATGGAACACCAGAGACTGACAATGATTGAGTACCTCAAGCACTGTGCTGAGTCCTTTTCAAGAAGCATCTCCTTAATTCTTGCAGTAATGGGTAATATATAATGTGCCAGCTACCACCCAACTGCTATTATTCCCATTTTACAGATGTAGAAACAAAGGCACAGAGAAGTTACATAAACTTCCCAGGATTGTACAGCATACGGAGCAGAGCCGGGACTCAAACCCAGGCAGCTCAGCCCCAGAGTGTGTGCTCATAGCCATCGTGCTCTAAGCCCCTCATCCACCCTGAGATGCGGGGATTATGATCATCTCCGGCACACAGAAAACCTAACCAAATTGCTCTATCACGCACAAGCATGAGGAAGAAAGTCTTTTGTGACTGCCCTAAACATATTTAGAATTGAACAGTGACAACCTGCACTCTTTGTGTCTCCAGCGTTCTTTGCCAAGAACACTTAATCCTCACTCCCCACAAAGATAAGCAGAGTGGGCATGTGGACCTTCATGTTTCCCAGCAGACAGTGGTGTGAAGCCAGGGCACCCCATACCTGGGCTGCAGCTGCCTTGGCTGCACCTTCTCTGACTTGGGTGTGGCAGATGGACAGGTACTGAATGATGACTGCTCTCTGATGGGTTGTTAGGGCTGGAAGGGGCTTTAGTGACCATGGAATGATGAGATTAGTCGGCCAGGCTGGGCACCGTGCCAAGCACTTACCTGGGCAACTTCTGGCCTCCTTTGATCAGTGGAGCTCCCTAGCCTGAGGCTCATTTCCTAGGGTTCTCTGCATCTTAATTAGAGAATGACCACAAGTGTGCTCCTTTGTTTTGAGTCTGAGCATGAGAGTGTGTTAAGGAAGGAGGAAGATCATGTTGGATCCTCTGGAAGGTGAATTTTCGGCCTTCCTGGTTTGCATGCTCTCTCAAGCTGCGGTTAACAAGCCTGGGGCCTCTAATGCTGCTGACCTGTAGCATGTCCCCTGGAGGCAGCTAGAGGGGAAGAGTAGCACCAGACTGATGAGCTGGAGACCTTGAGTAAGTCGCTGAGGCTCGCAGAGCCTCCCTCTGTTCCCTGACCACTTTGTGGGTGAGCCCTAGGATCACTGAGATAAAGGAGAGAGGCTGCTTTGTAAACTGTAAAGTGAGAGACCCATGTGACCCGTGATCGGTGCTTGGTTGTCAGAAGGACCAGTTTATCTTAGTCCGGCTCCTTAGCCTCCAGGAGGCTCCAAGCTTCTGTTATCTTTCCCTTCTGCATTGCTCAAAGTCCAGATTCCTCGGTCACTGAGTGTAACAGATCTTCCCTGAGCTCCTTGGGAGGTGCTCCGTGGTGCTTGGTATTGGGGCAGGGACACAAGAGAAGGAAAAAGCAGAGCCTGTCCATGGTCCTGTGGCCCTCAAGCCCGTGTCAGGGGAAGAAAGAATGCCCAAGAGAAGGCAGCTTCCAGCAGGAAGATTTCCGTTCATTTTTGTTCTTAACATACACATGGAAAAGGCACATTTGTGATGGATTTTCACCAAGTGGACACACCTGTGTAACCACTAGCTCAGGAAACAGCAGGACCAGCTCAGGAAACAGTAGGACCAGCCCCCCAGGAGCTCCCCTGGGCCCCTTCCTAGTCTCTCCCACCCCCATCCTGACTTCTAGCACCCCAGATTGGTTTTGCCTGTTTTTGAACTTTAAATAGATGGAAGCATCCAGGGCTTCTTTTGCTCAATATTGTGTGTGTGAGATTCATCCTGTTGATGTTGGTGGCTGTGGTTGGTTCATTCGCCTTGCTTATTTAGCATCCCCTGCTAGAGCCCAACTAATCTGTTCTGACGACGGGCCTTGGGGTCGTTTCCAGGTTTGGGTGCACTATGAACGTTCCAATCCCTGTCTCTTGGTGAGCTTATGTACATGTTCCTTTGACTATAGACCGGGAGTGGAATGACTGGGTCATAAAGTATGCCTTTGTGCAGCTTTAGTACATAGCAGCAGGAAAGACTTAAGCAAGTTGTTAGGCAGGACTTCCAGACTCTAATGATTGTGGTCAACTAGCACGTGCCCCCAGAGGAGGGGGCTGTGAAATTTCCTTTGGAGAACAGGAGGAAGAGGCTGGATTGGGCGTCATTTGCGGGGTGGGGGGCAGTCCTTGGCTCCTTTCTGTCGAGTTTTGGTCCCTCTCCTTAGTCTGGGGTTTCCAGACTGTACTTCTGGAAGGTGTCTGGGGCCACTTGGGGGGGATGGGGTAGGGTCCTTGAGCTTCATTTCCCTGCTTTGGCCAAAGTGCTCTGTGCCTCTCTTCTACACAATGTGGTTCTGAGAATGACCTCATGTGCTTTCTGAAAAAGATTTCGCTGTTTCAACCTTTGAAAATCCACTGCTCGAAGGCCCCTTCCAGCAGGAAAATTCTATTTTGGGAGCAGGAGGCGAGTGTGGGAAGGGTTAAGCATTATTCAGCCAAAGAGCTGGGTTGGCCCTCAATGACCTTTTCAAGATCTCATAGCTTGGTTTGCAATGCGGGAGATCTCATAACATTCTATAAAAATCGCATTCAAACAAAACAACTTCCGAAGCCTAAAGGATATAGAGGAAAGGCTTCACTTTGAGGAACATGTAGGTAGCATTTCAACAAGAGTTGAGGACTCTCTCTACTCTCTCCATTTTTTTTTTACTTCTCTGTTGGCTGTTCCTGGTAGTCGTCACTTGGGATTGTTTGGCTTCAGAACAGTTCCCATTTTTGCCAAGGAGTGGGTGATGTGAGAGGCCTCTGTGTCCCTCTCAAGAGTGGTGGCCTTCCCTCCTCCAACACCAGGCCTAGTTTGGACCTGTAGTTTCGCTTGGCGAGGGAGGCCAGGCCACTCAGGGGCCCAGAGAGAAACGTGTCTGCCTTTGCCTGTAGCTCTGAGTCAACAGGCCTGATAACCAGCTCATATCCTGAGGCCATCAAGGAACAAAGCCCTTGGCTGCTGCGGGATCTGTCTACCCCCCTCTTCCTGAAACAGCTGTTTACTCTTTTGACAGGAGGACTTGGAACGCAGCACCTTCCCTTCCTCCCAGCCCTGCCTGCTTCTGCGGATTGGAGCTCAATAGGACTTTGCTGTTTTGTCTTTTACTCTGAGGGGAGAGAAGCAGACGATGAGGTATGTGAAACGTTGAAATGATTTACTTCTGCATTGTCGGGGTCACGGGGGGAATCGCGAACAGGCTGCGGCGTGCATCCACCCGGGGCAGGCACCTCGCTCTCCCCCTAACCCTGTGCTGGTCCCCTCAGTAGTTCTGGAAGAAGACAAAGTCATTTTCTCCCTGGCATCGGATCTAGAAGTGGGAGCTGGCGGGATCCTGGCTCAGGGACTTCACTGAAAGTTCTGCTTTATTTTGCTCCCCCTGGCAGGACCTCACAGGGCTGTGGCCAGCATAGCTGTGGCCTGGGGTTTTCTTTGCAGGATTCAAAGTGATAACACAGGGCAGCAGGGTAAGTCTTGGGCCTGGGGCCAGCATTGTGGGTGGATGCAGAGCGCTCTCAGGGCAGTGCAGCCCCCTCATTTACCTTACCTTATTTCTCTCGGGAAAAGCCTTGCACAGTGATTTCTGGGCCAGGCAGCAAGGAAAAGCTGGCTGGATCCAGGCTTCAGATTCCTGAAGGGGAGTCAAGAAAAGGCACGACAAGATGTACCTCAGAGAACAGGTTGTTCCGATGGCGGTGGCTGGAGAGACAGTCGTGAATTTAGTCTGAAACTGTCTCTCAGTCTCCTCGTCTGTGTTTACTCTGACCCTCCTAATGAAAAACATAACTGGAAACAGCCTTCCATGCGCTCTTTTTTTCAGGATTTGTACCATGTTTCTTTCAATGGGGAGCATTTCTCTGCAATGCCCACCAATACAGAGAAGTTTTAAGGTAAAACAGCACTCTCCCCCAGCACCATCCCCATACCAAGAGCTGAGCCTGGGAGGCAGAGGGTCTGCTTCAAACTCGGCTCCCCTTCTGGGGGAGCCCAGTGACCTCAGCCTTTGCTGAAGCTCAGTTTCCTCAGCTGAAAAGCCGCTGCTCTGACCATGGTGAGGGATGAACAAGACGGGGTGCGTGAGGAGAGTCCACCCCAGGCACACAGGAGGTGCCTGGACATGGCAGAGGAGTTGAGCCAATGCTCACCAGCTGGTCCAAGGAGAAGCTAGTCCCTCAGGGAGTCTAGCCTGCGATTGGCTAGCTTTGGGTCAGTCGCTGTATGATAATCATGAAAGGGAAAGTGAGAAGATGTGCCAAAGAGACCCAGGTGATTAGTCCATGGATGAGCCTTCATGTTTACTGAGGACAGAGTGGTTAAAAGTGGGCAGTGGGGGCTGACTCCCTGGACCTGAATCCCACCTCCACCACTTTATGCTGTGTGACATCGGACAAGTTACTTAACCTTTCTGAGCCTCTGTTTTCATATCTGTAAATGGGGATAATAGAGTGACTTCACAGCGTCGTTGTGAGACTTAACAGAGAGACTGCTGGTAAAGTGTTTAGCCCAGGGCCTGGCCTAAGTTCAGTTGGGGAGCATTCAAGTGTTGCAGGGCCTGAAACTTATTCAATTTCAGGGCCCTCTTTCAGAAAAAGAATGCAAAGTTGCAAATACAGTATTACGCATGGAAGTGAATATTTAGAACATGAGAAGACATATCACAACAAATAACAAAAACTGACAAATACTCCAAATAGGACAAAATCCAGAAAACAACATAATAAAATGACATGAAAATAATATAAAATGCTTAGTATTACTTAGCTATCTAATGCACCTGCCATACTTTGGCTGCATACTCTTGGATTGCCTCTTTATTGAAACGATTATAGAGACAAAAGAAAGACAAATCAGTTTTGCCTCTAGCTGGTTAATCAGCTGTTACTTTTTGTTACCGAGAGTTTAGAAAAGTTTCCTTCTGCTTCACAACTTGTTATTGGCGATGCCACATCCGTAAATCTTTCGGCAGTTTCTCGCTCGGGTGGCTCGGGCCAGAGCGCTGCAGAACTCAGCTCTTTGGTCCTGGGTGGGGTGGGGGAGGTGGGCATGAGGTGGCTGTGAGGCCTGGATCATCATGACCCCTGAGCAGGCAGCAGAGCAGCATCTAGTTTAGCTCCTTCTCCTTGGGATCAAAGTGGGAGACTCCTGGGTGCTCAGCAAGGTCCACCTGGGGCAGGTTGTTACTGGGACTGAGGTGGGTGTGCAGGTAGTGGAGTCAGTCCCTCGGCCCCGCCTGCAGCCGCAGGACAGGCACCAAGGCTGGAGTGATTTCCCCAGGTATTCCTTGTCTCTGGGAAGCATTTGGGCCTTACCCACCCCAAGGAGAGATAAGGCCCAGTCTTGCAAGGGGGCCTGACCCTAGGCTTCACTAGCTTCTCGATCAGTTAGCCTCTGGGTTCAACTTAACTTGTGTTGGTTGCCAACCCTGTCATTTGATCATCAATTCAAGGAATCCATGCGGGCCCTTGCAGCAAGATGAGCCCTACCTGGCTACCCTCATCAAATGAGAATTCCAGCCCAGGGGTTGAATTTTCCTCCCTATCTTGGGTCAAACAGGGATGCCTGTCGTGGAAAATTAAGTCCAAGGACTTGTTTCATGGATGGGGAGACTGAGGCCAGAGAAACCTGTGACCCCAGGTTACAAAGCTGGCTGTGTGTGGGAGCTGAGGCCGACCTGCGGGTCTGCTACAAGTATGAGCCTCACCTTCCTTCCCTGCCCATCTTGAGCACCAGGCAATGGGGGCAAAGGTGACGAGCAGCTGCGCTCTGAGCTGGGGGCAGTGGGGAGGGGAGCTGATTGTGACAATTGTCACAGTGAAGGGATGGGCTCACCCTTGACTCTTCTGTGCGGTACTGCCCTGGAGGTCCGAAACTCCTCTCTCAGAAGAAGCCACAGCTCTGCTTTCAGAGCCTGAATTTCTGAATCTCTCCCACTAAAAAGCATCGTCATCATATGGCTGCCCTGTGTGGAGCATTGAGTGACACCAGGCAATGAAACACCGGGTCCTTTTGTCGCTTCAAGAACCCTATGAGGAGGGTGTTTGAAGCGCCATTTTCCATGTGTAATTGGGGCTCAGACGGTCAGAGAACATACCCAAGGCATACATCTAAGACTGCGGGTTTAAGAGTCTTAGGGCTGGCCTAATTTCTACCTGGAATACTGGATCTAAACATTACAGTGGAGGACTAAAGATAGGAGTTTTGTCCAAGGTCATTAGCACCTAGTTAGTTCCTGCTCCCTCCCCCGCCCTCTTACCTGCTCTTCTCCTTGACAGCTCCTATGTGTCCTTGACTCACCACAGTGGTCCAGAAGTGACTAAGGCTCGCAGGGTCAGCATTGCGGGGAGGAGGGGTTGGCTCCAGGGGCAGGGGGAGGAATCACAGGCTAGCAGGAGGATTCTTTATCCTGCTGGAAAGTTTGGTTGCCTCTGCCACTGCATCCCCCCTGCCCTATTCCTGCTCTCCTGTGATAATGGCTTTTCCAGGGGTCCTGAGCGCTCTGTTATTCAGCTGAGACGTTCACCTTTTCCCCTGACATGAGATGGAGAAAACAAGGTCCATTAGAATTCCTTTCAGCGAGCATTCTGTTTGGAAGGAACACCTTGACTTAGTCCAGTTGGGGTGGAACTATGAGATTCTCTGAAGGGGTGTGTGTGTGTGAACTGTTCTGTGTGGGACAAGTTGGGGGTGGGTAAGGAAGAATTAATTTCTGGGCCACATGGAAAGTTTGTCTGAAGGTCCAGAAAAGCAGAAGCAGAAAAGGAGGAGGGGGAGGGTGGAGCAAGGAAGGTAGAGAAACGACAGGCTTTACAACGTGACCCTGCCTTGCGAAATGCCCCCAGGTTTTTAGCACAGTTGCACCTGTTCCCGGAGGGGTGTGCGAGTGGTTTCATTTGGGAACTGTTGCAGGGGCTGAGGTCTGGGAGTGACCAAGGAGCAGCCCCTGGGGGTGGTAGGGTGGATGCAGAGAGAAACCACAAGTCCCATGACAAGAGGGCCTGAGAGATGGTGGGAGGGCTCCAGTGGAACCGGGCCTGGCTGAGTTCACCAGGTCCTCTGAGGAGTGGGGCCCAGGTGATCTGGAGTTACACTTTCCCATATTAGGCAGGTCCCAATTCTGTGCTCTACCCCCTAAATGGGGAATTTAGAAGCAAAGTCACATTTCCTGCTTGGTGGGTAAGATAGTCAACCACCAATCTTCAGAATTATACAGTTTTGAAAAGAGACAAACAGATAAGAGAAGGACTTTTAGACCACGTTGGCTGCCAAATGCCTCATTTTTGTCCAGAGAGAAAGATTAAAATGTTTTAAAAGATCTGTTGGCCACCCGCCAACGCTTCCTTCCCCGGAGACCTGGATTCCATGTTCCAGGAAGCATGTGCACACCCATTTCTAGTGCTTTGCTAAAGGACGCAATATTGGCTCATTTGGGCAGCTTCCAATTATAAGTCTCCAACAAGAGTGATGACTGGTCACAGCAGAAAGTCAGCAGATTCAAGCGATCTATGAAGTCCAGAAAGAAATGGGCTTCAAGAGTTGCCTCTGATGCTAATTTCCGAAATTAAGAAATGATATTTGGAGAGGGGATTAGGAGGTGTGTCTGATTTGGGCTCTCCCTGAGGTAAGCCTCAATGTCCTCTACCATGAGAGTTGGCCTGTTTCTCCGTTTGACATGTCTTAGACTGGGAAACAATTTGCATTTGATCCTCAGCAGGTGGGGTTAGTAAAGCTTGGGACACATATCCGGCAGTGCTGGCACCTCCTCAGCACACACGGTGTTGTAGCAGGGCCGGGCTTGATCAAAGACTCATCCCACTTCTGAAGCTCCTAGTCAGGCTGCAGCACGGAACAGATGGATAAACCTTTAGAGTCCCAAATGTGCATCTATTTGCACTTCATTGTATAACATGTTCTTATTCCAAAACCCTCCTTCGTTCCTTTCCCTCCAGTATGTTTTGAACACTTTCTAAGTATCAGGCCCCGTGCTATCTCATTGGATACCAACATCCCATTTTATGGATACCAGTAATGAGAACCAGTATTTTTTGAGCGGTTATAAAGTGCCAGGCACGATGCTAAGTATTTTATGGACATTATCTCTTGCAACTATCACCATTTTTATCTCCATTTTAAAAACAAGGAAATCAATTAAAATCACTTATTACGGATCCACAATCCCTTTTCTGAAAGCCTAGGGCCAGATATGTTGGAATTTAGAACTTTTTGGATGCAGATTATAGATCATATATTATGTAACACCCCCAGTGCAGCAGCACCACATAATAAAATACCTCAATATTTATGCAAAGAAACGTTTAAACAGTCTCACGAAGAGGGATAAAGATTACAAATAGTCTCATGTCAGTTAGGGCCTCGATGTTAACTGAATCACAAAAAGCCTTTTGGGTTTCAGAGCTTTCTGGAGTCGCAGATGAGGACCTGAGGAACTGCCACACATTCAGGGTTACCCAGTTTTGCGTATGTCAGAGTTGGGACTAAAATTCCCACCTCATTCCAAAGGCCATGTGTTTTATCACCATCCACACTTCTCTGGGAGTAAGGACATCAGCACGGAGAGGGGGCCACAGTCTCCATACAGATCTGTTTGCTCCCAAACCCAGGGCTTTTCTAGCACTCAATGCTAGTGCATTGACATAGACTGCAAGTGGCTTTTTCCAGCAGTGGGCCTGAGCTGCATGCAGCCATCTACATATTTTAACTTTGTCATGGGCCCTGGACCATATGTGCCAGCTCAGGAAACACAGAGAGAAAGCTCGAGACTGAGGTTTACATGGGGCCCAGCAGGCCCATCTTCTCGGGGTCTCTGGACTCTCCCATCATAGTTGTGTCTGAAAGCTGGAGGTTGAGTTACAACATTGAGTTCAGCCCTGGCTTTTCCATTTCCAAAGAGAGCTCACTTTCTAGGTAAGGAGGAAGAGTGTCATGGCTGATAATCCTGTCCTTTCTCTTCTTTAACTGGATTTAATAATAAAGGTGATGTAGCACATGAGATCCAAGACTGGACTCATCTAAGGACCCTCTTTGAAAAGAATTGGAAAATAACCTGTCCCCTGAAGGGACAGATTTCAGTGTCATTCTCATCTTATTTCATTCACTCAGCAAACATTTATAGAGAGGCTCATCTGCTCCTTGTGGGGCACTAGGGATCCGGGTTGGATAGGCCATCCCTCCTGCCCTCAGGAAGCTCAGACTAACCAGTAGAGGAGACAGAGGCATATGTGGATGTTCCATGTGAACTGCCTTCCAAAGCAATGTGTATAGCAGTGTGAATAGAGTGATGGGGGAGCCCAAGGAGAGAAAGGGCACTGTGCTGGTGGTCGGGGGGTGGGGGTGGGGGAGTGGCTGCACAAAGGCAACGACACTTAATGAATGGCACAGCTGGCCACTCTCTCCTCGTGGCTTCCAGGCGTCCATGTTCTTGGTTTTCCTCTCACCTCCTGGGCCTCTCCTTCTCATCTCCTCCTCTATCCTATCTCTGCATGTCAGCTTCAGCCCAGGGCCCTCTTCCTTCCTTTTCTCTCTCTGCATTCTTTCCCTAAGCAATAGAACTCATTCCTTTCAAGTTAAATACCGTCCATGGTCCATGGACAATACCTCCAATTGCATGTCCCGCCCACATCCCTCCAATGAACTTCAGACTTGAATGTCCACTTGCCTACTGATCTTCTCAATTTAGGGGTTCACACGCTGCTTGAGATTAACATGTCCCAAAGGGAATTCATGATTCTTATGCCCCAAACCTGCTCCTCCTCCAGCCCATCTGAGGAAATGCTACAGCCTACCTGCTCAAGCAGAAACCTTGCTTCTTCCTCTCCCTCATTCCTGATGTCTAAATTACCAGCCAAATCCTCTCTCCAAAGCATAATTTGAATTAAGCCACCTTTTTAGCACAGGCCATCCCCTCTTTTTGGCCATTAGAATAGTCTGCCATTTCCTGTCCCACGTCTGCCCTTGTTCCTTCTCAACACCCTAGCACCCAGGCAGGGCTCTCTGAATGAAGCTAGATCAGGTGATTCTCCAGCTTCAGATGCTTTTGTGGCTCCCCACCCCTCTTCCCACGCGTTTCCAGACCCTGTCTGCCCCTGTCCACCCTCTGACTGCCGACCACCACCGCTCCCTTGTTCCAGCCACTCTGAGGTGAGAGAACTGCAGTATTATTTTCTTGTTCAGGTTTTTTGCTTTTTTTTTTTTTTTCAAACATAAGAAGCTTTCTCTCCTGTCAGCCTGTAACAGTGCTGTTCCCAAATATTCTCGTCCCTTCTCACGGTGCTTTTCATCCTTTTCCATCCTGTCTTCATCCCTAGGAAAGCTTTAAAGTCACCTCCCCAGAAAGGCCTTCCCCGACCACCTGAATTAAAGTACTTCCCAACCTGTTATTCTCCACCCAGCATCCCTCTCCCTTCAACCACAATTTCATGCAGCAATCAAGAAATATTCATATACCTACTCTGTGCCAATTGTATGCTTGCTTGTGGGTGTGGTGGGGAAAAGCTGGATGGAGCTGGGAAGTGGGTAAGCCTAGATTGTAAAGGACCAGGGTCGTTTTCCCCTCTGAACATGGGGCATGTAGTCAGTATATCAAGGTCTGCAGAGCTAGGGAATGGATGCTTCCCCTCCGTCGTATGCCGACAGGTGGGGCGATATGAGTCAGAGGCAGCTGGAGTCCATGGGAACCATTTACAGTTATTCCCTCCCGCTCCCACATCCATGGTGGCCCTCATGATTAGTCAGGATACTTTCCATCTGAGCCCCAAAGTGGCCTTAACATCCTTGTCAACACAAGCCACCCTATCTACGCGTTGAATTAGCCTAATTTGCCATTGCAGACCTATGCAATTTAAAGTAGAAGACACTCAGTAGCTCTAGTTAAATATTCGTATAAAACGGATCCTTTTAGAGAAGATATGGGTAGAAGCATTTCTTAAAAACCATTATCTTGCTCTGGATTTATTTAATCTATTTTTCCCCTCTTCTTTTTTCCCAGGTGAAAATAATGAGTGTCAAAGGAAAAGTGATTCTGTCAATGCTGGTTGCCTCAACTGTAATTGTTGTGTTTTGGGAATATATCCACAGGTAATTATGAAACATGATGAAATGATGTTGATGAAAGTATGGCTTTGACTCTAATCTCCTGGTATTAACCAAGTCACCAGGTTGAATTAAAATTAGGATTAGCTGGAACCATAAAGAAGAGAGATTCCACCCTTCCTGTATCCCTGAGCCCTGGACTGTCTTTAAAATTATTAGATCTCCAAGTACCTCCTGGCTAATTAATTATCTTCCTTCCTGCCATGTTCCTAATGTCTTAATTTTTATACCTTTGCAGTTCTGGGTAGGCTAGGTCCAGAAACAGTAAGATTGTATTAAGTCCAAAATGTAATTTTAAATTATTTATACGACCATACAGAAATTACCTTAAGAAATTTCAGATAGGAGTACCATGAGAAATCCAACCTGATTTTTGCAATCCTAAGATATTTGCAGAGTTTCAAAGAGCAACTCAAGTTGTTGACTTTTGCTGCAAAATACACTGAGTCGTTGGTGATTCATTTGTGCCTGGCTAAAACTTTGGGGTGTTTTGTTTTGTTTTTTTTAACTCTGGAAAGCAAAATGAATTAAACATTTCTGAGTTTTCAGATTCATCCATGGATTCACCCCAAATGTAAGAGCTGCTTCTGTGTTTTTGGAAACTACAATGCCTCAGAGATTCCAGTTGGAGAGGCTTCTGACAGGAAGAAATCTTTGCAAGCAGCTACAAAAAGTGCATGATGCCTTTGACTTAAGAGGTGCTGGTACAGCTCAGCCTTTCATTCAAAAAGTCCACTGTATGACTCTGGGCAGGCAGAGCCATCTCAGCGCTGTGGGGGAGGGGAAAATGCCCCCCTTCCCCTCACGGTTCTCATGGCTGCTCGAATAATTAAAATGATGTGAGGCAGGTTAACAGCAGAAAATCAAAGTTCAATAGGTGCACATGGAGAATTCACATAAGCACGAAAAGTTCCGAAGACAGGCAAAAGGAGATATACGTGTCATTCTGGACTAAGGAGAAGGGGCAGGGATCTGGGCCTTCAAAGGGAAAGGAGGCAATTTACAGGAATTTGTAAAGAATTAATACTTGGTAAACAAATGTTTGTTGGGCTATCTAGGGACAGAGGGACACAGAGAGGACTTCAATCAAATGGCCTTGCTAGGTTCCTCCCTGTCTACCATATCTAGTTCACATCATATTATAGGTTGTCTATGGTGATAGCTCCTTCCTGGAACAGGCCTTCCCTCTTAAATTCTTCTAGGCAGATAAGGGGAAGATCAAAGTTTCTTCCTGAGCCTTTTGTTCTTAAAAATAATCAGCCTCAAATAATCCTCAAGCCAAAGAGACGCCTTTTGGGGTGGCAAATTCTGCTCCCCTACAGCACCATTAATATTTTCATGGTGAAGTGTTTAAGTAGCCCCCAAGTTCAAGATGATGGCCTGGTTTAACATGTCAATATCTCTTTCAATTTTTAAATTCTAAGGTTTGATGAGCCAGCAGGACCATCTTGGCTACTAAAAAAGGAACTGTACCTTTAGGTCCATCAATAGAAGGAGGACTCTCCAGAATACGGGAGCTTTTATTACCTGGGGTGCTGCATAGATCTAACCACTTCTGGAGTGTTACTCTGTTTCATTCTGAACAACTCATTTTAAGAAAACTTGGCCAGCTAGAGTGCGGCCAAGTTAAAGGGGTCTACAAACCAGGTCTTTCAAATTCAGGAAACTGAGGGTATTTAGTCCAAAGGAAAGATGACTCAGAGTTACGTGCAAGGACCCTGGGGCTCCCTTTGGTACTTGATGGCTGAGGAAATACCCTTGCTGGAGTCTAGAGCTAGGCTGTCTGGGGCTGGTCCTATACTACCACTTACCTCCTCTGTGACCTTGGGCAAGTTACTCAACCACTCTGTTCCTCAGTTTCCCTACCTTTAAAAATGGGAATAATAATAGTCCCTGCTTCCTAGGGTTGTTGGGAGTATTAAATAAGTTATGGTGTATGAAGCATTTAGGGCAAAGCCTGGAACTCAATAAGCATTCAGTACACGCTAGCTGCCATCATCATCTCATCCTCTGCCCCAGGGGGCCAAACAGGACCGCGGATCTTGACAAATAGAAGGAAGAGCTCTAGCAGTTGGAAGAATCCAAGAGAAGGACAAACGTCCTTTGGGTTTCCTGCCCTGAGTTGAAATGCTCGTGTGGATGACCTTCAAGCTCTGAAGGCTCGATTGCATAACCTCGGTGTTTTGAATCTCAGCCAGAGTTGTACTTCCATATTCCGGGCGGTCACAAAATTAAAATTTGGGAGCCAAAGGCCCAAATGTGCATTTTGGCACTGACCTCCCATAACGAGGGTTATTTTGCAGTGCCGGGCACACTGTCTCTGCACAGTGGCCAGAGCAGGTTCTGGCTGCTCTTCAGGGCCGTCGTCTGGCACTCAAGACTGTGACCACATCATTCTGCAATATGAGGAATCTACTTGAACGTCTGCAAGAGGCTTAAAAGGCAGCAGATCCTTTGCCACCTTGTGAATTGGCCATGTGATGGTTTGCGGTGAACTGAGGGCACTGACATTAGACAGGTGGGCAGCATTGAGCTAGTAAGGATTTCAAAATAACCCAATCAAACACATCAACCGATTAGTACATAGAACTGTTGTCAGTAGAGCATCCTGAAAGAATGTCATCCAGGACACTGTTTGATTTGAGGCTAGATTAAAAAAAGATCTCAGAATTTTAGAGCTGGAGGAAACTTTAAAAGTCATAATAAAATAATAAAGAAGGTGATAGTGATTACGAGGATAGCGGCTACTAGATATTGAGTGTTGGCATGTGCCAGGAACTGCACTACACATTCCCTCGAGCTCTTCTGATTGCCCTGCAATATAAATATTAGTCTAAGTTTCTAGATGAGAAACACTGAGTCTCCACAATGTCAATGTTAATGTTCAAGGTCACATTTTCAGGAGGATTTTGGTCCAGGGTGTCTGACTGTAGCCTATTTACTTACCCACTGCACACCCTTTCCTTTAGTGGAGGGATTCCCATTTTTCAAGTGACAAAGTGAAGACTAAATAGGTGAACTGACTTAACCATGAATTAATGTCCACGTGCTAACTAGAACGCAGAACTTCTGATCCATAGTTCAGGACTCCTCGAGCTACTTGTCTATGCCGAGTGCTGTGAGGGATACAATGTGAACCAAGTAGAACTCCTCCCCTCAAGGGGTTGTGATCTAGATGGAGCAAGAAGACATGTGTGTAAATAATCAATGATACGAAGTAGAGGAAGGATATCAGGGGTAGAGAAAAGGAACTGTGAGAGTTCCAGGAGGTAAAACTCATGTTTGGCTTAGAGGGGATCTATTTTTTGCATTCATTTATAAATATTTGTTGAGCACCTACTATCTGCCAGGCAATGGGCTAGGATTGGATCAAGCAAGGCACAGCAGAGGTGACATTTGAGCTGTGCCTTGAAGGATGAGTACATGTTAAATGCTGTACACTGCAGAGTGGATATTTCTGTGACCGCTGAGATGCTGAAGGATTCTGGGAGAGGAGGGTGAGGAGGGGAAGAAGGAGGGATTATTAAAGAGATGTGACAAGGTGGTGAGTCTGAACCTACAAATTGATGCCCTGAGTTCCAGGGGGGTGTCTGAGTGCTGGATTCATGTGGGTTCTCCCCCTCTTTCCCCTCTCCCTTCCCCCACTTGTAGGATCTGGAGTCAGATTCCTCAGGTTCAAATACTGGTTCTGCTCCTCACTTAGCAGTGTGACCTTGACCAAATCACCTAATGCCTCTGAGCCTCTGTAGGATGAGGAAGAATAGAACCTACTTCATTGATTGTTGTGAGGATTCAATGAGCTGATATATGTACATTGCTTAGAACAGCGCCTGGCCAAGTATTAGCTATTATGAATATTGTCAGAATCGATATAGAAACAAGGAACTTCAGAGGTTGGTCCATGTGTACTGAGCTCCAAAGGAAAACCATAGGCGGTGAGAGGGCTTACATTTTATTCCTCCAATGAGATGTGGACTCCCAGCAGCAGGAGGAGGCAGGAGGAGGGATAAGAGGTTAAGGAGCCTTGGCAGGAGTCTGAAGCAACTATTAGTCATTTATTTTTTTCGGAGATGAGAGAGCTGGGGCCAAGCAGGGGCTGAGCCAGGGCAAGTGCCTTAGCCCAAGTCCAGACCTCTTTTTTCCAGGCTACATCTCTTTTATTCACAGGCTGGAGAAGTGAGCACGTAAGGCTTAGCATTCGGGCACAGCTTCCCTGCACAGAGAATGGAGTAATCCACTATGACGAATCCTGTCGCTGTACCCCCAAAATGTCTCTCAAGTCAGGGCAGTTCTCTCCCTCCATCTCCACAGCTGCTTGGATCTGTGCCTGGACCACTGCCATCACCTCCTAAATGGTCACCCACATTTACGCTTACAATCTCTACCATCTATTGTCCAGTGACCATTTTCAGATGCAAATAAGACCCTGTCTCTCCCTTGCTTAAAACACTTCAAAGGCAAAATCCCCAGTAGGTCCCAGCAAGATCTGGGCTCTGGCTACTTCTCTTTTATTTCCTTGCCTATTTAAATGCCTCCTTCCTTCCTCAGGGCCTTTGCATATTTTTCCACTCTATCTGGTAAATTTTTCCTCCTTCTTCTTCACCTGAACTCCTATTTACCCTTCAGAACTCAGCTAAAACATTATCACCTCCTCTGGGAAGATTTCCAGGTCTTCCTGTTAAGTGCTCATAGTTACGATTTTTTTTTTTTGTAGCCCTTCATGGAGTTTGAAGTCCTGTATCTGTGTGATTTTCTGAATAGGGTCTGCCTTCTCTACTAAATTGTCTGTGCCACAAGCACACACAGTGTCACTGCACAAAAATGGGATTCTCCTACCCGATGTGCATTAAAAAACCCCAATTATTATGGCGTCAGCTTTTGGGAAAAGAAATCAGCTTTATTGCTAGATCGATCTGCAAGGAGGCAAGAAGCATCAGCTCTCAGATCTGTCTCCCTGATCCAGGGCTTGGGGCAAAATTTATGGGATGAAGGGAAGGGCAGTCTGAAATGTGGTGATAGATGATTGGAGGTGAGGAGAAGTGAGGTAATTGATGATCTGCACAAGCATGGTCAAGCTTCATGGCTCTTCATAGGACACACGTTTAGAAAATGGTGGTGCTAGCATGATCTGAGGGTGGAGTTTTCAGCCCTTTGACATCAAAAGTGTCACTTATTGGGCATTTGCACAGGCCCAGTTGATGGGCTGGTGGTCTCAACTGGCCTAAACTGGACAGGGGGTCTCAGTTCCTGAAAAACTACTCTAAACTACTCTGTTGATAAGATGGGGTCAGTTGAAATGGTCCTAGAGGGCCCGTGGTTACAATACAGACTATGTCTGTCTTAGCCAACACTGGATCCCGAGCACTTGACATATCATGCTCAGCAAGTCTTTGTTGAATGAATGGAGATGGTCCACTAGAGGGGTCATACATTCATTGGCCCAGTCCCGTAGGTGCCTTAAGATGGTCTCACTGCCTTTCTTAGCTCAAGAAGTGCCTTTTGAGACTGCTCTGTAGAAGGCTCTGAGCTGGACGTGGCATTAGACTCTGCAGTCGCTGTTTTGTTTTCTGGGGGGGAAGATAAAGCCTGAGGGATGGCTGGGCCATGGTGTTCCTGAGTAGGTGAGCCATCTCTGGAGCCTCTCTCCCTCATTGAAGTCACCCCGGACAATGGAGGGCTGTCATGTTTTTTTTTATCTGAGATTTGAGAGTCTCAAAGACCTCCTTCCCACCCCTTGTTCTGGGTAATCCTGAAGTGAAGGCAAGTGGAAATTCCCAGTCTCTTGATATCAAAGGAAGGTGGAAACTTAGCTAAAACCCAGGCTCTCAACTCAGCTCAGGGCTTCAATGATAGTGGTTGCAAATAGCTTTTCTCAGAATTAAAAGTAACATGATACGTTTTTATTTCTTGTTTCCTTTTAGCCCAGAAGGCTCTTTCTTGTGGATATATCACTCAAAGTAAGTGCTTTGAATTCTAGATATCTATGGGATGGTCCCACATTCACTCTTGCCCCCCACTACAGTCCATTCTTGACACAACAGCTGGTGATGGAGCTCTGGTCAAAGGTGGAGGGGAGGGTGGGTTCCCAGAGATCTGGACTGCATTCCCCTGGCTCCCTACACCTGTCTTTATAGAACCACCACTTGTGTTTTGCCCTTGCATCTCATCAAGGGTCTCTTTAAGTGGTGTCATTTGGAGAACATTCCTGCCTTCCTGATAAAAAGAATGAGGGTAGATATTGTCCCTTATGCTGCCCAGTATATGTTGTATAAAGACCCTTGCAAGAAATTTTTTTGAGACAAAGGCTCAGGAAAAAAGTTTGGGTCTCCTGATGAACTAGTGTGTGTATTATTATTACTATTATTATTATTATTATTAAAGGCAGTGAGAACTATGTAAGCCTTCCTTTTTTTATCTTTGGCTTGGTTTCCAGCAAGCTCAGAGCAAAGTGTTGTGCTTAACTGCTTGTACTTTCCTCAGCCTTCATTTCTGATATTATTTACCCGCTGGTGTTAAATCCAGGCTTTTATGCTGACAAAATGCCATGGGATCTTGGCAATTTGTCCAAACCCACCCAGCCAAGATCTCAGCTATAAATGAAAATAACGGTAAAACCTTTATTCTCACGAGTGGCTGCCATGAAGGAGGTCATATGAAAATACTTACCCGAGGGAATAAATATTTCTCTTTCTGCACCCCCCACCCTTTTTTTTTGTGAGGAAGCTTGGCCCTGAGCTAACATCTGCCAATCCTCCTCTTTTTGCTGAGGAAGACTGACCCTGGGCTAATATCCATGCCCATCTTCCTCCTCTTTACATGGGACGCCGCCACAGCATGGCCTGACAAGCGGTGCATCGGCGCGCGCCCTGGATCCAAACCTGCGAACCCCGGGCCACCGCAGCGGAGCACGCGCTCTTAACCACTACGCCACTGGCCGGCCCCTCTTTCTGTTCACTTTTGTTTATTCATATATTGTTTCCCTGTTTATTCAAACGACACCTTAATAGTAAACCATCCATCTTCCTAAAAGTAGATGGGCTTTAAAACAGGTTTCTTAATACTATTACTTCTGTTCATGCATCATCACCTTATTTGTCTAACAGAAGGGCGTTGCCTCTCCTGCTTCCTCCTCTTTTCCCTCCTCCAGAAGGCCCCCATCTTGACCCTGGAGAGATTCTCACAATGAGAGAGTGTGGGAGCTTCCGCATGTGGGTGGGAACGTGGCTTCTCATTACAGTTTCTTGAGTTGCTGGTTCAGAGACCTTCAGATTCCCGGCGGCTGTCACTGCTGACCTTTGTAGCACCCTGAGTTCTCCGAGTTTAGCAAAAGAGATCATTCTTGGAAATGTGCACTGGCTTTTTTTTTTTTTTTAATTAAGATTACAACTCGTTACTGTAATTTTCAACATATAAAGCTCTTTAATGTATCCTAATTCATTTAGTCTACCTTCATGGTAGGTTTATTATTATATTATTATTATTTTCTCACTTTTTGGAGAAGAAAATCGAGAGTCAGAGAGGAAAATGTCCTATCACAGTCACACGACTAGTAAGTGGCAGCCCAGGTCTCCAGTTTATGTATCAATGCCTCCAACTTGTCATTCTCTCTCTCTCCTTGTCTCTCTGCCAGGGCTCCTTGGATCATGAGCTGAGTTCTGGGGGCTGCCCAAGGGTGGGGAGGTCCAGGTAGTGTCAGGTCCATCTTCTGTCCTTCAGCTACAGCAGCTTCACTTCTGTTTTATGAACTGGTGGTTTTAAAATAAAATTTTTTTAAGTTACTTTCTGTCATAAAAAGAGGTTGGAAACCCCCCAGTTTGGGACTGCCTCATTTTCTAAAAATACTTGTCATCTTTTTCACTCTTTAGAAGCCCAGAAGTTGGTGGCAGCAGCACTCAGAAGGGCTGGTGGTTTTCGAGCTGGTTTAACAATGGGTAAGGCGGTGGGACGACCATCTATGTTTGTCCACCCAACGCTTATAGAGAGTCCAAATAAGACTGTATCAGTCATGACCTTCTCAGACACCCGTCTTTCTTGCTTATTGAAATCATACAGGGACTCTGTTTCGTGGTTGGGACTAGGACATTAAGTTTGTTTTTTTGTTGTTTTTGTTTTTTCCTTTTAACTTGGGGATGAGTGAGGCTTGGGCTGAAGGTTAGATTGCAGGGAAGACTATCTTAAGCTACAATGTTCTTGTGAGGACTCTTTTATCAAGTTCCCCCTGCCCCCTGAAATAACCTGAGGGATGCTGGATCATTAAATTGCTAACCATACTGATTTAGAAGGATAATAAGGAAGTGAGTACTGCACCTTTTCATCAATGTCTTTATGAGGAAACATTTAGGATCAGAACCTTTCTCCAGACATTCACTTGGCGCACGTGTTCTCCACCTCAGAACGCGTTTTCACGAGATATTCACCGACTGTCCCGACACCATTGATCGCCCTCCCTGCCTTACTCAGCTTGCTTTCCCTTTGTATGTAGGATCCATAATTACCAAGAAGAAGAAGACATAGACAAAGAAAAGGAGAACAACGAAGAAGAGCTTCAGCTCTCCGACTGGTTTAATCCACAGTAAGAAAAGAAGCGTTGCCCTCTGTGCAGTAAATCACAGTTCAGCAGGAGGTGGTGGGGCGGTGTAGGCAACAGCACCATTGAGAACATTCCAGATTGGGGAGAAAGAGTCTTAGCATCTATTAGACCTTTAACAACAGATTAGATGAGAAACGGGGAGTCTGGATGTTTTGACTCAAATGCTTGAGCAATAACACAGTAATTCTGACAGTAATTGACCAATGGTAGCAGATGAATCACAAAATGCTAGGGCTGGATGGGGTCTTACAGGCCATCTAGTGTTGTGGAAAGCTGCAGAGTTTAAAGTCAAAGCAAGAAAATTCTCTCTGAGATTCAGGTAACTCATCTGTAAAATGGCAGTGATGATAAAATATCTCATTGGGCCATGCATGCATTCATTAAGCAAACATCCGACAAATGTCTATCAAATGCCTATGATATGCTAGCTGGTGTTTTTCAAACTACCGGTCACTATCCATTAATATGTTTAGAAACTAGCTTAATGGGTCAAAACGAGCTTTTTAAAAAAATTGAAATCAAATAGAAAATCAGAGGGCATCCCATGAGGTAAAGATAAATATTGTTTAGTGGAATTTTGGAAGGCAGCTGTGCTCATTACCATACCACCAACGCTGCACTTGAGGAATTTTGGTTTCTGTGTATATATGTCTGTGCATGTGTTTGGTGGGACATAAAATGTATTTCTCACTGTGAATCGTGGTTAAAAATTCTGTACTAGCCATTGTGTTAGGCATGGGAGACAAGAGAAGTCAATCAACATGGTTATATTCAAGAAGTTCACAGTCTTCTAGGGGCTCGAGATGTGAAACTAGTATTTGCCAAGATTGGTAAGGAGGTGTGATCCACCTGACTGAGAAGGATGTGGTTTGAGAAATAAGGAGGTGGGAGCTGTCCAGGATGACCGTGAGGCCTGAGCGATTGGTGGATGTTGGTGCCATTGACCAGGAAAGGGACTGGAGGAGGGGACGCAGATCTGGGAGTGGGAGGAGGTGATGAGCTCAATTAGGGATGTATGTGGATTCAAGTACTTGTGGGGCATCTGGATGGAGAGTCACAGGGTGCCTGTCTTAGTCCGTTCAGGCTGCTATAACAAGATACCATAGACTGGGTGTCTTATAAATAACTGAAACTTACTTCTTACAGTTCTGGAGGCTGGGAAGTCCAAGATCAAGGCACCAGCAGATTTGATGTCAGTGAGAACACACTTCCTGGTTCATAGACAGCCATCTTCTCACTGTGGCCTCACATGGCAAAAGGGGCAAGGGAGCTCTCTGGGGTCTCTTTCATAAGGGCACTAATCCCATTCATGAGGGCTCTACCCTCATGACCTAATCACCTCCCAAAGGCCCCACCTCCAAATACCATCACACTGGGGATTAGGTTTCAACATATGAAGTTGGGGAGGACACAGACAGTTTGTCTATGGCAGTGCCCGTGAGCTCAGCAGATACGTGGTAGAGATGTAGGATGAGGAGCCATCAGGGTACAGGTGGCAGTGGGATCTATAAGCCTGCATGAGGCCACCCAGGCAGAGGAGTACAACCAAATCCTCTCTGGTATCAGCATTTAAAGGGCTGGTGGAGGAAGTGAAGTGTGGAAAGGAGGAGGAACAGCTGTAGAGGTAGGAGGAGGATCGGGAGTGAGTAGCATCTATTCCACTGTGAGGGATCTTGGGCTCTGGAAAGACTGAATATGTTCTGGCAACTTCTCTTATTGTTTTGGGATAGGGGGTCCACACCAGCGTGGAAGGATGGGCATTTTGGACACATTATCCTCATGTGTCATTTGATGAGCTGGACAACACGGCAGCCATCTATAAGATGCTAAACTGTTACTGGAAATGTAAGAATATGAAAGATTGTAGCTTTGATAAACCCCTTAGATGTGTATGTTGTGGGGGGAGATCCCCAAGGGGTGGGATGGATGAGCCAGAGACGGTCACCAAGCTCCCTTCTAAGGAGGGTGGCCCACTTTTGCTGCGGCACTTGTGCTTTGCTGAGAGGGACTTGGGAGGTGGGGCCAGGACTGAATTACTGGACACAGAGAAGACAGAAAGATCGCAGCCACCAGCTTTCACTTTCTCCACTCTCCCCCACGCATGGCTCAGCTTTACCTCTAAACGAATGGCCAGCAGATATCTAAAAAATATGGGTTTGCTGCGGCACCAAATCTCAAGGTTCTCAGGGCACCAAAGTCCATTTCCTGCGTAAATCAATGATTAGTTAAATGATTGAATGAAAAAATAAATATATTTATATAAATATATCCTTTCCTATAAACTACCTAAAACATATTACAGTATATTTTGTACACATTTCCATGTCAAGATCTCTTAGCTTCTATGACACCATATCCTCTTAATTTTCCTTCTCCTTTTCCATTCTCCCTTCTCATTCTCCTTGATAGGGGCCTCTGCCCCCCTTCTCAGCTATCAAATATTAGAGTTTGTGGAGGTTAAGTCCAGTATTCCCATCTCTTTTCTCTACACACCATCTACCAATGTGCCCTCATCCATTTCCATCGTATTAGATACCAAGCGCATGAGAATGACTCCCACATTTGTATCTTTAGCCCAAAGGTTTCCTCTGAGCCCTGACTTATGTCCAACTGACTGCTTGACATCTCTGCATGTCTCACATGACCCAAATGGATTTCTCGATTCCACCCCATCCTTGTTCTTCTCATTTCCCATCTCAAGCCAGAGTCTAGGAGAGCTCTCCAATTTATCCTTTTCCTCCATCCACCCCACAGTCTAATTCATTAATTCGTCCTCTAAAATTCTTCCCACATCATCTCCTTCTCTCCATTCCACAGCCACCAGTCTTGTTCATGTCGTCATCAGTTCTTTGCTGGATCACTGTCTCGCGTGCTGCTGCTTCAAAGGAGTTCAGTAAATAACACATTATATGCATTCCACATCTTTTTTGACCTGCTGCATGATTCATAGACTTTTAACACTTCCTCTACTCAAACCTTGGGGACCATGATGTACCCATAAATAAGTACATAAAATTAAAAAGCTACCCATCACTTAGGTAGGTGTGTGTTTTGGTTCTGGAGGCCCTTTTATTCTGTGGGAAGCCTTTGGCCTCTGCTGGTGGAGCCCCTTAAGCCACCGTAACACAGTGGGTGTCTTGCTTGGAAGGAAGGCATTTGGGCAGCTCCAAGTCTTTCCTGGCACTTTTTCCTCCTTTCAGAGCCCCATCTTGGTGACCTTGGACATCTCTGGCAGTTGACACTGGCAATGCTAGCTCTCACACGTGTGCAGCCTACTTTCTGTCACTTTGTTTGTGGGTCTTGAGCAGAGGTTCATTCAGGAAGCAGGTCTCCATCTCATCCTCCCACCCCATTCCCCTCCTCCCCACAGCCTGACTTTTTCAGACTGTCGCCTGGCTTCTTAGGGTCCCTGACATGTTGGAATTGCCAGTGGAATTTAATAATTAACAGCTGGGAAATAGAACACTTTAATTTTTAATTAAATATTAATTTTTGATATTGCTATTTTTTTTTCCTTGCTTGAAGGAATCTTCCCAGCCAAGTAACCAAACTGGACACTGGTTTTCTGACTCAGACTTTCTAGAAGATGTGGATTGAGTGGTCATGCAGTTGAGGAGTGTGTAGCAGGCTGATCACCTGTCGGGACTGTGGGATTCTCCAGGGTAGGACGGGGTCTCATTTCTCCGATCTCCGTGCTCAGCACTGGACCTGGCAGGGAGCAGGGACTTAGCAAATGTGCATCGAGGGATTGAGTGCCCTGGTCTGGCCCTTCCTATCAATTAAATGGCTAAAGACGCAGTTCCCTTTTCCTTCCCTCTACCCCCACTTTCTTCATGTGTAAAATGGGGGTGATGATAGCACCCACTTTATAAGGTGGTTGTGAGGATTAAATGAGAGGATGAAAGTCAAGTACTTAGCCCTGTGCACTGTAAGTATTGATAAGTATACCTGCTCCCTTCCTTTCCTCCTCCTCTTTCTCTTCCTATTTTTTCAAATATTGTTCCCTTCTTACCAAATGTCCAGCTTAGACCCAGCTGCATGACTGGGCTAGCGGGCTGGGTCAGAACTACTAAGAGATCCTTGACAGGCTAAAATGTGACAATACGTGGGAGAGTTCAAGTTCAGAAATGGTTATAGAAGAATAGCACGGTGTGTGTGTGTGGTTTTTTGGTTTGAAGTCCTGTCATTCAACAAAGCTGGGGGGTTTATGTGCAACAAAAGCATCACATAAGCTTCCAAAAACAAACAAAAAAGATCATCATTTCTCATTCTGCCCTGATAAAAATGCCGAAGTAGCTAAGTTGAGTGGAAATAATGACAAACCTTGTTTTTAATCCCAGCTTCATCAGCACAGCAAGTAAATTTCCATATAAGAAGCAATAAAGGATGGCAGCTCAGAGCACGGACTCCAGAATCAGACTATCTGGGTTCAAATCCCAGCTTTGCCCCTTACTAGCTGTGTGACCTCTGACAAGTTATTTAACCTCTCTGTGCTACAGTTTCCTCATTGATAAAATGGGAATCAAAATAGCCCACACCTCTGAAGGGTGAAACCCTTAGCACAGTGCCTGGTCCCACAGGAAGTGCTCAGTGTGGCTTAGTTACCATAGTCATCGGCCAGCTCTGTGGCCTTGGACAAATTAACAAGGCTTTCTGGGCCTTGGTTTTCTTACCTGTACAGTGGACATAATACATGGCAGGGCTGTTGCAAGGACTAAATTAAAGCGTGTATGTGAAAGTGGCTCGTACAGGTTGGTGCAGAGTCCAAAGTAGCTTCTTTCGTGATTGAAGGAAACCAAGAGCCACTGTCCTCGGTGCAGCTGGCACATCCGTGGGGTGAGGACAGAGCTGAGTCTCAGTTTGAGACTCCAGACAAGATGGGGAGGGCCAGGAGAGCAGCCTGTGTGTCCCCCTTCCCCATCTCTGGAGGTGAGTCCAGCTGTGTGGGGCAGGAAGCAGGCAGGAAACTGGGCACAGGACTGGGGTGGGAGGGCAGAGTCGGCTCCAGAATTGGAGTGAAGAGCTTGTTGACAGAGGGACAGGAGGCATGAGGGCAAGTCCACTGAGGCTCTTTTGCACTCTGGTGCTGGGGCTCAGGTGAGGCGGGGGTTGACTCAGCCTTGCCCAGCCTCACTGTGGAAAAACCCTGCTTTGCTGCTGGGTAGGGGCAGTTTTCTGAAAACCCGCCATCCCACTCTATTTGCTGACATCTCCCGGACAGCCTCACCAGGGCCACATGTGGGCAGCCAGCAGGGTCCCGACGGGGAAACCCAGGGCTTTGCCCCAGTCACTGGCTTTCTCCCTGCAGTAGATGAAGGACAAGCAAACGCCTAGCAGGGGCCAGACCCCTGTGTGCTGGGGTTTAAATCTAAATGACAGTGTTTCAGTCGCTGCTTCCCGCAGAGGAAATGCTGCCACTTCCTGAGCAAATGAGGGTCAGAGCTGAGTCTCCGCCACCCGCTCCTGCCTCGAGCTCCACCCTCTCGCTGGGCCCCGCTGCTCCTCCTTTTGGCGTTTGCCCTGTGTAGTTTGTCGCTTATTGTTGCTCTTACGTGGCTTCCTGTGTTTGTGCTGGCTTTGCCAAGTCCCTTTCAAGTGCTCTGAGTGCAGAGGACACGCCTCCCCCTCCCTGCTTTGTGCTCCTAGTAAAGAAGCCAGGAGGTCTGAGAAGAGGGTTTGAGCCCTGTTCCAGCCTTGGCCTTGGTGGGCCGCTGTCAAGTCCCTTCCTCTCTGAGTGACCCTGTCTCCTTATTTGTAAAATGAACAGTAACACCCGAACCCCCTTAGTCAGGAGCCCCTTTGGCCTAAAACTAGGTTCCTGCCCAGACATCATCCCTTTCTGGCAAAAGACAAATTGAAATAGCTTTTCCCCTTTTGGTTCTAATGTCACTCTGTCATCCCCCTGTGTCCAGGATTAGGCTTTTTAGGCTCAGATGGCACCCACCGGGATAAATACCATCCAAAGATGCCACTGGCAGCTTAGGAAGGGGCTGAGGAGATAGGGGAAGGGGTTTGTAAGGCAGAAGAGATCAGGAAAAGCAGGAAAAGGGGACAGAAGAATGAGATGTACAGGCGAGGTCCCCATAAAGGCCCCAAGGCAGCCCTCAGAGGCACCTGGGCCACAGCCTCCTGTCCCTCATCCAGAAGATGCTGCCCTTGCAAATGTCACACCGCCCAGTCGATGCTTGGGGTTCAGCTACAGTCAGGATGCAAGGACAGCCACCACAAATCATAGCTGACCCCAGGTGTTCCACAGACACTTACTGCCCAACCTCAGCAAACCTGTCCCAACTCACGGGGCTCCACGTTTTGTCACCAGGAAACGCCCAGAGGTTGTGACGGTGACCGAATGGAAGGCGCCGGTCGTGTGGGAAGGCACTTACAACAGAGCCATCTTAGAAAATTATTATGCCAAACAGAAAATTACCGTTGGTCTGACAGTTTTTGCTACCGGAAGGTAGGTGTCACTGATAAAACTGACCTCAACATTTTCTTGTTTCACTGTCACGTTTGTGAGGGGCCCCCTGGGCTTAGGAGGCTGTTCATGACTTGTCTGAATTATTAGATAGGAGAATGTTATAATGCTCTCTCATTTCTGCTGAGACCCCAAAAGGCTGAGAACAAAACAACAGTAGGTGGGTCGACTCCTTCCCACCTCAAAGTGAGGGTCCCATGTTACAGGTAAAAATGTCTGCTATACCCACTGAGCCCAGAGTCTACAGCACAGCCACAACCACCTCCTCCTCCCTGAGCTCCATGCCTTTCTCTGGAAATTCCAAAAATGCCAGCTGTTAGGCAGCATAAATGTGCATCGTTCTTTCTCCTATGCTCTCAAGACCCAGGCCCAAGGACAGAAGGATTTACAGCAAGTTCTCTGCACAGAGTGACCTAAGTGCAGTGGTTTTCCACATTGGAGCATGGCTGACCACTCTTCCACGGGTTCCTCAGGCCCTTCCACCCTATTTCTCCTGAGGATTTGGCCCCTGGAAATTTGGCTGGCCAGAACCTCCTCTTCCAGAGGTTGGATAGGTCCCTGTTTTGGCTTCCAGTTCTTAGTTTAGAATGTTTCTCCCAAAACTGCAATCACTCTTACTTGAAATTAGTAGCTGTAATATTAGTTTCAAAATAGAACCTTTTTGCTCTTTTGGAGAATTTTTAATTTTTTTTTTCCAAAATGAAAGCAGAAGTTCAATTTTTCCATTCCCCACCCCTCACTCCCCCATGGGCCTTTCCATGTGTACCTTTTCTGAAAGCGACATAGAGAGTTGATCCCTTTACTGGTACAAAGAGAGTTGAAGGCCCAGGTTGATCTGAGCTTGAGCTCCACCCACTGTAGGGCCTAAAGGAGAGCTCTGTGAAAATCTGGCCGTTCTCCCTAGATCTTCTCCAAGCCAGAGACCAGAAGCCATTGCTGTCACCGTACTAATCAGGTCCTAATGTCACGGACTGTGCTGATCCCAGGGGTCTAGATGGCATCTCTAATAGAGAAGGGTCACTCTGGACTTTTGACATTTTTACTAGAAGAAGCTGTACTGTTATGAGTCAGGAGCTGATGCTCGGCTCACCTAATCCTTTGGCATGAGAGGGTACAAGCCAGCCACGTTGCAGATTGATTTGATCCTGGTGTTTCCAAAAAGAACAGAATGTTGCCTACTGCTCCACAATGGCTTCAACCATCCAGTTGCAGCTCGGCAGAAACTGTAAATCGCACATCCTGGTGAAAGCCCTGTGTTCTCAGCTCTGAGGCATGAGAAGACTGTGTACTCAGCAGCAGTAAATTCTCACAAGAGTGGATTTGGACTTTTAGGAGGTGTGATGTTTGGTCTGTTTTCAAATAACAATGCATGGAGCCAACAGCAGTGCTTTAATGTCTAAACAATGTTAAACCTCCCATGGGCTCCCTCCCTCCTCCCAGGATTGTCTCCCAAGCTTCAGGGCACGATAGATTTTTCTTAAAGTTCCAGAGTACCCAGGAATTTCCTGGCCACGAGCCACAGAGCCATGCCAAAGTCCCTCTTTGTATTGCTCAGATATATTCTCTCCATTTAAAGAATCGATACTGTAAATGCTTGGGTTTCCAGAGGCGAACATTAAAAGCACGTTTATTTTTGTAGTGAAGAAAGGGAATCCAAACAGCAGCCAGAAAGCAAAAAGAAGTGCCTGTTATTATTAGTCACAAAACATTGTGATTGGCCAGTAGTGTGATCAGCAAATTAAATTCAGTCCACATTCCCAAGCACGAGTCTGGGGTTTGTATGAGTTGTGTTAAGCCATCTGACTACTACTTCCTCTTCTCTCTGATCTCCATGGCTCACAAGATAGCGTGTAGCTTAGGTTAGAGAAGACAGCCACGTGATGTTTTTTGAATGAATAGATAAATAGCTAAAATACCACTACACACCTCTTAGAATGGCCAAAATCCAAAACACTGACAACACCAAATGCTGGCGAAAATGTGGAGCAACAGAAACTCTCTTTCATTACTAGTGGGAATGCAAAATGCTACGTCACTTTGGAAGACAGTTTGGCAGATTCTTACAAAAGTAAACATACTCTTACCATACAATCCAGCAACTGTATTCCTTGATATCTACCCAAAGGAGTTGAAAACTGATGTCCACACGAAAACCTGCACACAAATGTTTATAGCAGCTTGATTCATAATTAAATTCATAATTCAAAACTTGGAGGCAACCAAGATGTCCTTCAGTAGGTGAATGGATAAATAAACCGTGGTACATCCAGACAGTGGAATATTATCAGTCCTAAAAATAAATGAGCTATCAAGCCATGAAAAGATGTGGAGGAACCATAAATGCATATTACTAAGTGAAAGAAATCAATCTGAAAAGGCTACATACTGTATGAGTCCAACTATATGACATTCTGGAAAAGGCAAAACTATCGAGACAATAAAAAGATCAACAGTTGCCAGGGGTTAGGAGTGGGAGAATGGATGAATAGGTAGAACACAGGATTTTTAGGGCAGTGAAAATACTCTGTATAACACCATACATAATGATAGATACATGTCACTATACATTTGTCCAAACCCATAGAATATACAACACCAAGAGTGAACCTTAATGTAAACTATGGACTTGGGGTGATAATGATGTGTCTATGTAGGTTCATCGATTACAGCACATGTACAACCCTGGTGCTGGGTGTTGATAGTGGGGGAAGCTGTGGGAGGGAGGAAGGAGCAAGGGAGTATATGGGAACTCTGTGTTTTCAGCTCAGTTTTGCTGTGAACCTAAAAATGCTCTAAAAAATAAAATCTAATTTTTAAAAAAGGAAAAATAGTTAAAATAATGTTAAATCAGAGGTTGTTTGCTCTGGTATTTGGATGGATCTTATAATGGTGGTGTCTGGACAATGGATTGGTGTTTTGGGTGACCAGCAGGAGATTTTCACTGGGTGAATATGTAATATGCAAAGATATCCATGTCCCAAAATCCATTCTCTGGGTCCCAGGGGAGGATGAGAGAGTGGCAAGGGTTAGGCTTAATACACCCACAAAGGACCCAAGGGTCACATCACCCATGCATCTGATAGGGCAGTAGCAACTGGGGAATAGGTTGGGGTTTTTGAGAGAGACTCAAGAACTAGTGTCCCCTGATGCTGGTCAAGGGGTACCAACTTCCACTTGCAAGATGAATAAGTTCTGGGTATCTAATATGCAGCATAGTGATTATGGTTAATAATAATGTATTATATACTTGAAAGTTGTTAAGAAAGTAGATCTTAAATGTTCTCATCACAAAAACGAAATGGCAATTATGTGACGTGAAGGAGGTGTTAGCTAATGCTATGGTGGTAATCATTTTGTAATATATAAGTGTATCAAATCAACACTTGAAAATCCTTAAAATTACACAATGTTACATGTCAATTATAACTCAATAAAGCTGGAAAAAAACAGCACCCCCCTTTCCCTGCCCAAAGTCTGAACCAACTGATACATAAGACAAAAGGTTAAGTAAGGCAAATGATAGTACATATCACCTTCATTACATTTAAAGCTGGTATTGGAGAATGTGGCTTATATCTGCAGGCCCTGGGCCTCCTAATATTGAACCACAGAATTAGAAAGACTTAGGTGCCCAGGCACCTACAGCACTAGAAACTGCAGGCCTCTGGACATGGGAGTAGGGCCTGTACCACTAAGCCTACTGCAAGGCCCAGAGCAGTTGAGAACACACACTCTCTCCAACTGGCTGGCTTCCAAGAGCAAGAGAGAATTGGGCAGGGTTGTGCATGCCCAGTTGTCCTTCTAAATCAGCACTCAGATAAGTCACTCCAGATCCCCAAAGTTGAGTGACTGAATGGTGGAGAGCAGCCAGGAATGTTACAGTAACAGATGTCCCTCCACATGAAAACATACATCAGAGAAGGGGAAAAATTCCTCTGCTAAACTGCAAAATGCAGGCAGGATGATTAGAATAGCGCGTAGTCTCCTACAGAAATCCAAGAGGTTACATTTGTCCCATTCTGCTTTGTTTCAGATACATTGAGCATTACTTGGAGGAATTCTTAACATCTGCTAATAGGTACTTCATGGTTGGCCACAAAGTCATATTTTACATCATGGTGGACGATGTCTCCAGGATGCCCTTGATAGAGCTGGGTCCCCTGCGTTCCTTTAAAGTGTTTGAGATCAAGTCTCAGAAGAGGTGGCAGGACATCAGCATGATGCGCATGAAGACCATCGGGGACCACATTGTGGCCCACATCCAGCATGAAGTTGACTTCCTCTTCTGCATGGACGTGGACCAGGTCTTCCAAGACAGCTTTGGGGTGGAAACACTGGGCCAGTCGGTGGCTCAGCTACAGGCCTGGTGGTACAAGGCAGATCATGATGAGTTTACCTACGAGAGGCGGAAGGAGTCCGCAGCATACATTCCGTTCGGCCAGGGGGATTTTTATTACCACGCGGCCATTTTTGGAGGAACACCCATTCAGGTCCTAAACATCACCCGGGAGTGCTTTAAGGGAATCCTCCAGGACAAGGGAAATGACATAGAAGCTGAGTGGCATGATGAAAGCCACCTAAACAAGTATTTCCTTCTCAACAAACCCACTAAAATCTTATCCCCAGAATATTGCTGGGATTATCATATAGGCCTGCCTTCAGAAATTAAAATTGTCAAGATATCTTGGCAGACAAAAGAGTATAATTTGGTTAGAAATAATGTCTGACTTTAAATCGTGCCAGTAGGTGTCTGAATTTGAGAGAGTATCATTCTGGCTACTTCCTCAGAAAAGTAACATTTAATACTAGCTTAAAAAAAAATACTAACAAAACCAACACAGCAAGTATGTACTATTCCTCCTTGTAACTTTGAGCTTATAATATGGAAGAATGAACCTATGGTGATCAGATGTAAACTCCCAGTGATTTCTTATCTATTCTGGGTTTGGGGGAAATACTATCAGCTGAACCAAAAAGAATTTGTCACAGGCAAAGAAAAAGCCAGAAATACTCTACATGTGCCAGATGATGTACTGGAGAAAAGGGTGCCCAGGGCAGTGTTTGGCAAGAAGATACACTTGTGGGGGGTTGTTCCCTTGATTTCAATACCTTCCTGTCTTTGCTGAGTCTGAAACAACATAGAGTTGCTTTGCAGCAGAACTCTGAGTGAGGACAGAGTCCACCTTGGCAATCCTCGAATGGTTTCAGTAGCACACTGCTGCAGGCCATTTGTAGTCCAGGTCCTTTTCTCATCAGGATGTTGATTGGTTTCTGTGGGAAAGACTGGTGGAGATTCCCAATGGATACATGGTGGTGTATGTTTCGAGTCACCGGGAATCTGAAGGAGCCAGTGGGTGCTCAGTGTAAAGTGAAAACAAAGCCTCAAAGTGAGTTTGCCATGAAATATCAAATAAAGAGTGGAAAGAGAGGGGCTGATCACAGTGGGGCAATCGGGCACAGGGCGTGGGGTTGGTGCTTAAATACAGCATGGATCCAGGAGCTGAATGGGAGGCAGTGTAGGTGGTCTCCAGCCTCCTCGACCCCACCACAACCAGAGCAGTGGGGACATGAATGGATGATGCTTCTTGTTTTGCCCAAGTCACATTCAGTCTGCCAAACTCTGTAACCTGTTTCTTCAGATCCTTGGCCAGAGGAAGTGGACGGCATCAGAGAAGGCAAAGGCCTACAGTGCACTGAAGAGGCTTGCAAGGAGTGACATTTCCCTGACCTGGGCTTCATGACAGTCATCAGCAAGTCCCGACCCCAACTGCTCTAACCCTCAGGATCCCTCAGCCCTAAGTTGGAGGGCTGACATCATGGAATGGACTGGAGGAAAAGCCCTCCCATCAAGTGACCTCTCGTTTTCCTCTGCCCCATCTGCACTACTGAAGTGTAGCAACCAGATGCATTTAATAAAATGGTTAATTGACTTTATATCAAAAGCAGAGGGGATGGCAATCAGAGACCCAGTCCTCATGACTGAACAGCTTAACATTCAATTCCCTTCTCTAAGAGAAGCTATGAAACCCTACATGTTATTTAAAGTTAAGCAATTCAATGTAAAGGAAGTTAGGAAACGATATTTACATATGCAGGTATATTAAATTTTGTTTGTGTTCCAGTTTAGAACATTTGTTTCCATTTTCAAGAGAGTTATTTGAAGAGCCATTACACTGGCCTGATGTTCAGCACAATGGGCTTCTTTGATAAAATGAAAACTACATTTTCTCTATGGCTTCACTGTGCCTCCTACTTTTCAGTTCTTGCCCCAGAATCTCTCAACCCAGCAAAACAAATCCAAACCAACAAAAATCCTGAAGAAGTGGACTTTGTAAAAGTTGCTTTCCATAACTCAAGTTTTCTGGGATCCATTCTGGAGTAGGGAGAGTTAATGAACCAAAGAAATGATCAATCTTGAAAGATTAGAGAAAAGGGCTGGTGCTTTGTGGAGAATCTTGATTTTTTTTTTAATTCATTTCAAATTAAATCCCAAATGGACAAACTCATAATCTCATTAATAGTTATTCTTAAACCTTTTAAAAAATCAAATTCCTGATTTACAATTGAATAAATTATTTTATCAGTATATTCTGGTCTGGTCAAGGATTGTGCATTTTCTCCCAAAGATGTTCAGAACTGTCAATTATAGAATCTTAAATTCTTAGACTCCAAAAAGTCCTCATGTCCTTCTAAAAACGTGTCCACTATTTCAAAGACAGAAAGAACATGGTTGAGATTCCCAAACTTTTAAAACAACAAAGGCTTACACAGAGCTCTCCAAAGTGATGCATGAAAGTAATTAAGTGCCAGAGGAAGAACCAGTGGGGAGAGGCCCAGGGTGAGGTACCAGGGCACAAGAGAAAACAATGCCACAGCCATATCTGGGGGTTATTAGTCCTGACCTTTGGTGACTATATCTGGCCAAGGGAGCCCTGGGAAAAGGCTGGATTTCCAGCAAGTCTGGGCAGGTGTATTTGTAATAAATTAAAGATTAAAGGTGACCAGGCTGATGTAGTGAGGTGCACTGGATATACAACAGAGCATGATTCCCTCAAAGTAGAGAATTATTCCCATTTTATAGATGAGCAAAGTGAGGCTCACAAAGGTTAAGTCACCCAGCTGGGAAGTGGCTGAGCTGAAGCTCAAACCAGAGAAGCTGACCAGCATAAATGTGTTGATGGACATACGGAGGGCCATGTTTCATATCAAGGAAGATGCAACTGTATAGAAGAATCTTATAAAGGCACATTTTTGCCATAAAAAACTAGATATGTTCCCAGGCCTGTATCATTTCCCAGTTTCTATGCACTTAACCTACTCCAAATTAAATTACGTATAATGGATCATGTAAAAAAAATAAAAGACGATGTGATCATTCTTATCTTTACATGGTGCGTGTGGGGCTTATATAAGCCCTATGGGCACGTACTGAGCTGTTATGCCAAGGCAGTGCCTTGGAGGGCGTGACTAGGCAGAGGCAATGGGTGGACGGGGCAGCCACGCCTTCTTTCACCCCACCTCTAATCTAGGGGTCACATACAGCTGGAAGGGGAGAAGTTTCTTTAAGGCTAGAAGGGCCTGATTTCTCTGGTCCTTGGAATGACTCATCTTTAATCTCTCCCAAAGTCACCATGTGATTTACTAATGAGGGTACCATAGCCATGGCAATACTTATAGTTACAAGCATATATTAAATGTACTATTTATTAAATGTACCTTATGGGAGTGAGTAACACAGGAGTGAGAGCATACAAGTGTGAAATGTCATAGAAAGTATGAATGCTTAACATACCATGCATTCTTTTTAAGGAGAGAAAACAGGGTTAAGGGGAAGCCACTGGTCAAAGCCTCAGATCCATAAGGTACAGAGTTAGGATTCAAACCCAGGACTGTCTGACTCTAAATCCTTTGCTCTTTCCACAGCTCCAGTCTGCTTCCGTCACTCTCTTTCCTATGTGTACACTCACACACACACAGACTTTAACCATCTTGTTTCTGAAATTTGAGGATACCAAAGGAATCTCCCCTAAAAGCTCTCAATTCCTTTATTAGGCATTAAAGAGAGAGAACTTAGTAGACCAAAAACTCTTCAGAGGCAGAATGTGGGTCTAAACTCATCATAGAGCCAAGCTGGAGAAGCAGACGAACGACCTGAGCAATACAGCGAAGTTCCAGGGCTAAGGGAGCATGGAGGAGGGAAGGATGTCTGAGGAGGTAGAAATAGCCTCGGAGGGGCTGAGTCTGAACCGAGCTTTGAAAGAAGAGAAGGAAATCCCTGTGAGGAGTGGAGATGGCATGAGCTTGCAGAAGGAGGAGCAGGAGATGTAAAGCACAGAGGACTTCCATAAGACTTTCACAGAGACCCACACGAATGGTACCGAGGCCATGGGACTGGATGAACTCACCTGGCAGAGGCTGTGTGAAAAGCAGCAAAGAGCATGTGAGCACTTTGGCTGGTTGAGGACTCCATGTTCGCCTGGAATTTGTGGCTCTCTTTCTCCTCTCCCAGCAATGCCTGGTCTCCTTTATGGAGTCCATGTGACTTCTATGGAAACTGGTGCCATGGTTGGAGCAAGTGATCCAGGCTTAGCCAATCAGCACTTTCCATCCTCGGTGGCAATGGTGATTCAGGGGTGGGCAGATGACCTAAACTAGTCCAATCAAGGTGAATCTCAGGTGCTCTCAGGAAATGAGGAACCATGTAACATTGGGAGCTGCTAACACCTCTGGAGACCACAAGGGAGGTCAGCCTTAGGATGAAACTGACAACAGGACAGGAAGAGCAGGGACACTGAAGGAAACCCAGTCCTTGATGACAACCCTGAGACACTGGCCTTACCAAAGGCCTGTACTGCCTGTGGCCTTTTCAAATGTGTGAGACAATAAAGTCCCTTTATTGTTTAAGCCATTTGGAATTGGGCTTTCTCTTATAACTGCAAATATCCCCATTGAACCCTTTTAGAACTGTTAGTTCCTTAAAGCAGGACCATAGTCTGCTTTTGCATCAGCTCCAGCACCTATTACATCACCTATCTCAGAGGCACTGCTTAATGAATATCTACTAGATGAAGGAATGAATGAATGAATGTATGAATCATCACACCCACTCTCATCATGCCTCATAAGAAGTGCTTTTTTTAATTAGAAAAAAATTTTCAATTTTGATTGTGGACTCTGCATCCTATCACAAAGCAGATGCTTCAATATGCGGCACCTGGAACTCTTCCTCCCATAGTGCACGGTATGGGAACTCAGGAGTCACAGCCTGAGCTTCAGGCTCTAACCTGGTGCCATAACCTACCGGCTTCAGTGCTGCTTAAGGTCAGCGATGCACGGGACAAAGTGGCTTCATCAGTGTAGAGCAGTGGTTCTCAACCAGGATGATTTTGCACCCCCCCCCCCACTGCCCCAACCCCAGGTACGTTTGGCAATGTCTGAAGATGTTGTTGGTTGTCACAACTTGTGGAGGGAGTGCTACTCACATCTAGTGGGTAGAGGCCAGGGAAGCTGCTAAACATCCTACAATGCACAGGACGACCCCCACAACAAAGAATTATCTGCCTCAAAATGCCAAGTGATGAGGTTGAGAAACCCTGGTGTAAAATTCTCTTGGACTTCATTAAGAAAGAAAGGTGGGGGAGCCAATATGCATAATACCCACTGTCTATCCCCTGGGAATAATCCCTGATGGAGATCAAGAGCCTCCAACTCACCTCTTAGTCGTATAACATTCACAGCTAAAACAAAAGTAGTTCCCTATGGTGGTCACTAGAGGGCAGGAACTTCCAAAGATAACACTTATCCTAAGTAACTACAATGATTAAAAAGAATCTTTTCTGGACCTGGTGATGACTGCACATTTGTAGAAATATATATGAATTTTGCATATAAATGAAAATAGCTATAAATAAAGTATGTGGCTGTGAAAAATCAGCCAAAGTTAGAACACACTTAGTGAATTGACTGTAACTCTTCAGAATAAAAGGTGGTTATGCTAGCTAGGTGTTTTAATTAAAGATATTTTGGTCGCAAGGGACAGACATCCCCCTTGAGCTGTCTAAACCCAAAAGGGAGATTATCAGGAGGCTACTAGAGAGATCCACTGAATACAAGGGGGAGCTGACAACCAGACCGTGGTGTCCTGAAGCTGGTTCATACCTGCTTGTGAGAGCCTGTTATATGCAATACTTCCTGACTCCCTGTTCAGTGACTTCACTGTGATAACTTGATGTCAGCCATGGTGGGAGTTTTTACACCATGGGAATCAGCAAACATTAGAAATCAGGGCTCTTTTTCCTTTCCCTTCCTTTCATCTTTCCTTTTTAGGAGTTAGTTGTATAAAAATTTATCAGCACATCACTACAACATCACTACAACCAAGCCATGATCAACAGCTGGGGAAGTTCAAGGGCTTCAACAGCTGAACATTGTGAACTTCCCCTAGACTAGGTCCACCAATATGACCCAGCTCCAACTATTTCCAGATTCAGGGTTTCTTCCTTCAAAACTCTAAATTCCTGGAAAAGAAAACCCAAATGGCACAGCATCCACTCATGCTCCTAGCAGCAGTGCCATGGGGTAGGTTTACTGGAGGGTGGATTACACTATGGGGCAGTTCTCAGAGAAGGACATATTGTTTTGAGCTAAAAGTGTCTACCACATTCTACAGCTGTCTGGCTGTCAATCATTTCTTTCCACATATCTAAAATAGTCCCTGCTACCATGATCCAAAAACACAATGCACAGCCCCCTCTCCTAATAGCAGACCAAAGAATCCACAGAATGTCAGAGGCCAGGCTTCTCAGAGTCTACTATCTCCAGACAATAACTACTTCTCCTTTGGTTCCTTACAGAGCTTCTGTAGTATAGTTGCCGAATAGTCCTTCTGACTATTCGGCAATCTGTGAAATAAATGGTAAATTTAGCTCACACCCAAACACACTAGAGTCAGTAGTGAAAAAAAGGAAGGAAGAGGGGGAAAAATTATAGTACCTCCTTTTTAAAAGGAGGAAATGATGGTTACCTGCTTGAGGGGCACTTCCTTGCTCTGCAATCCAGTGGACTTCTGCTGTCAATTTTCTATCAAGGCTAGCCGCAGTCTTCATCCACCATCCCAGTCTACTTCAGACCCTTTGAACTATGTAAGACATGATTGGTCATCAGAGTCCAGTGGCAGAGCAACTTGCCTGCACCCTGGAACAGCTGGAGAGCTTTCTCTTGTCCAGGGTCCCACTGGAAACTCAGTGCTTTTACACTTATCAGGAAAATGGGAGGCAGCTGGATACCCTCATGTGTGAGACACTGCCTCTAAAAACCAAAGTAGCCCATAGGAGTTATGCCTGTCTCTTAATCATAGGACACATAAAGCACTGGTTCTCAAACTTGCTGCATCCTGGAATTACCTGGAGAGCTAATACTGACGCCTGGTTCTGAACCCAGAGATTCTGATTCAATTGGTATGGAATGGGCATTGGGACTTTTAAAAGCTTCCCAAGTGAAGAGGATGCTGGGAATATGGTGGAGTAGGAAGCACCAGGAATCTCTCTCCCCACCTAGACAATAATTGCACTGGCAAAAGGACCCTGTCCTCCAAATATCAGGGATCTGTGCTCTGATTGCTGATTATTGCATCTGATCACAGAGGTGCAGACAAAAAGGCAGGGAGCCATTGTTGGGCACTTCCTTCCATTGTTGCAAGCCGCTCCCCTTCCAGTTGAAGTGACTTACCTGGGCTTTAAAAAGACAGTTGCCCTTTTTCTCTCCCTTTATTTTTCTCTTTTCCCCACTTTGTGACTAGATATTAAAGACTAGGTGATTCAAAATCAGCTACATATATAGGGAAAATTAGTAAGTGACCATGCATGCCCAACGAAAGGCTCAGAAAAGACCTCAGATGACCTTAAGTTCACACCTTAGGCTATCTTCAGTAAACAGACAGGCTACTACAATCAAAAAAGCAAAAATAACAACAAAAAACAGCTAACCCTGGGGAAGAGAGATAATCTAATTTCCAGAGTTATCACAGTATTAGATTCAAACATCCAGTTATCAACAAAAAATCACAAGGCATACAAAGAAACAGAAAACTATGCCACATTCAAAGGAAAAAAAAAAATAAACAGAAACTGTTCCTGAAATAGATCTGATGGCGGATATACTAGACAAAGACTTTAAAATAACTGTCAAAGATGCTTAAAGAACTAAACAAAGATGTGGAAAAAGTCAGGAAAATGATGTATGAACATAATGGAAATATCAATAATGACAGAGAAAACCTAAAAAATAAAAAAAAGAAATTCTGGATCTGAAAATTACAATAATTGAAATGAAAAATTCACTAGAGGGATTCAAAGGCAGATTTCAGCAGGCAGAAGAAAAAATCACTGAATGTGGGAGCTGGCCCAGTGGCATAGCGGTTAAGTGCACCTCTTCAGCAGCCTGGGGTTCACAGTTCGGATCCTGGGCGCAGAGCAATGCACCGCTTGTCAAGCCATGCTGTGGCAGCGTCCTATATAAAGTAGAGGAAGATGGGCACGGATGTTAGCCCAGGGCCAATCTTCCTCAGAAAAAAGAAGAGGATTGGCAATGGATGTTAGCTCAGGGTTAATCTTCCTCACACACAAAAAAATAAAAGAATCACTGAATGTGAAGATAGGATAATGGAAACTATCAAGTCTGAGGAACAGACAGAAAAAAGATTGAAGAAAAGTGAACAGAGCCTAAGAGACCTATGGGACACCATCAAGATGAGCAACATACACATTGAGGGAGTCCCAGAAGAAGAAGAAAGAGAGAATATTTGAAGAAATAATGTCTGAAAACTTCCCAAGTTTGATGAAAGACATGACTATAAACATCCAAGAAGCTCAGTGAACTCTAAGTAAGATGAACTCAAAAAGACCCACACTGAGGGTCTTTATATTATAGTTTATTATATCATTATAATCAAACTTTTGGAAGACAAAGACAAAAAGAGAATCTTGAAATCAGCAAGAGAGAAGTGACTCATCATATACAAGTGATCCTCAATAAGATTATGGGCAAATTTCTCATCAGAAACTTTGGAGGCCAGAAGGGAGTCTTGCAGGGTGAAATGAAAGGACATTAGACAGTAACTCAAAGCCATATGGCGAAATAAAGATCTCAATAAAAATAAACACATGAGCAATTGTTAAAACTAGTATTGTAACAACAGTTTGTAACTCCACTTTTTGTTTTCTACATTATTTAAGAGACTAATACATTTAAAAAAATTACTAGTCTAAAAGCTAGTATCATTATAACTTTGGTTTGTAACTCCAAATTTTGTTTTCCACATAATTTAAAAAACTAATGCATTTAAAAGAATTATTAGTTTATGTTTTGGGGCACATGATGTATACATATGTGATTTTGTCACATCAACAACCAAAAGGAGTGGGGACACAGCTGTGAAGAAACAGTTCTTCTATGTTATCGAAGTTAAGCTGGTATAAATTCTAATTTGAGTGTTATATCTTCCGGATGTTAAATGTAATCCCCATGACAACCACAAAGAAAACAGCTATAGAATGTACACAAAAGAAAATGAGAAATGAATTTAAATATTTCACTATAAGAAAAATCAACTAAACACAGAAGACAGTAATGCAGGAAATAAGGGATGTAAAAAGCTACAAGGCATATAGAAAACAAATAGCAAAATGACAGAAGTCAGTCCTTCTTTATCAGTAATTACACTAAATGTAAATAAAAATAAAGGTAAAACCTTTGTTCTCATGGATTGGGGGGGATGACCAAGATCACGTAAAAATACACACCTGAGTGACTAAATAAATGTTTCTCTTTCTGTTCCCTTTTGTTTTTTCATTCTTGTGTTGTTTCTCTGTTTATTGTAACCCCACCATCTTAAGCATAAGCCATCTCAAACACTTCCTGAAAGTAGATGGGCTTTAAAATGGGTTTTTAACTATTATTATGCCTGTTCATGCCTCACTGCCTTATTTGTCTAACCGAAGGGTGTTGCATCCTCTGGCTTCCCCCTCTTTCCCCCTCCTCCAGAAGGCCCCCAACTTGGAGAGACTCTCACAATGAGAGAGTGTGGAAAATTCCACATGTGAGTGGCTGAGGTGGCTTCTGTTTACAGTTTAAATTTAAATGGATTTTTATTTCCTCTCTTTTTCACATAGGATGATTAACGTTGATCTATCTTTCATTTCACTGACCTTTTCTTCTATAGTATGCAATCCATTTGTAAGCCCATCCACTAACATTTTCATTTCAAATATAGTACTTTTAAAGTAAAGAATGTCCATTTTTTAATAGTGTCTATTTCTTTGCTGAGAATTCCTACCTGTTCATTCATTTTGACCAAGTTCTACATTAAATCCTCAAATATTTTTATAATACCTGCTTTAAAGTCCTTGTTTACCGCTTCCAACATCTGAATTATATTGGGGTCCATTTCTCTTCACTGTGGGTCACATATTCCTGTTTCTTTGCATGTCTAGTAACTTTTCAAAATGTATACCTGACGTTATGGATGACATGTTGTAGAAACTCTGGTTCTGTTATTTTCCTCTGAAAAGTGCTGAAAAAGTGAAAATGTTTGTATGAACAGATAATTGACTGGACGGGACTCAAATTTCAAACCCCGTTTCTCCTGTAGGAGGTATGAGCTGAAATTGCTCAATTTTTATAGCCTGACGTTGCTATTTCCTGGGGAAACATCAGTCTTTCTTATGCATGGACAGTTCAGTTGTCATCCAAGGTTTTGGTCAGTTTCTATGCAGATTTTGGAGTACCCCATTCTGTGTCTCCTTCTTTCTGGGATTTTCCCTATTACTTTTTAGCCTCCTTTAAATCTACCAACTCCATCCTCTGACTCCTCAAGTCCTTCCATGTGAGTTCTAGCCACCGAGCTCTGTGTGAATTGGGGATAACCTCAAATGAAAAGCTGTATAAATGTGAATTTTACCCAATATACTTCCCTCCTTCAAAGATAGCCTGTTTTTGGTCCCACTCCTTTGCCTTCAAATAGTTTTATTTAACTTTTTTTTTTTCATCCAGAGCTCATGACTGTCATCTATGGGAGCATTACTCTGCTATAATCTACTCTACTGTGACCTAAAACAGACTCTAATTCTGTATTATTTTATTACCCTCCTTCATTACCTCCTTTTTTTCCTTGTAGGAAGAATGGAAATCAATAGGAAATTTCTAACATGGATATGGATTTTATTTCCTGTATAGATCATGTATGGTATGTATTATTTCAGGTAACTGTAAAACATTGGTGAATAGTAATGGCTTACTTATTTATTTTCTTAATGGTGTCTTTTGATGGGCAGAAGTTTTCTAATTTTGATGAAGTATAATTTATCATTTTTTAGTTGCTGTTTTCTGTCAGCTAAGAGACCTATATCTATCCCCAAGTTACAAAGATATTCTCCTATGTTTTTCTCTAAAAGCATGTGGCTTTAGCTTTTATGCTTAGATCTATAATTCATTTTGAATTAATTTCTTGTATGATGTGAGATACACACAACAACATGGGTGAATTGAAAAACCTTGGAGTGAAAAAAGCCAAACGGAAAGACTGCATGCCGTACAATTCTATCTATATGAAGTTTTATAGCAGAAATAACTCGGCTATGGTGATAGAAATCAGAACACTGGTTTCCTGGATGGGGGAGGGTAGTGACTCAAAGGGGCACAAGAAAAGTTACTGGGCTCATGGAGATGTTCTATATCTTAATTAAAGTGGGTTTTATACACACATGTACATGTGTAACTAATCCAATAAACCGTACTTAAATTGCATGTTTTATTTTATGTAAATTATACTTCAATTAAAAATGTATTATAGGGCCGGCCCTGTAGCTTAGCGGTTAAGTGTGTGCGCTCCACTGCTGGTGGCCTGGGTTCGGATCCCAGGCGCGCACCGAGGTACCGCTTCTCCGGCCATGCTGAGGCCGCATCCCACATACATCAACTAGAAGGATGTGCAGCTATGACATACAACTATCTACTGGGGCTTTGGGGGGAAAATAAATAAATAAAAAAAATCTTTAAAAAAAATGTATTATAAAGCTTTAAAAAAAATCCCCAAGAAAAGAAAGGAACTTAAATCATCCTATGTTTTTTCAAATGGGACAAAATCTAGTCCCCTGGTAATGACAAAGAGAAGCTACTGGCACATGAATTGTTATGATTACAAGTATCTAGTTATTTCATCATCAAAAGAGAATCTGATGACATCATCCTTCACAGAAGCCTGAAATAATAAACACACAAACCAGAGAGTGCTATAGAACCAATAGTAGGTGATCTGATTCATGATTTTTGAAAGGCCTCAAAATGTCCTGCTTGAAAACTGTCTGCCCTCTTAAGATTCTCCACATATCTTCCCAAACCACTACACCATAAATGTTAAATCTCCAAGGAAGAAGCTGTATAAAATTCCTGTGATCTTAGAAAAACAAAAGGTAAGAGTTTGTCCTTAATTTCATCAAAATTGAGCCACATCCAATTCCTTTTCTGCACACAGACAATTTCATATTGCATAGATTAAATATCACAAAGGAGTTTTGTAAACTTGATGGCGAAAATTCCAAGGTCAAAGCACAAATAATCTAAAAATTATACTTTAGCCTCCAGTCAGTGCTCTGAATCACTTTTATATTAAAATACTTTTGAGAAGGGGCATATATTTAATGCTGTTATCAGTCTTATCATCTTTCTTGGAATGATCAACTTCATAATATTATTTAATTAAAAATAATAATTCTTATACAACTCTTTAAGTATTTTCATAACTATCTCTTTTCTCTGACACCTCACCCTGTGAGTTAGGCTGGGACATGGTATTTGTATTTTTCCTTTCTGTAAAAAAAGCTCTTTGTACTTGAGAAAAGGCAAATGAAGGTTATAAGACCTCCTGTATCAAGGTCAGCTTAGACCAGCTGACGTCCTAATATTTTGGGCAGGTAGCTCAAATAAACCGTGTCTCCACTGACTCAATTCTATTTTCATTTAGAGAGACATCCAAGGACCGATGGTGCCTTAAATCCTAGCCAACAGCTATTAAATCATCTAGTTTAAGTCATGGATTGGCAGGATTCAACACAGCTTACTCTGTATACATTGTAGTTTATTTAATCTACCTTTACCCTGTTTCTTTTTCCTCCCAGGAAAGGATGAGATACAAAAGAAAAACAATTCAATTGTTATTGCTTTTATTGTTTCTATGGGCCTTACATAGAAAGTATCATATCAGGTAACTTTAAAAAGTTAATGAATATTTTATTCTGGTGTTTGGTAAGGATCTGGCATGTCAGAAGGGTGACAGGCTTATGTCAGAAAGGTGGATGCTGAATAAATCAGCATCAAATGTATCAATCCAAATATACCCAAATGATATGCAAATATATCAGCATAAACATGGCCTCAGCATAAAAATTGTTTGTTTCTAATGGGAACAAAGCTAAATGTAATTTTTGTAGGCCCATATGTGTGAGGAGAAGCAATGTTAAGCTACCAAGACAGTTACCTTGTAATTATGGCAGTGTAATGTTAGTAAATGTAAATGTTATAGAGAAACTGCCTTTTTTAAATAGGTGGCATCTTCTTTAAAAAAATCCCTAACATTTGTGACTCCAGGAACTATGTATGGTATTTGCCCTCTGCATATTTGAGACTAATAGAAAGATTTCATTGGCAATTAGCAAATTTCATTGTTTTAATGATATTAAGCAAGCTTCTCTTTCATTTATACCTCACAGAATTCATTGTTATTGTTGTTTTTTAAGAAATAGCATATGAGGTCCTTAACTGCAGTGATTTTTATCATGTTCAGTACTATATCTCTATAACCAGCAATGTACTTGGCACATAGCATGTGTCTTAGTCTCTTCAAGATGCTGTAACAAAATACCATAGACTGTATGGCTTATGAACAACAGAAATTTATTTCTCACAGTTCTTGAGGCTGGGAAGTCCAAGATCAAACCACTAGCAGATTTGGTATCTGATGAAGGCCTCCCCCTGGTTTATAGATGGCCATCTTCTTGCTGTGTCCTCACGTGGTGGAAGGGATGAGGGAGCTCTCCGGGGTCTCTTTTATAAGGGCACTAATCTCATTCATGAGGGCTCCAACTTCATGACCTGATCACCTCTCAAAGGCCCCATCTCCTAATACCATCAGGTTGGGGGTTAGGATTTCAACATATGAATTTGAGGGGGAGGCAAACATTCCCTCCATGATATTATGTGTTCATTAAATATTTGGTAATATTAGGTAATAAAATGGATTGATGGAATATAACTCTAGTCATCTTAAATGTGGAAACTCCTTATATAAGTTTAAAATTAATATAATGCCTTTCATTTATCCTAAGCCCAAAGAAACTACAGAGGATGTATCGGTGCTGGTAAGTCTTTATTTATGAATATGCTATGACCTCTTCTTGAGGACAAAACTGGTTGGAGGGCAATGGAGTACATGCAGGTCCTTGGTTCCTGCGGGCAGAGTAAACCAATGCAATTTTACAGACGCTTCTTGGAGAGAAATTCATTTAAGGTCAGCGTACTAGGAGTCAAAGAAAGAGCAGACTGGCAGAGTGCCATCTCTGATAGAGGAGTGGGACCTGGTTACGGGAATGTGTTACAGGAGCCAGAACCCAGCCACCAGGAACCTTGGGTCTTTTAAAGCTCTGGGCAAACACCCAGGAGTAAAATCTTGGCTAAAAGACTCTCAGCAGATTGTATTAACCACACGCCACCTACAAAATCATGCCATCAGAATGTGCGCAGAGAAGAAACTTCCCCCCAAATTGTGCAAGATCCAAAATCATAATATGTTCTTTAGTTTCTCCCTACAGTCATGGGAACCCACATAGTGCAGTGAATGTAACTATCTTTTCTGACGCTTGCTGTGTTTAGGGGCCCTGTCTCTCTGACGGTTCTATGATTTACAACACCCCCACTAAAACCATGGCTCCATACTTGGGTGAGCTGCGCTATGCTCAAAAATAACAGAGTAAGAAGGTTTTCATGTACCGAGCAAAGTATGTTTCCTCTCTATATAGCCATCTCTAACAGGAGGCAGTAACTTTCAACCACCTGAAAACAGCAGGAAAACCCCTAAGCAAAGGTGGGAACATTCAAGGAAAGTCTGCTCCAGCAGAGGCTGGGAGAGGAATGCTTTAAAATGTTTTCTGGTGAAAATGTATTCAATGCAATACAATCTATTAACATTAGTTCTCCTTAGCATCCAGATTCTATAGCCTTAACATCCTAATACTCATCATCCAAAAGCATCGCTGTCAATGGAAGTGGGGACCTGGGTAGAATGCTACGTCTCAGTCACAACCCTGACATTGCAGTTACTCCTGTCTGTGTACACAGGCACAAAGACAGTCTCATGACATAGGACTCAGCTCCAGAGCTGCCAATCCCCTCATTAACTCAGCCCGGGATCAGCTCTCCAGGCCGCCATTAGAGTATATCGTGAGGAGGAGGAGTAAGGACTCAGGCACAATGGCTTGTCTTTCCACCCACTGTGTGATTATGGACAAGATAATAAAAGCTCTTTGTGCCTCAGTTTCCTTATCTAGTAAAATGGGAATATTAATAACACTACCTATCTCATAGAGGTGCTCTATGGATTAAATTAGATGATTATTAAGAAAGCATTCAATATGTATTAGCTATTAATGAAGGGAATCTAACCTCACCTAACAGATTAGGGAATACTTCCCTCAGGAAGGAATATTTAAAATGAGACCTGAAGGCTATGTGGGAATTCGCTGGTTGAAGTTGTGGCATGTTTAAGGAAATAAAAAATGGCCAGTGAAGCTGGAAAATTATAAGTGTGGGGCTAGGTAGGAGATGTGGCTGGAACAGTGTGAAGGGACAGATCATGCAGAACACTGTGGCCATATAAGGAATGTGGACATGATCCTTAGGACAAGGGGAAGCCACTGTACACTGTTAAGCAGAATTACGACATGGTAACATTGGAGCTTCAGAAACATGACACCGGAAGCAGAGGGGAAATGTGGATAATGGGTTGAAAAGGGGCAATGCAAAGACAGGCAGAGAGGGCAGAATGTTGTTAATTCTGGGGAGATGGGAATATGGAGGTTCATTATATTAATTTCTTTACATTTGTGTACGTTGGAAATTTTTCATACCACTAAGTCTTTTTTTTAAGTGAACAAACAGTGAGACCAATTAGGAGGCTATTGCAGTAGCCCAGACAAGAGATGATAGTGACTTGAAGTCGTGTGGCGGCAAGGAAGGGAGATAGGGGATGGATTTGAGAGATGTTCTGGAGGTAAAACCAGCAGGGTTTAGAGATGGATTTGATGTTGGGATTTGGGGAGTGCTCTGAGTGTAGAATGTCGCTCATATTTCTGCCTTGTCAATCCAAGTGGATCCAGTGAGATAAGGCAACCTATGAAGAGGACCTACTTCGGGGAAGAGATGATGACTTTAACACCTCAACATCTTCATTTTGTGGTGTCTGTGCAAACTTCAAGTAGAAGACTTCAGAACACAGTTGGATATACGAGTCTTAAATTCCTGGGAGAAGCCTAGTTGCACATAAAAATTTGAAGCCACGGGAAATGCCCAGAAGAGTGTCAGATGATCAAATAGAGGGCCTAGGAGAAATCCTTCTGGGAACAATGATCAAATCAAGGCTCCTGCCCAGATAGGGTATTGAAGCCTAACTTTAGACAAAAGGAGGGATATATTTCCATTGTGATAGAAGGAAAAAAATTCAGTGCTATAGGTAAATTTGGAGGTGAGGTGGTAGAAAGTTGAGAGAGATTTCATCTGATGGCTGCTATTTTCTCTGTAAATTAGAAGAAGGTGAACGAGAACTGTGGAAACACATAACGATTTCTGGGCAGCACACAGTTAGGTTGAGGTTGGGAATCATGATTTTTCCATGCCACTACCATCAAAGTTCATCATTGTTTTTCTTACTGCTTCATGCTTATTTTGTATTTTACATCTTATTATAAAATAGCCCATGATTTGATAGACACTGGATTATCTCACACTCTAGTAGATATAGTTTGACTCTTTGCATTATTTTTCCTATAGGTCTGTGGATACTCCACCAGAAGAATTAATGCTATCAGACTGGTTTTTTCCCAAGTAAGAATTCCAAATTTAACACATGTGAGATTAATCTGTAGAATGCTCAATAGAAGTTAATATATGGCAACAACACCACGACTGGCATTCCAAATGTTGGCGAGCAGATGTATCTTGGATTGCATTTTTAAAAATGGGTGCCCACTGTCAAAGAAGAAATGTGGTTTGCAGATTCCAGCTCAGCATAATAAAGCAGAGTATAGTGTGGTGGGTTTCTTTGTGAAAGACAATAGCTTATTAACTGGCACAGAATCCCACCAACAAGACAAGGCAGGTCTTCGTAATTCAAGGTGATGATTCACCATAACAACTGAACACAGAAGAAAACTGTATCATCATTTAAATAGATTTCAAATAGCCTACTGATAAAAATTCAATTCCCATTACTTTTTTTTGGCTTAAACAACAGAAATTTATTTTCTCCCACTTCTGAAGCCTGGAAGTCGAAGATGGAGGCGTCGGCAAGTTTGGTTTCTCCCGAGGCCTCTCTCCTTGGCTTGCAGATGGCTGTCTTCTTGCTGTGTCCTCACATGGCCTTTTCTCTGTGCACATGCATCCCTGATGTCTCCTCCTCTTCTTATAAGGACACCAGTCCTATTGGATTAGGACCCCACCGTTATGAAATCATTTAACCTTAATTACCTCTCTAAAGGCCCTCTCTCCAAATAGTCACTCTGAGGATTAGGGCTTCAACATGAATTTGGGGGAGACACAATTCAGTCCATAACAGGTTCTGAAATAGTTAATATAATCTTTTTCTTCCAACTGCACTTCAGTTCCCATCACATTTTTCATCTTTTCTCCTTGATGACCATTAAGGTTGAACACCTTTTCATACGAATATTAGCCAATTGGATATTCACTTTTGTCAAATGCCAGTTCATATCCCCCCTACCAGTTGGATTATTTTTCTTTTTCTTATAGATTTGAAGAGGTTCTCTTCATATTCTAGATACAGTCTCATCATCAGTTATATATTATGGACTATTTTCTCTCTGTAGTTCACTATTTTTTTTATTGTGGTAAAAGTCACATCGTGTAAAATTCACCATTTTAACCACTGTAAAATGTACAGGTCAGTGGCTTTTAGAATCTTCACAATGTTGTGCAACTATCACCACTACCCAATTCCACAATATCTTTATCACACCAAAAGGAAATCCTGTACCCAGTAAGCAATAACTCCTCATTGCCCTCTCCCCAGTGCCCGACAAACGCTAATCTGCTTCCTGTCTCTCTGGATTTGCCTATTCTGGACATTTCATATGAATGGAGTATAATATGTGGCCTTTTGTGTTTGGCTTCTTTCACTTAGCATGTTTTCAAGGTTCATCTATCAGTACTTCATATCAGTACCTCATTCCTTTTTATAGCTGAATAACATTCCATTGCATGGACATACTGTATTGATCAGTTAATGGACAGGGGGTTGTTTCCACTTTTTGTCTATTATGAATAATGGTGCTATGAACATTCATGTACAAGCTTTAATTTGAATTCGTGTTTTTACTTCTCTTGGCTATAAGTGGAATTACTGGGTCACCTGGTAATTCTATGTTGAAGATTTTGAGGAACCATCAAACTGTTTTCCATGGCAGCTGCATGATTTTACATTCCCACTAACAATGTATAAGGGTTTGAATTTCTCCACATCTTTTCCAACACTTGTTATTTTATGTTTTGTGGGGGTTTTGTTTTTCTTATGGTCATCCTAGTGTGTGTGAAATGGTATCTCATTATAGTTTTGATTTGCATTTCTCTAATGACTAATGATGTTAAGCATCTTTTCATGTGCTTATTGCCCATTTGTATATAGACGGAAATGTCTATTCAAATTCTTTGCTCATTTTTAAATAGGGTTGTTTGTCTTTTTATTGCTGTGTTATAAATGTTCTTTATATATTCTGGATACTTGACTATAAGATATATGATTTAAAAATATTTTCTCCCTTTCTGTGGGTTGTATTTCACTTTCTTGTTAGTGTCCTTTGATGCACAAAATTTTGTTTTTTGGTGAGCTCCAATTTATCTATTTTTTTCCTTTTGATGCCTGTGCTTTTGGTGTCATATCTAAGAAATCATTGTCAAATCCAAGATCATGAAAATTTACTGTAGTTTTCCTCTAAGAGTTTTATTATTTTTGCTCTTATATTTAGGCCTTTGATCCATTTTGAGTTAATTTTTGTATATGGTGTGAGATAAGGATCTAACTTCATTTTTTTATGTGGATATTCAGTTGTCCCAGCACAATTTGTTGAAAAGACTATTTTTTCCCTATTGAATTGTCTTAATAACTTTATTTAAAATTAATTGATCATAGTTGTATGAGTTTATTTACAGACTCACTTCTGTTCCATTGATCTATATGTCTATCCTTATGCCAATGCCACACTGTTTTGATTACTGTATCTTTGTGGTAAGTTTTTAAATCAGGAAGTGAAGTGAGTCTTCCTCCAATTTTGTTCTTTTTCAAGATTATTTTGGCTATTTGGGTTCCCTGCAATTCCTTATGAATTTTAGGCTCAACTTCCAGAAGAAGAAGGCAGTTGGAAAATTGATAATGTATTAGTTTCCTAGGGCTGCTATAGCAAATTACCACAAACTGAATGGCTTAAAACAACAGAAATTTATTTTCTCCCAGTACTAGAGTCCAGAAATCCAAAATCAAAATGTTAGCAGCGCCATGCCCCTTCTGAAAGTTCTAGGGAAGAATCCTTCCTGTCTCTTCCAGCTTCTGGTGGCCCCAAGCATTCCTTGGCTCATGGTAGCATAACTCTGCCTCTGTCTTCACATGGCTTTCCTGTCTGTGTCTCTCCTCTGTGTGTTCTTTTGTCTACTTCGAAGGACACCTGTCATTGGATTTAGGGCCCTACCTAATTCAGAATTAGCTCACCATAATTAATTACATCTGCAAAGACCTTATTTTCAAATAAGGTAACATTCTGAAATTCCAAGTGGATTTGAATTTCGGGGGGACACTATTCAACCCACTACAGGGATTACAGTGAATCCGCAGATCACTTTGTGGTGTATTGCCAGCTTAACAATATTAAGCCTTCCAATCCATAAACATGGGATGTCTTCCCATTTAGTTATGCCTTCTTTAATATCTTTCAACAATGTTTTATAGCTTTCATTGTACAAGTTTTGTACCTCCTTGGTTACATCTTTCCTAAATATTTTATTCTTTTTGATCCTATTGTAAATGAAGTTGTTTTCTTAATTTCACTTTTGGATTGTTCATTTCTAGTGTATGGAAACAAAAATGATTTTTGCATGTTGATCTTGTATCCTGCAACATTTATTAGTTCTAATAGATTTTTTGTAGATTTCTTAGAATTCTCTCTGCTAGTAGAGACAGTTTTACTTCGTCCGTTCCAATTTTCTTTTTCTTGCCTAATTTCTCTGGCTAAACTTCCCATACAATGTTGAATGGAAGTGGATAAAACAGACATCCTTGTCTTGTTCCTGATTTTAGGGGGAAAGCTTTAAGTCTCTCAACAATAAGTATGATGTCAGCTGTGGGTTTTGCATAGATGCCCTTTATCGTGTTGAGGAAGTTCCCTTCTATTCCTAGTTTATTGGGTATTTTTATGGTGAAAGAGTGTGGGATTTTGTCAAATGCCTTTTCTGTATCAGTTAAGATGATCATGTTTTTTTTTCTTTCATTTTGTTAATATGCCGTTTTACATTGATTGATATATGTATTTTGAACCAGCCTTGCATCCCTGGAATGAATTCCACTTGGTCATGGTGGGGTTCTAATATGCTGCTGGATTCAGTTTGCTAATATTTTGCTGAGGATTTTGGCATCTATATTCATAATGAATCCTGGTCTATAGTTTTCTTTTCTTGAGATATCTTTGTCTGGCTTTGGTATCAGAGTAATACTGGCCTCATAGAATGAGTTAGAAAGTTTCTCTCCTTTTCTATTTCTTTGGAAGACTTTGAGAATGATTGGCATTAATTCTTTAAATGTTTGGTAGAATACACCAGTGAAGCCATCTGGTCCTGGGCTTTTCTTTGTTGGGAGATTTTTTATTACCAATTCAATCTCTTTACTTGTTATAGGTCTATTAAGATTTTCTATTTCTTCTTGATCCAGTTTTGGTAGTTTGTGTGTTATTAGGAATTTGTTCATTTCATCCAGGTTATCTAATATGTTGGTGTATAGTTGTTCATCGTATTCTCTTATAAACCTTTTCATATCTGTTAGGTCTGTAGTAATGTTCTCAATTCCATTCTTGATTTTAATAATTTGAGTCATTTCTGTTTTTTTCTTGGTCAGTCTAGTTAAAGGTTTATCAATTTTGTTGGTCTTTTCAAACAACCAACTTTTGGTTTCATTGATTCTCTCTATTGTTTTTCTTTTTATCTATGTCAGTTGTCTCTGCTCTGATCTTTATTATTTCTTCCTTCCACTTGCTTTGGGTTTAGTTGGCTCCTTTTTTCCCCTAGTTCCTTAAGGTGGAAGATTAGACTACTAATACGAGATCTTTCTTCTTTTTTAATATAGATATTTACAGCTATACATTTCCTTCTGAGTACTGCTTTTCACTGCTTCCCATAAATTTTTGTATGTTGTATTTTCACTTTTATTCATCTCAATGTATTTTCTAATTTCCTTTGTGATTTTTTCTTTGACCCATTGGTTAAGAGTGTGTTGTTTAATTTCCACATATTTGTGAATTTTCCAGATTTACTTCTGTTATTGATTTCTAATTTCCTTCCATTGTCAATGAAAAAGATAGTTTGTATGTTTCCAACCATTTTAAGTTTATTGAGATTTGTTTTATGGCCTAACATATGATCTATCCTGGAGACTGTTCCATGTATATTTGAGTATATATATTCTTTTGTTGGTTAAAGTGTTCTGTGTATGTTTGATTCTTTCTTTTGCCTGATCAAATCTGCTGTTGAGAGCCTATAGTGAATTTTTTCATTTCGGCTATTACACTTCTCAGCTCCAGAATTTCTGTATGGTTCCTCTTTATAATTTCTCTCTCTTTGTTGATATTCTCTATTTGCTGAGACATTGTTCTCCTGATTTCCTTTAGTTCTTTGTCCATGGTTTCCTTTGGCTCCTTCAGCATATTTAATATACTTTATTTAAAGTCATTGTCTAGGGCCAGCCCCGTGGCTTAGCAGTTAAGGGTGCGCGCTCTGCTACTGGTGGCCCGGGTTCAGATCCCGGGCGCACACTGACGCACCGCTTCTTCAGCCATGCTGAGGCGGCGTCCCACATACAGCAACTAGAAGGCTGTGCAACTATGACATACAATTATCTACTGGGGCTTTGGGGGAAAAAAAGGAGGAGGATTGGCAATAGATGTTAGCTCAGAGCCAGTTTTCCTCAGCAAAAAAAGAGGAGGATTAGCATGGATGTTAGCTCAGGGCTGATCTTCCTCACACACATACATAAATAAATAAATAAATAAATAAATAAATAAATAAATAAATAAAGTCATTGTCTAGAAAGCCAAATGTCTGGGCTTCCCCAGGGACAGTTTTTGTTATTTTTTTTCCTGTGAATGGGCTACATGTTCTTGTTTCTTTCCATGCCTCATAATTTTTGGTTGAAAACTAGACATTTTGAATATTATTATGTGGTCATTCTGGAAATCCGATTCTTTTGCCTCCTCAGAGTTGTTCTTGCTTGCTGTGGGTTGTAGTTGTTTGTCTGTTTAGTGATTTTTCTAAAAGTCTGTATTCTTTGTCTTGTTTGTTCTCAGAAGTCTCTGTTCCTTTAGCTTGGGGTCAGCTAGTGGTTTGACACAGATCTCCTTAAATGCCTAGAGCCAGAGGTGGGGGTGGGGGTTGGAGGACAGAAGAAGAAGAAGAAGAAGATGATGATGATGAAGAGGAGAAGGAAAAGAAGATAAGAAGAAAAAAACCCTCTCATAGTCTTTAAAGATTGGCTCTGTGTTTGGGCCTTCCTTCAACACAGCCCAGCTGTTTACAACTCTGCCTGAGCCTTCACTTTCTGCTTGCACTGAGCCTAAATATCAGCCAGAGGTGAAAGCCTAGGGTCTTCACAGATCTTTTCTGAGCATGCATCCTACCCTGAACATGCACATGGATTTCTCAGTTCCTTGTTATACACAGGATCTTGTCAAAGGCCATACTTCCCAAAGAACTCTCTTGCAAACTTTTCCTCCCAGGCTTTCAGGATATCTAATGTTTATTCCACCTGTAATCTTTTGCCTCAGGTGGCAAGGACGTGTTCTTTTTTAAAATGTTTTCAAGGAACGCCCACCCTTTGGCCACTTTTCCATTCTGAGAGTCTTTTTTTTTTTTTTTTTTCTGGGAAAGATTCTCTCTGAGCTAACATCTGTTGCCAATCTTCCTCTCCGTTTTCTCCCCCCTCTCCAAAGCCCCAGTACACAGCTGTATATTCCAGTTGTAAGTCCTTCTAGTTCTTCTATGTAAGCTGCCACCATAGCATGGCTACTGACAGAGGGATGCTGTGGTCTGCACCTGGGAACCAAACCCGGGCCGTCAAGTGAAGTGCACCAAACTGTAACCACTAGGCCATCAGGTTGGCTCCACTCTGAGAGAGTTCTGAGTAAGTGAAACAAAGGAAAGCACTATGAGTCAGGCCTTCTGGGAACTCGCAGGCAGGTCAAAACAAACACACACAATTCCTTGGGAATTAGATCCACTCTTCTCCCTCTAGAATCAGACACCCACACTGAGAACATGGTTTGCTGTTTTCAATACAACCGCTATACTGGAGAGGGAGTTGGTGCAAGGCTAAGTTGAAATACCAAAAAGCTTTCCTACTCCTACCATGTTGAGTCATCTTTTTCATTTAACTTTTGCTCGGTTCCTCTAAACCTCTTCCAGAGTTCTGACAAAGTTGATTCTGACAGTATGCAGTAATATTAGCACTGGCAGCACTTCAGATTATGAAAACTGGGATGTTCATTTTCAAAATATGGCCTCTGAAAATAATCAATGTCAAAAAGCCTAAGACCAAGAGATCTTGTCCAAATATAAGAGAAATTGTTACTTTAGACTTTGGGCAACATTTCAACTATGTATCTTCAAATATCTTGGAATCGTAGTATAACTAATCTGTATGTGTACTTTTATAATGACTGGCCATTTCTGATAAGTTTTTTCTCCAGTGTATCATAACCATCAAGGCCTTGGTTTAGGACTGAGGAAATGCCGCAGTCAGACACAGGCTTTAAACACTAGTAACATCTACTGCAGTTTTATTAAAGGGCATTTTGTTCATAATTCTTACCTCTTTCTTACAGTGCATCCATGAACTTGACTACTACCAAGTGGTCAGCTCCGGTTGTGTGGCATGGCACTTACGATGAGGGAATATTGGAAAATTATTATGCAAAGCATAAAATTACAGTGGGGTTGACTGTGTTTGCTGTGGGAAGGTAGGTAATGCCAAACGTCCTTTACATTCAGGCTTTTTATTCTAGAAAATAGGAGATTATCAATAATCCCATCTCAAGAATCTAGAAAAAGTAGAGCAAAATAAAGCCAAAGCAAGAAGAAGAAAGGAAATAATAAAGAGAGCAGAAATCCATGAAATTGAAAACAGAAAAGCAACAGAGAAAAATCAATGAAACAAAATGCTGGTTCTTTGAAAAAGATCATAAAATTCACAACTATCCAGGAAGTCTGACACAGAAAAAAAATGACACAAATTACTGATATCAGGAAAGAAACAGGGTATATCACCTCAGACCTTGCAGACATCAAAAGAACAATCGGAGTACTACAAAACACTCTACACACATAATTTGACAACTTAGATGAAATGGACCTTGACAAGCACAAACTACCACAACTCACTCAACATGAAATAGATCGTTTGAATAGACCTATAGCTACTGAGGAAATAGAATTCATAATTTTAAAAATTCCCAAAGTCTCCAGGCCCAGATGGTTTCATTGGAGAACTCTACCAAATATTTAAACAGGAATTAACATCAATTGTATACAATCTCTTTCAGCAAATAAAAGAAGAGGGAATACTTCTCAACTCATTTTATGAAGCAAACACTGCCCTAATACCAAAATCATAAAAAGAAAGTACAAAAAAGTATTAAGTAAAGTGGAACAATGTACATATTACCCATTAAAATTATAAAGTTTATCAACTTTATAGCAACTTATTATTAAATATTGATAGTAATTTGTTCTTAAAAAAGAAAAAACATGTAAAGAAAGAGGAAGTAAGGAAGGGAGAAAGAGAGAGAGGGAGGGAGGGAGGGAAGGAAGAAGAAGGAAGAGAGGAAGGAAGGGAGGATGAGAGGGAGGGAGGGCGGGAGGAAGGAAGGAAGGAAGGCAGGCAGGCACGCAAGCAAGCAAGGAAGGAATCCTTACAGAAGAAGCTTCCTGTGTACCTCTTCCCCAGAAGGGGAAGGGCGTAGAGAGTGACCCCATGCTGGGGCAGGGCTTGTTACCTTCAAGACACAGATGGAGCTTCTGATTCTTTCCCACCTCCTCTCAATAGAACACACTGAGTCTTGGAAGGGTCCTATGTAAGTGAAGGGGCACTGAAGCCAAAGCCTCATTAACTTCACCATAAAACCTCCTCTGTGTGTTAAAGAACCCCTGAAAGTCTCAGGAATTAGTGTCTTCAAGTTGTTCTGAAATTAGGAGTATACGTGGGTTGAAAACAGGAGGACTGATAAAAGTGACTGTATTAAAATTAACTTTACCTAAGAACACTTCAGAAAAACCCAAATTGACAGCCATTCTGCAGAATACTGATCAGGGCTCTTTTCAAAATGGTCAGGGTCATGAACAACAAGGAGAGAAACTGACACAGATTGGCAGAGACTAAGGAGACATCATGACTAATGCAATGTGTGTCCTGGACTGGATCCTGGAAACTAAAAAGGCCATTAGGGGAAAAATTGGTGAAATCCAAATAAAATCTGTGGTTTAGATAAGAGTAATTTACCACTGATAATTTTCTAGTTTTGACAAATGTACCATGGTTATATAAGACAGTAACATTAGGGGAAGGTGGGTAGATTGTATATGGGAACTCTCTATAATATATTCTCAACTCTTCTGTAAATCTAATATCATTCCAAAATAGAAAGTTTTTAAAAATTGAAAAAAATTAAGTTTGCCATTGTAGTGTAAGTGCCTGACAATAAGCTTTTTTGATTGTAAATGCCTGACATGAAGCTTCTGATTGCCAAGGCGTCTATTTCAAAGACATCCATCTCAAATAAACATGTTGCCAGCTGTGGGACATGGTTACTAGCTAAACCACTAGATAAAGAGCCAGGTCACCCCACCCATGGAGTCCCCTTTTAGAAAGCCCTGGGTAACCTAGATAACTGACCGCTTTTTCCTTGCCATGCTTTAATTCTCACCCTTCCGTCTTAAATTCGCCAATAGTGAACTGGTGAAACCCTAGGCACCCCACCCTCCACCCCAATAAAAGCAGAACCCCCAGTCCATGCTCTCTCTCTCTCTCTACCTGCGACCTTGTTGTGTGGCCCCAGCATGCCGTACCCTCCTGGACTTGTGAGTAATAAACCTCAGTTTTTCAAAGTTCCCTGATGGTTGTTGCCGAGGTGCATCTTGCAATCATAATAAGAACCACAAGGGCTGGTCCAACCACAACATTGGCTCTGGTAGGGGAAAGGTCTGTGGGGGTCCCACCACAAGTAGTAGGAGCCCAGGTGAGTGCCCCCAGGCATTCCTAGCCAACAGCATCAATGTCAACAATCTGAGACCAATGCAAAACAGCCCTATAACACACCATACACAAATATAATTCAAATGAATAATAGACTTAACTGTGAAAGATAAAACAATAAAGCTACTAGAAGAAAATGTAGAAGAATATTTTCACTATGTTGAAGAGGCAAAGATTTCTGAAACATGATACAAGAGCATTAGCCAGAAAAGAAATGTGGATAAATTGGATTTCTTGGGAGTTGCTAGCTTCCAGCTCAGTAGAATACTTTGTGATATTTTTCATAATTTACCTGATAATTTTAGTTTTCTTGTGACCCCATCTGCTGTATTTCTTAAAACTTAGATTAACATCCAGAACTTATTTTTTTATTTTTATTTTTTTGTGAGGAAGATTAGCCCCGAGCTAACATCTGTCGCCAATCCTCCTCTTTTTGCTGAGGAAGATCGGCCCTGGGCTAACATCCATGCCCATCTTCCTCCACTTTATACGGGCAGCCACCACAGCATGGCTTGACAAGCGGCGCATCAGTGCCCACCCGGGATCTGAACCCCAGGTCGCCGCAGCGGAGCACGCGCACTTAACTGCTATGCCACCGGGCCGGCCCCAGAACTTATTTTTAATGATTATATAAACATTATTTGAAGCTGAGCCACCTATGATTACCCTTCCTTTCTGAATTTACCCGAGCCCATTTATCACTCTGAGCATCCTTTACTGGCTTGAGAGACTGGAAATGAGAAAGTTTTGCTTTCTAATCCAGCAGTTCTAGCACCATATTAAAGGCTGACCATACAACCTCTGATCTTTTATGCATAATTGACTACTCATAAGGCAAGGCACAGACATCAATAACTGCTCTTGCAATGACTCAAGACCTTTCTTGCCTACACCTTCAAAGCAAGTTCCCATTGCTCTGATAACCCTGAAAAGTCTGGCTCTCATTTTGCTCTGGACTCTGTGCAGTTTCCTGATCTCACTCAAGTTTCATTCCCTCTTGTGAGGAACTCCTCTTCTCTCCTATGATCCACGGAACCCCATCAGGGAGAGGAAAGGCAGATAATTTCACTTTATTTTATACTACTTAAATACAACTCAAGAAGCATATCAAATATTTGGTTGCTTAGTGGCATTTCTGGATAAACTACACTTGGTGTAATTTAAATAGTATGTGTTCCTCTAAAACATAAGAAGATGAACTTAATTATTTCTTACTTACTTCACAGATACCTTCACTACTATTTGAGAAGATTTCTATTATCTGCTGATCAGTATTTTATGGTTGGCCAGAAAGTCATAATTTATGTCCTGACAGATGATTTCTCCAACATGCCATGGATACCACTGAGCCCCCTCCACACAATCAAAGTTTTTGAAATTAAGCAAGAGAAGAGATGGCAAGATGTCAGTATGATGCGCATGAAGACCATCAGCGAACATGTTGTAGATCACATCCAATATGAAGTTGACTTCCTCTTCTGCATGGACGTGGATCAAATCTTCTTAAGGAAATATGGATTGGAGACTCTGGGGGAGTCAGTAGCTCAGATACATGCTTATTGGTATAATGCAAATCCTATAGATGTACCTTACGAGAGAAGTCCATTCTCAGAAGCATATATACCTGTTGGTCGGGGAGATTTTTATTACCACGCTGCTGTATTTGGTGGCACTCCGATTCAGGTTCTCAGTATTGCTAGGGAGTGCTTAAAAGGAATCATGACTGACAAGAGAAATAACATTGAAGCAGTGTGGCATGATGAAAGTCACTTAAACAAGTATTTCTTTCTCCATAAACCCACTAAACTCTTATCACCAGAGTACTGCTGGGATTTTCGTAGAAAACATAATGCTGATATTAAGTCTGTCAAACTCTATTGGGCTGTTAAGAATTATAAAAATCTTAGAGCAACAGTATAATTTTATAGCCCTTCGTTCATGTTTCTGAAGTTAAGAGCATCTTTTTGTCTCATTCCTTAGAAAGTGAGCACTTGACAAATTTTAGCACTAACAAAATGGCAAGCCCACCAACACAGCATACTCATACTTTTCCTCACATTCATTTTGAATCATATAACATAGGATGTAGCAATTGCAGAATGAATATATTGACATCAGATGGAAATATAGTGATTTCATATCCTGTGTGAACGTTGAGGAACTATTATTTGTTGGATCACATTGAACAAAATAGAATCTGTCACAAGAAAATGAAACCTGAAATATTTTTGTTGATCCAAGTAGACATACATTTCTCATATTGTTTAAGGAAAGCGATTATCTAGAGGTGTGGATAAGAGGAAGTCACTGCAACTATATTAGTCTACTTTCTATATAAAACTGTGAGGACATTAGAGCTGCCAGCAGATGAGCAGACAGTTACTTAGGAAACTTTGAGTCATTCAAAAAGAACTATGTATTTTAAAACTACAAAGCTGTTTGTTACAAAAACTAATGAAAATAAAAGGAAAAAATAGAGAAAATTGAAAACCCCCCTTTACTCTGCCTTGGAAAACTTATCCCTCAATATTCCTTTTATATGCATTTATGTACTCACCCCTGAATACACACACACACGTGTGCTTATACAATATTTTATATGCATTGACTTATACCACACACATGTACACATACATGCACACATACACATTTTATCAGTAGTCAGGGTCCAATTAGGAAAACAGAAACTACTATTCTAGGGATTTCAAACAGTGGGAATTTAACACAGGCAACTGGACATACAGGTGATAAAAGAGCTGAGGAGCATACAGGGAGAGGCAACCCATAAGTTTTTTTTTTTTAACGAAGGCAATAGCACTTGTAGGGCTGGAGGAAAAATTACAGGATGTCCAGAAAGAGCTAGAACCTAGCATGAGTTGCCTGGCATGAGCTGGGACAACAGAGAGAGGAGTTCTAGTCACTGCTAGAGATGCCACCCAAAGGAGACTGAGAGAGAGAGAAATATACAGGCTTTTCTCCTTCTATCCTGTTCTCTTCTGCCAGTGTTTTCCATTGTCTGGTGCTATACCATAGTCAGATGCAAGGGAGTCTGGGAAATGTAGGTCCCTGACACATTAAGCAGAGCATGGGAAAAATGAGAGAGAGATCCAAGAGTAAACACACAAATGGCTACCACAGTCCACCCATTTTGCCACGAAGCATCCATTCTCACTCTTCTACCCCTACCTAACTCTCATAAAATGGCTTCATGTTTCCACCCCGCAGAATTCAACTAACTTTTATACAAATAAAGAATCACTTTCGGGGCCGGCCCCGTGGCTTAGTGGTTAAGTGCGCACGCTCCACTACTGGTGGCCCAGGTTCGGATCCCAGGCGCGCACCGAGGCACCGCTTCTCCGGCCATGCTGAGGCCGCGTCCCACATACAGCAACTAGAAGGCTGTGCAACTATGACATACAACTATCTACTGGGGCTTTGGGGGAAAAAAAAAAAAGGAGGAGGATTGGCAATAGATGTTAGCTCAGAGCCAGTCTTCCTCAGCAAAAAGAGAAGGATTAGCACGGATGTTAGCTCAGTGCTGATCCTCCTCATAAAATAAAATAAAAAATAAAATATAACATAAAATAAAAAGAATAGAATAAAATAAAATAAAGATCACTTTCTTTCCAAAAAGGTGAAACACAGAGTACCATCTGACATAGTTTCCCTCACCATGTCCAGGAATCCCTGATGATATGAGGTCCTCTCTCTCAGGACTGTACGTGGCTCTTGACAGTTTGATCTAAATTGTGAAGCTCAGCTGGATAAGGTTCTTTACCTAGTGGGGTGACATGAACCTTTTCCCTGTGGGATCTGAGTCATTAGCGGGTCTTCATTTATTGGATTACCACAGTTTTCCCTTAACAAGGACTGTTGGATAAGGTGGTATTAAGAGGCTTCCAGGGAACACATTGAGTTCTAAATACAGCCCTCATTCCACCGTTGTGTAGTAGCAACCTACTTTCATCTCGATAATTGTGATTAATCCCCCCATCCAGTACAGAGAGACCCCTTCTCTGGCTGTTGATTCAGCATGATGAGAATACAAAATGGCCAGGGGAAGCCTCATATTCCAATTCAACAGGAATCTCATGGTGTTTCCTGGTGGAAACATTACTTTCTTGTGCACTAGGACCTCTAAACTCACTGAGCCCAAGTTTGCAGAGATGAAAGCAAAAATTATTCCAGTGGATTATTTCATGTAATTATAAAAGAGGGCCTCACATCCCTACCTCTTAGTTCCAGGACCTATGCATTGTGGCTGTGAGGAAACCAGTATGATATAGTGGCCACTATGTTAAGGCATGTCCCACACCGTTAGGACAGCACTCCAACCTCACAGAGTGTTGTCGTACAGCCGATACTCTGAGTCTTCAACAGCCCATTTCATACAGTTAGCTGCTTCTGGGTCATGAGTTACATAGTAATACAGGGAACTCCATGGGCATGAGCCTATTGTTGCACTTACTTGACAGTAAAATCTGTCTCCCTGTCAGAGACAATATAATAAAGCATTCTATAAGTCCACAAGTGGTGGTGCTGGCAGAAGAACTGTGGGAAAGGAAGGTAAATCTATATCCAGAATCTATTTGTTTGGGGACAGATTTCTTCCTCTTCCCTGATGGAAAAGATCCAAGGTAACCAATATGCCACCAGTGGCCAGATAGTCCCTCAGAAGAAAGGTGCCATATGAGGTCTTCAGGGTGGCCCCTGCTGTTGAGTGCTTGGGCATGTAACAGCAGAGAAAGCCAGATCACCGCTGATGAGAGGAAGTTGTCTTACTGAGCCCACGGATAGCCTCCATCCCTGCCACTAAGGCCACGTTGTATATGGCCCATCGAGCAAGCACTGCAGTGGCTACAGAAAGAGGCTGACTGATATCACAGATCAGATGATCTTCTCTATGTGATTATTGAGAGCCTCCTCTACTGAGATCACTCTTTGGTGAGCATTTTTGTGGGATACACATAATCCTTACGCTGTTTGCCTATTCCAGAAGCCCATAAAAGACCGCAGATTTTCTTGTCACCAGTTTCCAATCTGCCCAAGTCCAATCTCATGGAAATGACTTTCATTTGATAACGGATTGCAGCTGCATATAGCCAAGCTTTTAGTTTGTTGGATCAGAGAGCATTAAGTTCATGGTGGGTAGGAAAGGTCTTAGCTCAAGTAAATTTAGAATCCCATGTGTTCAGCATTCATTCTCTACCTGAGCTATGCAAAATGTCCCGTGTAGTACCTTTATTTGCCACCTGAATCTGCTAAGGGGCACAGAACCTTGCTCTGCAGACTGTACCTTATATAGACTCTTCTCTTGCCCTAGGCCTCACTCAAAATTGGCAGGGTTACCAGTTTCTTAGTAAATAGGTCAGAGTGGCACACTCAAATACAATATATGCTGCCTCCAGTAACCAAAGAGTCTCACTGAGCTTTATGCTTCTGATTTGATGGTAAGTGGTGCAAGGTGCAGGAACTTGTCCAGAGCAGACAACCCTACACGTTCCTCAGAAATGTCACTCATGTGTCAGGCCCCTGAATTTTTATGGGATTTTTCTTCCACCTCCTGGTATACATTTGTATTAGCATGACATCTGGGATTCTTGCTCTTTTCTGCTCAAAATGCTCAGCATGATGCTAACAATGATATCCTGTGAGATGTCCAGATGATCAAAGACCTTGCAGATTATATTATGACAATGCAGAAGAGTTCACATAGCTCTGAGGTTTACAGATGTCTCTGCCAGGTGAAAGCAAATGGCTTTTGATAAAACATACTAACTGATATAAGCAAAAACACCTGTCAGCTGCAGACCAAACACCAGGGACTGTGTTCCTTCGCTCCAGCAAAGACACAACACCTGGAAAATTAGCTGTAATTGGAGTCACCACTTAATTAACTTTACAACAATTCACAGGCATTCTCCAAATTCATCTGGCTTTTATACTGGCCAGTTAAAGAAAGTTAAACAAGGATGTGGGGCCGGCCCTGTGGCTTAGCGGTTAAGTGCGTGCGCTCCGCTACTGGTGGCCTGGGTTTGGATCCCGGGCGCACACCGACGCACCACTTGTCCAGTCATGCTGAGGCGGCGTCCCACATACAGCAACTAGAAGGATGTGCAACTATGACATACAACTATCTACTGGGGCTTTGGGGAGAAAAACGGAAAAAAAGGAGGAGGATTGGCAATAGATGTTAGCTCAGGGCCGGTCTTCCTCAGCAAAAAGAGGAGGATTGGCATGCATGTTAGCTCAGGGCTGATCTTCCTCACAAAAAAAAAAAAACAAGGATGTGATAGGAATCAACAGCCTGCTATGTTCAAGTCCTTAATGGTAGCACTAATCTTTGTAATCTCCACAGGGAGGTGTTATTACTTTTGATTTACTATTTTAGTAGGAGAGCCTTTTCCATTGGCTTCCATTTGATCCTTCTCACTACATTAACCCTTAAGCCACGGGTCAGAGACTGATGTAAATATTCTAACAGTTGCTAAATATAAATATTTCAATCATGAATTCAGGAATTCAGAAACTGTCGAATGGCTCTTTTAGGTGCTTGGACCACTGTGGGATAAACTCAGGGTAGAATTTAATTTATCCCCTATTATCTGTAAGCCCTCACTCTGTTCAGTAGACCACAATGCCATTTCTAGCCCCTAGAAATTATTGTCGACTCAGAGCTAGTGTCCATTTTGCATTTTCCCCCAAGGACACAGACATCCTAGTAAATGACCACAGGCCCTCCCTCAAGGTAACAGAGACTCCCCTTCAATCAAGGGACTCCAGATCTGTAAACTGGCTTAGGTGTGGGAGCATGGGGAGACACCATAACTTGTTATTGTGACAACTCAGCAGGTTTCTGCTGATGTTTTCAGGTTTCTGCTCAACAGGCCTAGAGTTTTTCCAGTAATGTAAATCTCATAATTCTCATTGAAATCAGAGAGTCCCTTTCAATGTCAGTATATCCCCACACTGATTGATTTCTCAATGACTTAGTGAAGGAAAGTGTCCTCCAAGGCCTTCCCCATCCTCCCTGGAACATAGTCAGGGGGAAAGAGAATGGTTTGAACATGATCAATTCACTCCAACATTCCTGTCTCCCTAAACCTTTGGATTTCATCTTCTACATCATGCCAGGGAAGTTATGACATCTTAACCTCACTGACTATAGGCTACCACTGAATTCAAAGTTTAGTTTAACAACCAGGAAAACTCTTAGAACCACTTAACAGCTGCCTAAGACAACATATGAAGTCCAGAATCTCAGGTAAGTGTACCTGTTTCAATAACTTCAGCTCAGTCCAATATTACATTCTAATCATCTTGATCTAACATCATTAGAATCCATTCTTACATGTGTTTCCCTACTAATATAAATTAGCAAGAGCTTGAAATTCTTTTAATGTAGCTGTCTCCTACTGGAGCAGACCTTGAATTCTCTCCCTGGGGCATGCTGTATCTGACTCTAGGTATTAGGGCTTCAGGCAATGAAAAGAGGTATCACGTTCTACATCAACTCTCTAGGTGGATCATTATAGCATCTTTAAGCAGGAAAAGACTTGTCTCCTAAGAGAGATGAGGAGGAGTTGTTTCCACTGGCAGGGGAAGCTCAGAAGGATTAGAATTACAAGTTCTCAGATTCATCTGAATCCACCCAAATGTTCTTATTCCACATATAAGGGTCCCAGTCTTTCCCGATTCTCTAATTTTAACACAAGAGACTTTTAGAAGTTGTATATTCGACTTACATTCAAATTATGTATACCACACAATTCGCTATTAGGCCTTATCCTCAGCCATCTATGCCTTATGAACACACACACACACACACACATGCACACAATGGCACCATGAGAGGCATCTTCTTCTGTGTCCATGCCTTGAGCTGAAAGTTTAAATTTCTAGACTTATTATTTTATTTGTGTAAGCTCTCTGGAACAGTCAGAAGCAACAATCCCATCCCACAGACCTTGTACTCATTTAAACCACGATGGCGAGTATGGCAGCTATTTAATGGCCCAAAGTCTTCCCTTTAATTGATACTTCCTACCAAGCAATAACAGGTGATAAGATAACCTAAATAATTGTGATGCTACTACATGCCACAGATTTCTAGTAACCCACAAGTAGAATACGGTTCTGCTTGTAAGCAGGTTTTATAATAGTCAGCCTTAAACAGGTGAGCAACTCAATACCAGAATTCCATTTTGAGAGACAATTTCTTAGGGCCTTTGGTAGAGAGTTTGTAAAATGGACATTATTATCCCTTCTCTGTATCCATGCCCTTTTTGCATTGCACTAGCTGACATTACCGAGCAACCAGATATGTGAATATAGACCAGCAAGTCCCCACCAACCAGAAACCCAGACTGCTGTAGATACACGAGCACTCCCCCTGCTGAGGTCAGCTGAGCCTGCCTGAGATCAGCAGCAAAGGACCCATAGACTCATGAGCAAAAATTAAGCATTGTTGCTTTAAGCCATTAAAGTTCTGGTGTGTTGTTATACAGCAAAAGCTAACTGATACCAGAGCACTCCTAGTACTAGGAACTATACCAAGTCAAGTCTGGAAAATCTGGGCGTTTCTAATGAGGGATTTTAATTCAAGAATTGGTTACACAGGTGTTGGAATTGCTAAAGAGCTAGATGGGAGAGTGAGGCACTGAGAAGCTGTGACCATTCTGAGAGCCAGAGGGGCACAAGAAGGAGGTGCTCTTACCAAAGGCCAAAAGCCAGGGCCATCGGTGGGAGCTGGAACCCCCTGTAACCATGAAAGGTGCAGCCTGATCTGATAGAAGCTGGAATCACAAAGGAGACTCGAGCACAAACTCGAGCTTTGTGCTTCTTCTTGAAGCTCTCTAGTGTCATTAGATATACCATTTAACCTGCCAGTGGGTCCTTGATTTCTTTATGTCCTTCATTTCATTAAAAAAGCTAATATATGTGCGAAGTACAGTGCCTGGCATGTAAGTCAGTGTTATATCATTGTCGTCGTCATCATCATATATTTTTATGGCAGGAACTATTATTTCCCAAAGCCTTTGCCTTCGATGAGGACCTCATTCATGGGACCTCAGGGATAATTTAATTAGCTGTTTTCTACTATATTCCACAGGCTTCCAGCTACCTAACTCTGAATACTAATGTGATTTCTCGATTGCCAGTAGCCCCAAACAAGGCCTAATAACCAATTCTAGATTCCCCCCTATTTCCCTGAGTGTATGTTGCCTATAACCTCTCTCTCTGGTACCAATACCTTAAATTGGTATCAGGGCACTGAAAATGATCCTGATTCCTCTAAACAGAGAAAGAATTTATGGAATGGCATGTTGGGTAGGAAAATTGAACCCTCAAATCTTAGTGGCCTAACACACAAAAAAGTTTCTCACTCGCCCTACATATCCAGTGAGGGTTGGAGCCAGGCAATCTGCTCCATACTGTCACTCGGGGACCCAGAACAGATGGAGGGCTCACTGTCTGTGATATTGCTAATCACAACATCAGGGGAAGAGAGATACTAGAGAATCACACAGGGGCTTTTCAGTGCCTCAGCCTTGACTTATTGCATGCCCCTGCCAAAGGCAAAAGGGCTAGGAAGTAGAGTCTGCCATCTGCCTGGGGAGGAAGAGAGAACTAGATAGTGGTGAGTAATAGTAATGTTCACTACAGAGGGGTAGGAAGCAGTTCACGGTACTTAGCAAATAGCTGCCGAAAAAGAAATATAAAGGAACCAAGGGAGGAAATGCATAGATAAGATTCTGCCATAGGTAGAATCTATTGGAATACCAACCCTGACCACATCACTCTATCTCCCTGCTGACCTCCATACCCTTGGAAACATCTGCCATAATGTTAGTCCTTGACTCTCTTACAAATAATCTCAAGCTGCCTCCCTTAAGGCTCCAAGTCCCAGGTAGGAGAATCTGATTAGCACGCCAGGTAGTTTACCTCATGTGCCCAGGTTTTACCTGCAAGAGGTAGGGAGAGGAATTTTATGCCTATTTCAGCTTTCAAACTGGCAGAAGGATGCTGTTGCTTCTTGAATTTAGGATTCCCTCTAAATGAAGGGTGTTTAGGCTCCGGGCAGCCAAAAGATAAAAATGTGCACTATATAGTTGGAATGTTTTGCATATTTAAGAATTTTATATAAATAGAATTATACAGTATGAGCTTTTTGCCTGGCTTCTTTCACAGTGTAATTTTTTTGAGGTCCATTTATGTTGTTGCATGTATCAATACTTTGTTCTTTTTTTTTTTTCTTTTTTTTTCTTGTGAGGAGGACCTACCCTGAGCTAACATCCAATGCCAATCCTCCTCTTTTTTGCTGAGGAAGACTGGCCCTGGGCTAACATCCGTGCCCATCTTCCTCTACTTTATATGGGGCGCCACCACAGCATGGCTTAACAAGTGATGCGTCGCTGCACGCCCGGGATCCGAACCAGCGAACCCCAGGCCACAGCAGTGGAGTGCACGCACTTAACCACTTGTGCCACCGGGCCGGCCCCACTTTGTTCTTTTTTATGGCTGAGTACTAATCCATTGTATGGACACGTCAGAGTTTGTTTATCCATTCACCTGTTGATGAACATTTGGGTTGTTTTCACCTTTTGCCTCCTCATGAAGAGTCATGAACAGGTCTCTTTATGGACATATGCTTCCATTTCTCTAGGGTAAATATCTAGGAGTGGAATTGCCGGGTTGTAGGGTAAGTGTGTGCTTAAATTGTTAAGAAATAGGCAAACTTTTTTCCAAAGTAGTTGTGCCATCTTACATTCCCACCAACAGTGTGTGACAGTTCCAGTTTTTCTTGCACCCTCACCAACACTTGGTATGGTCAGTTTTCTTAATTTTAGCTATTCTAATAGGTGTGTGGTAGTATATTACTGTGGTTTTAATTTTGCATTTGCCTGAAGACTAACATGATTCTTTCATTTACTTATTTGCCTTCTGTGTGTATGTGTTTTGTTTGGTTTGGTTTGGTAAAACGTCTGTGCAAATACTTTGCCCATTTTTTACTGTATTTCTCCAAATCTGCAGTTTCCTTTTCATTATCTTAACTATTATTTCTCCTGTCTTTTTCTATACATTTTATTGTTTTAGATTTTACATTTAGGTCAGTGATCCATTTTGAGTTAATTTTTCCATATGGTGCAAAGTACTAATCAAAGTTCTTTTTGGTTTGTTTAAGGATATCCAACTGTCCTAGAGCCATTTTTTTTTTAAAGACTATTCTTTCTCCAATGAATTATCTTTTCTTATTTGTCAAAAATCAGTTGTCCATATAGGTATAGGTCTATTTCGGGATCCTTGATTCTGTCCCAGTGATCTATTTGTCTATCTTAAAACCATATGGTATTAATTACCCTACCTTTAAATCTAAAATTGTGTCAAAATAAAAAGTTTATTAAAATTTTAAAAAGACAGAGACCTAAAAGAAAATGAACAAAAGCTGGGGACAGTTTACAGAAAAGGAATTACAATGGCTCTTAAACATGCAAAAAGATGCTCAACATCAGCTATAATAAAATAAATGTAAATTATACTACATTAAGATAAAATTCACACCTTTCAGATTGTCAAATACCAAGAATTTTAACAACACACTATATTGACAAGAGTGTAAGGAAATAGGTGCTTTTATCCATTGATAGTATGAGTGAATTGTAATAATCTCTATGGAAAACAATTCGGCAACATTTACTTAAATTTTAAATGAGTATAACCTCTGACCCAGCAATTCCATTCCTAGGAATTTATCCTGCAATACAGTTCAATATGTGCTCATGGGGCGTGTTCAAGTAGTTCCACTGTGGCATTTCTTATAATAACAAAGACAATAAACAACCAAAATGTCTAGCAATAGAAAACTAGCTAAATAAATTATGATATAGTCATATAGTGAAATATAGCTCACTAGAAAAAGAATGAGTTAGATGTATGAGATGTAACGGAATGATCTTCAAAATATACTGATGAGTGAAATAGTCAAAGTACTCAAGAGTATTTTTAGCATGCTGCCATTTTTGTGTAAAGGAGAACTATACACTTAAATATATATGGATGCCTTCATAGGCATAGAATAGTGACAGAATAAGTCCCAAGAAACTGTGAACAGTGGCTGCCACTGGGGATGGGGTAATGGGAAGAGTCAGGTGCTGAGGGAGAAGATATCGTGTGCATTAGATAACCTTTTTTCTGTTAGAATTTTTTACTTTATGTCTTTCTTTTTCAATAAGCAAATCTTATTTTTAAATAAGAAAGGCAAAATAAAAGTGCATGCTGTCTCAAATTAAGAGTTATTTTCTCAGGACAGTGTGATTACATTTGATTATCATTTTCTTATTTGTGATTTTATGCATTTGACAAATTTTATAACATGAAAATGTGTTACTTCCATAATCAGAAAAATAAGTACTTTAAAAACACTCTAAGAAAACATAAGAAAGGATTAGCTTTACCTGGGATAATTGGACAATGCCCAAAAGAGGATAAAGTAAAAGATGTTGCACCTTTTCTGTCATTCATATACACACGTATACACACACAGCACACCATTCAAAACATATTTCTATAAGTAAAAATCAGTCATCAAGAAAGGTAAGGAAGCTCAACAAAGAAAACTAAAAGCAAAACATTTTTTAAATCTGTTAGTTTTTCAAATGAAGTTCTACCATCCGGTAGCAATGAGAAGAACTTGCTACCAAATGTATCATTATGACAGTATCATTATGACTTTCTAATGCTTTCATCATCAAAAGAGTCTGGTGACATCACTGTTAGAAGACTCAAATACCAGGAGAGTATCATACAATATCTGATTTTTTTTTACAAAGGCCCAAAAATATAATACTTGGAAAACATCCTAAGACTTCTTCTCTTCACATTACTGAAAAAAAGGTAAGGCTCTTAGGAAGGAATGAAAGTTTGGATGATCTCGCAAAATAATAGGTAGGGATCATCCCCAAACCTTGGCCTCAAAAGTATATTGTACAAAATAGGTGACACATCAACTACCAGCCTTTGAGAATAATGGCATTGAGGACACATTGTCAGAAAATAATCTGGCTAGATGGAGTCTTACCTCAGACATAGGGTATTTCTAATGTTCTTGAATCTAAAAGGTGGTCATTTTACATTGTTGGGACACCAGAATTACGCCCAAATGAAGCCTTCCCAGTATGGTATTATCTACAGAATACCTGTCCAATAGAAATATAATGCAACCCACATTTGTAACTTTAAATATTCTAGGAGCCATATTGCAAAAAGGTAAAAAGAAACAGATTAAATTCATTTTAATAATGTATTTCATTTAATGCCCCAATATGCAAAATTTCTTTTCAACAGGTAGTCAATACAAACAATTATTAATGAGATATCTTACATTATTTTTTTCATACTGAGTCTTCAAACTCCACTGTTAGGCTAGCAACATCTCAAGTACTCACTAGTCACTTGTCACTAGTGGCCACCATATTGGAAGGTACAGCTCTAAAACATCTTGCTTATTAAATAAGTGTTCAAAGAGTAAATAGGAGAGACCTCTTTTTTACTTCAACACATAACCCAAAAGCAGGACCTGTTCTTGGATGATGCGTACTGAAAACCAGTTTACGCTTGCGAGCAGAAATCCTATCTAACACCTTCAACACAAGCTCAGTGCATTGGCTAGAGTCAAATATTCCATTTTAGAGCTTTATGTCTTTAATTTAGACTTTTAATCACTGTTTACAAGGATATACCTTTTAGAGAACGTATATATTTTTAGGTTACTAGGCCTATAGTTTTTGAATAAATTATTAGTCTTAATATCTTTGTGAGGAAAAAAATATATAAAAATCAACTTTGGGACAGAATATGTCCAATACATAAAGACATCTTTGTAAGTCCTCATTTTATTTTTGCAGAAGCACAAGTGAAATGGAACAAGAGTTTTATTGAATTGCCTTTACGCAATCAGGGTAGACTTTGATAAAGGAATATAAAAGAAATGTCACAGACACTTTGCACCTAATTTAAAAAGGATCAGACAGCATCCTTCGGGAGCTTTCTGCAGGCACTTCAAACAGAATAGGTGGTTTCCTTGACTCAAGTCTGCCTTCTTCCTAAGGCTGAGCATTCTAGAATCAAACACTTGGACTGGTGGCCAAATTTCCATAAATTAATTCATTATTAGAAGATGGCAAGGGAGTTGTTTTTCACTTTCTAAAAAGCTCTTTTTCTCTTCTTTTCTTCTAGCAGAGAATGAATTCTAAACGGAAAATCCTGTTATTGATTTCACTTACTTTATCGCTGATGTTGACTAAGCATCATTTCCGGTAAATATAACAGATTGATGAATCATTATCTTTAATGATTGGCAGAGCTGATCTTAAATGCTGAGTTTTGTCCAAAAAAAATTAATAAACATTCCCTAAGTTAATCAGAAATTACCTCCTCTTTGGGGAACAAATCAAATCATAAATATATTAATTCTTTCATTTTTCAACATTCAACCAATATTTACCGAGCACTTTCTTGGTTCCAGGCCCTGTTCTAGGTGCTTGGAAAACAGTAATAACCCAAACAAAGTGACTGCTCTTATGAAGCTTTACATTCTAGGAGAAGATGCACAAGAAGAAAGAAATATATAATATAATGTCAAGAGCATTGTATTTTATATAATAATGCCATAAAGACAGACATAAGGCAAGATAAGAGGATAGAGTGTTGGGGGCTGTTTTAGATATATTTGAAACTACATCTAAGTTCCATCTAATAGGAACAAGACTCAAAGCTACCTGCTATAGAAACATAGCTGTACTGGGGAACAAATTTGTTAACTTGCTAAAATTCTCTCACCTAGAAAAACTCAAAATTCTTACCTCCTCCATGCCTTCCCCCTTATGGTCTTTGTTCATAAGCAATGCAATGTTACTGAATGCTATTTGAAAATCAGCTATATTGTGGGAGCCAATGTGTTTTAAAATGAACTCTGTTGCTTTGGTATCATGTTCTACATGTTACTGGTCCTCTTGGGATGTTGCACCTTAATAGAAAGGACTCATGGTCACTTCTAATAGTATTAACATCTTTTTGAAGATAATAATGGGTTATCTTAGTCAAAAAGGATAATAGACCACAAGCTTCTTGCAGGCCTGGATTCCAGAATTGGAATGCCATGTCAGAACTGGATGCCATGTATTCCTGAACTGTAGCATTACGCTATGGCATATGGTAGACGTTTATTAATTATATGACTGACGAGTGAATGAATGGATCTGAATTCTAGATTTTTTTGTTATTCTAATTGCAATAGGCATTTATTCAAATTAACACTAAAATGCCTTTTTTCATTTATCTAAAGAATAGAGAAGCACCTACAGAAGATTAATCTCTGCTGGTAAGAATCTTTCTTCTACAAATATCCTACAAACTGTATTGAGGGCAAACTGACTGGAGTCACGTGGGTTCTAATGGTGATGGCCATCAGAAAGAACAGAAAACTAGACTGAATTCTCTAGAGGCAGTTACTGACAAATTTCTTGGGTATCAGTTCAGAAATATTCTATGTACATGCATATGTACATGTATATGAGTTTGTATGGATGTGTACATCTCCAAATTTTGCTCACCCGACACACTCACCTGCTTACACCAGACAAGTTTTTGACATTTGCTATAGTTTTAGTGTCTCTGTCCAGGATGATGTTTTTCTTTAGAATTATATCCCTCTTTGGTCAACCACGTTTTCTACCATTGACCATTGTGTAGGACCTGAGAAATTAGTGAAACCAACCTCAAAAATATGAACTTTTTTTTAAGTTCTCCATTTGTCACTGTATATTTTTAATGAAGTTAGGCGTGGACAATTTGGACTTTGAAAGAGCACAAGTCTTGGGCAATCCTATAATGAAATATCTTTGGCTAAAAACACCTCTGAAATGTCAAAAAGGGATGCACTTTTAAAGTTTTTTTTTTATATTTGATTTTGAAATAATTATAGATTCACAGGAAGTTGCAAAGACAGTACAAAGAGGTCACACGTACCTTTCACCCAATTTCCCTCAATGTCACATGTTACATAATTGTCGTGCAATATCAAAACAGGACATTGATATTGGGACAATGTATGTGTTTAATCATAAAACATTTTATCACATGTGTAGATTCGTATAACCACCACAGCAATCAAGATGCAAAACTATTGCATCACCATATCTCCTCTGAGCTATCATTTCTACTCACACCTAACCTCCTCTCCCTGACCCTATTTAACCCCTAGTACCACTAATCTACTTTTAGCTCTATAATTTTGCCACTTTGAGAATGTTTTATAAATGGAATCATACATTAGATGATTATCGAGATGAGCTTCTTCACCTAGCATAATGTCCTTGAGATCCAGCCAGGTTGTTGTGTATATCAATAGGTCATTCCTTTTTATCACTGTGTAGTATTCCATGAAGGGATGTACCAAAGTTTGTTTAACCATTCACATACTGAGAAACATTTTGGTCGACAATTCTTTTCTTATAGCACCTGAAAAATATTGTTCCACTTCCTTTGGGGTAAATAGTTTCTGATAAGAAACTCACTTTCATTCAAATTATACTTCCTCTATAGGTGAATCATTTCTCTCTGACTGCTTTCAAGATTATTTTCATCTGTAGCTTTCAGAAATTTGACTATCTTGTACCTTAGCATGGATTTCTTTAGGTTTATCCTGTTTGGGGTTCATTCAGCTTCTTGAATTGGTATGTTTATGTCTTTTGCCAAATTTGGGAGAGTGTTCAGCCATTTTTTTTTGTTTGTTTGTGAGGAAGATCAGCCCTGTGCTAACATCTGCCAATCCTTCTCTTTTTGCTGAGGAAGACTGGCCTGGGGCTAACATCCATGCCCATCTTCCTCCACTTTATATGGGACACTGCCACAGCACGGCTTGACAAGCGATGCGTCGATGCGCGCCCGGGATCTGAACCCTGGGCCACCACAGTGGAGCATGCACATTTAACCACTACGCCACCGGACCGGCCCCCAGCCATTTTCTTAAATACTTTTTCACTCCCATCTTTCTTTCCTTCTAGGACTTCAATTACATGAATGTTAGATCTTTTGTTATAGTCTCACATGTCCCTGAGGCTCTGTTTTTTTTTTTTTCAGTTTTTTCTCTCTGTTGTTCAGATTGAGTCATTTCTATTATTCTATCTTCAAGTTCACTGATTCTTTCCTCCATCCTCTCCATTCTGCTGTTAAGCCTATTCACTGAGTTTTTGTTTCAGTTATTGTATTTTTAAGTCCTAAAATTTTCATTTGGTTCCTCTTTATATCTTCCATATCTTTGATAAGACTTTCTATATCTTTGCTGTGACTTTCTATTTTTTCATATGTTCCAAGTGTTTGTAATTGCTCATTTAAGCATTTTTACAATGGCTGCTTTAAAACTTTTATCAGATAATTCCATTATCTGTGTTATCATGACATCTGTAGATTATCCTTTCTCATTTAAATTGACATCTTCCTGATTCTTGGTATGGCGAGTGGTTTTTGATTGAAACTTTGACATTTTGGGTATTATGAGACTCTGGAGCTTCTTTAAATCTTACGTTTTCACAGGCATCCTCTGACACTGCTCCAGCTAAGAAACAGTGTGGCACATCCTCATTACTGTCAACTGAGGGGTGAAATTTCAGGTTCTCAACTCTGCCTCCATTGAAACCTGGGGGGAGGGGCTCCTTGTTACTAATGAGTGGGGATGGGAGTTCAGGCTCCGCACATGGTCTTCACTGACACCAACCTCAAGGGGATGGCCGTAATTGCTGAACAGTGGTGAAAGCTCTACCCTGCACTAACCTCCACGAACTCCATACCAGTGAGGAGGGAAGGGCCTCATTACAGTCTGGTGAGGGTGGAAGTCTAGGCTCTTCACTAGGCCTTTGCTAAAGGGATGGACACGGGGTCACAGTTTTTCTGTGGGATTGGGCTGGAGTACAGTGAGTAGTGTCTAAAAGTTTACTGTCTTGCTGGGTTGCTCTTTTCATGTTCCTGTAGCTGTAAAAAGCAGGCTTTTCTTGGGGCTCTTTTTGTGTCTGTGCCCATTGGCATTTCTGGGTTGCTAGCTTCGCTAGCACTCAATCTGGGATGTACGTGGCAGAAAACCCAGAAAACTCACTGCCATGTTGATCCTTGATCCTAAGGCGCCTACCTGATTTGCCTTCTCTCCACCTTTCAGAGTTTTCTTTTGCTTCCTTTATATTTAATGTCCAGGGTTTTTAGCTAAACCTAGTGGTATTAACAGGGAAAATTAGTACTATTCCATCTTTTTGGAAGCACAAGTCACTTAAAGTTATTCTTATTTTACAAAATATCTTTGGTTTATGAGAAGGAAGTTCCCTCATAACCTTGTTAATTAAATAATTAACTTAAAAGTACAACAAAACCTTAGGTGGATCCTATCTTCAAATGAAAATCAAAGATGAACATCTAGGACCCTTTCTTCAACTCCTTTATTCCAACACGTAACAGGACATCTATCACATAGTAAGCTACTAATGTTTGATAAATGAATTAATTTAATCTGCATTTTTGACTAAATATACGTTATTTTTCCTGCACTGTTAATTTTAAAAATATATTCCCCCCTCAAGAACCATACTTTTCCGTGCCTTCCTGCCTTGGGTCATGACCTCTTCACCCTACACCTCTTTCCTGAGCTAGCACTTATCCTTCCAGACCCAGTGTGTATATTTCTTCTCCAAGTGGTTTTCCTTAACCCTAAATTTAGGTTGGATGCCCCATTTATATGCGCCCATGGAGATCTGTTTTTCCCTATTAGCACTTATCACTCTCTACTGTAATTGTCCATTTAATATTGTCTTTCCTGCTAGTCTTATCAGTTTCCTGAGGGCAGGAGCTGATGTAAACGTCCATAGTTACAGAACCAGCACCAAACAGTGCCTCCCATATTATAGGGGTGCAATATATATTTGTTGAATGAATGGATTACTCTTAACTTTATTTTCTCCTTGTAACCAGGGATCGTGAAGCAGAAGAACCTCAGCTCTCAGACTGGTTTAATCCTAAGTAAGAACAAAAAATTCTGCTCACAAAATAATAATAATATAACTCAATTTGAATGGGGGAGTTTTTTTTTTCCATCATTAAATTGTAGCTATTGAAACCTGGGAGGTTTCCAGGACTTGGAGTTTTTACTTTTAAGGCTTTTATATACAAACCTAGGGTCTATTTAAGAAGAATTAGGCAATTAAGGGTCATAATAAAAGTTGTTATCTGGTTTAAAATTCCTGATTTCATTAGGGGAAAGAAAAAATCTCTTCAGTAGCAGCCCCAAAATGCCATTAATGACTCCCCTTGATTTTAGCACTAACACTTGGGGGAGAATCTCATTCTTTATAATGGCTATCTAGTATTCTATTTTATGGCTATATACCATAATTTATTTAGCCAATTCCCTATTGGTTTTGATTGTTTGCAATTTGGGGGCTATTGTAAGTAATATTTCAATGAATATCCTCGTAAATATATTTTTGTACACTGTGTGTGAATTTATCGGTAAGATAAATTCCTATCACAGCATCATTAGTTTAAGAGGATGTAGACATTTTAAATTTTGATTCAGGTTGTTAAATTGCCCCTTAATAATCATTTGTTTTCTAATCTACAGTGGATAAATGTTAATAATATTTTATTCGTTTTATATATTTATGTTTTATTCTAGTAGTCTCAAACATTTTATTATTGGCAAAATTGTTAGTTAAAATATCTCAATTTAGACAAAGGAGCTGAGAACATACAATGGACAAAGGAAAGTCTCTTCAATAAATGGTGCTGGGAAAATTGGACAGCCACATGCAAAAAGAATGAAAGTAGACCATCTGCTATCACCATTCACAAAAATTAACTCAAAATGGATCAAAGACCTGAAGGTGAGACCTGAAACTATAAAACTCCTAGAAGAAAATATAGGCAATACACTACTTGACATTGGTCATAAAGGAATCTTTTCGGACACCATATCTACTCGGACAAGGGAAACTAAAGAAAAAATAAACAAGTGGGACTTCATCAGATTAAAGAGCTTGTACAAGGCAAATGAAACCAGGAGCAAAATGAATAGACAACCCACCAGCTGGGAGAAAATATCTGCATATCACATATCCGACAAGGGATTAATCTCCATAATATATAAAGAACTCACACAACTGAAAAAGAAAAAAAACAAACAACTCGATCAAAAAATGGGCAGAGGGGCCAGCCCGGTGGCGCAAGCAGTTAAGCATGCACACTCTGCTGCGGTGGCCCGGGGTTCGCCGGTTCGGATCCCGGGCACGCACCGAGGCACCACTTGGCAAGCCATGCTGTGGCAGCATCCCATATAAAGTCGAGGAAGATGGGCACGGATGTTAGCCCAGGGCCAGTCTTCCTCAGCAGGAAAAAAAAGGGGAGGATTGGCAGATATTAGCACAGGGCTGATCTTCCTCACCAAAAAAACAAAATGGGCAGAGGAAATGAACAGACACTTCTCCAAAGAAGATATACAGATGGCCCATAGCCATATGAAAAGATGTTCAACATCACTAATCATCAGGGAAATGCAAATCAAAACTACACTAAGATATCACCTTACACCTGTTAGAATGGCTAGAATCACCAAGACAAAAAACAACAAATGTTGGAGAGGTTGTGGAGAGACAGGAACCCTCATTCACTGCTGGTGGGAATGCAAACTGGTGCAGCCTCTATGGAAAACAGTATGGAGATTCCTCAAAAAACTAACAATAGAAATACCCTATGAGCCAGCTATCCTACTACTGGGAATCTATCCAACAAACCTGAAATCAACAATACAAAGAGGCTTATGCACCCCTATGTTCATTGCAGCATTATTCACTATAGCCAAGAAGTGGAAGCAACCCAAGTGTCCCTCAACTGATGAGTGGATCAAGAAGATGTGGTATATATATACAATGGAATACTACTCAGCCATAAAAAAAGACCAAATCATCCCATTTGCAACAACATGGATGGACCTGGAGGGTATTATGTTAAGTGAAATAAGCCAGAAAGAGAAAGACAAACACCGCATGATTTCACTCATATGTGGAATATAAACCAACACACGGACAGAGAGAACTGTATGGTGGTTACCAGGGGCAAGGGGGTTGGGGGGTGGCCACAAGGGGTGAAGGGAGGCTTGTATATGGTGACTACAAATAATAATGTACAACCAAAATTTTACAATGTTATAAACTATTAAGATATCAATTAAAAAATGTTAGGAAAACCAACACATGGACAGAGAAAACTGTATTGTGGTTACCAGGGGCAATGGGGGTAGGGGGTGGGCACAAGAGGTGAAGGGAGACATATATATGGTGATGGACAAACAAAAATGTACAACCCAAAATGTCACAATGTTATAAACTATTAAAACATCAATTAAAAAAAAATACAAAAGGAAAAAATAAGAAAAAAGAGTCAATAAAAAATATATATCAATTTAATTTGCATTTCTGTAATTATTATTGAATTTGAGCATCTTTAATATGTTTATTTATTTGTATTTCATCTTCTGTGAATAACTTTTTCATATTTATATTGTTTACATGGACTTCAGGTGCACAGAATTAGATTAATAATAATCTTTAATTCGTGACTCACTCTCATCATTAATTCATGCAAAATCCACTTATATTACTTAGTTGTGTGCTTTCTTGCTTGCTTTTTTTTTTTTTTTTTTTTTTTTGGTGAGGAAGATTGTCCCTGAGCTAACAACTGTGCCAATCTTCCTCTATTTTGTATGTGGGATGCTGCCACAGCATGGCTTGATGAGCATGTGTAGGTCTGTGTCTGGGATCCGAACACGCGAACCCCAGGCCGCCAAAGCAGAGCACCGGAACTTAACCACTACGCCACTGGGCCGGCCTGTTGTTTGCTTATTTTTAAGGAAACAAAAATTACAACCTTCAATAACTTCAACATCTAGCTTTGTGCCCTTTCGAATACCCCACTCTGCCTCCTCTCCCCAACCCCTGAAACTACCACCATCCTGAATCCTGGTCCATCATCCCCTTGCCTTCTTTTTTTAAATATACACTTACATCCTCCATATGTATTCTGGAAAAAAAGTCTATTTTTAAATTTTAGTTGTTTATAACTTTATAAAGAGGATATCATGTTATATGTAATCTTCAGGGACTTATTTTTTTCCCTTATTATTAGATTGCTAAGGTTCATCCAAAAATTGCATATCACTATCATTTGCTTTGATAGTTGCAAAATAACTGACTGTGGAAATATACCACAGTTTGTTCATCCACTGCCTTGTAAATGGGTACTTGAACTGTTTCTAGGGTTTTGCTATTATGAACGTTAAGAACCAATGCTCTTGTAAGATGCCTTTTCAGAGAGTTCAGAGTTTAAAACATGAACAAAAATTATAGATAAAATAGCTGCCCAACAACTATCTCCAACCTCATCTTCAACTATTGTGACCCTCACTCCATTCCAATCACACTGGCCTCCATGGTATTCCTCAGACACATCAAGCATGCTCTCACCTCAAGCCCTTTGCACCTTCTGTTCTTTATACGTGGACCATTCAGCCTACAAATACCCAAATGGTTCATTCTCTCACTTCTCTCAAGACTTTACTCAAATGTTATTTTATCAGTGAAGCCTTCTCCAACCATTCCATATAAAATGGCACCCCCCATTCCCTTTCTCCCTTACTGAGTTTTATTTTTCTCCATTGCACTCATCGATATCTGACATACTATATATTTGCTTGTCTATTCATTTATTGTCTGCCTCTCTCACTAGAATGTGCCTAGAAAAAAGCCTAGACATAGCAGAGGTTCAATATTTGTAGAATAAATAAATACATGAAACTTTTCTCTAATTGAAATGATAGCACTTTCATAACAATATAATGGTGGTTATCTCTGAACTAACACTGAAATTGACTTTCCCTGGCCAGTCCACTTTCTACCAGGCCAGCTGCCTCTGGACAGTGAGGCACATAAGATATTCTGCAAGTCAACAAAACTGGCAGATGTCTAGGCAGGAAAAGCAAATTCCTACCTAGAACATGAAACATTCCCGTATGAGAAAGTTGCCGCCCTTTCATTCTGGAGTCTAATATAACCAACCAGCCATCAGCTGGCTGGTTGGTCCCTCTGGGAAATGGTGTCATATTGTGGGCTCAGAGTTGGCCCTTGCTGTTGGCAGGCTGAGCAATAAGCACTGGCTATAGCTCAACCATAGGAAGGGGATGTCCATGTCATGGAGCTCATGTATAATCTCCATTGGACTCCAAGTAGTGGGGCACTTTGTACAGACACTAAGCCAGCCACAAAGGTGGCTAGGCAAGGCACTTGGCTCACACCCAAAGGGCAGGTCATCTTGTCCAAGAGATTACTGGGAGATGCCCTCCGGCCAGCATTTATCTTCCAGGTGAAGAGTTTTATACCTATAATATAAATCTAATGACTCTAAGTCTCTTCTACTTCTTCCCTTTCTGTTTTATCAAACAATTTCTAAACACAGGTTTTTAATTGCCTTCTGCTTTCAGAGACTCTTTTTCTTTCATTCTGGCAGCAAATCTTTAATCTGATCTAATGACGAAAGAGCGATAATCTTCAAACCCTTTCATCTTCTCAAATAGATATTGATTTGCATCGTAGCGTGCCTAATTTCTAAGCATCATCACTGTGACAAGGATACATCTGACCAGTTTCAAGGTGGATTTTGAGACTTGTGAGTCAAATAGAAGTGTATGACTATAAATTCTAAGTATAGGGAGAGTTTAAAAATAAATGTATAAGTTAAAGAAATCCCTAAAACAGTAAGAGGTGGCACTTTTGAAGAATTTGTTATTGTATTATTAATATACTATTAAGGGTTGCCAAATCCTACCCTTGTCTGGGTCTGGATTTCTCATTAAAACCTGCAATCACCAATAGCAAAATGGCTTCTCACTTTGTATTCAATTCCTTCCAAAATGAAGGTCTTAACTTGCTTGAATAGTTTAATGCCCCACCTCTAGCCAAACTATTTATTATTACTAATGCTGCTACTTCTGCTGTCATTTTGATATTCTTAGAAGCAAGTCTAATGTCATTCTCCCTTTTTGGACTGATCTCATTTTCTTCCAGGTTGCATTAATGGGCCTAAAGCATTAGAGCAAAGGTCAAAAGAGGACTCTAGATCTTCTAGATCTAGAAAAGAGGAGGCAGGGAAAAAAAGGAGAAGGGGGACAAAAGGAAGACAAGGAGACAGGGTGCTGTCTGCTTTAGGCAATAATCAGAGAAATGTTCAGACCCTGGGCTACTTAAGTTTAAGCTGTAGTCAGAGCTCAAAGAAAAAAAATCCCTGGGCTCAAAAGGCAGTATGGTGTAATGACTAAAGCATAGATTCTGAAGCCCAACTGGCTGATCTTGAATCCTGACTCTGCCATTTATTAGCTGTGTGAAACTAAACAATTTACTCAATCAATCTGTGCCTAAATTTTCTCATATGAAAAATAGGAATAATAATAGTAGTTATATTATAGGCTGTTGCAGGGATTAAATGAATCATGTAAACCACTTAATCGCCGTGCCCAGCACATAGTAAATACTTTATCATCATTAGCTATTATCACTTGGACAACAACTTCTGCTGTCATAATAAAGTGGTACCTGCTTAATTTGTTTCTTGTTTGTTTAACAGAAAACGTCCTGATGTAATAACAACAACTGACTGGCTTGCTCCAGTTATATGGGAAGGAACTTACAGTAGACAGGTCCTCGAAAAATATTACAAAAGGCTGAACATTACCATAGGCTTGGCTGTATGTGCTACTGGAAAGTACGTGCTAATAATATTCATCATTTTTATTTTGGAGAAATGTGGATAAGCACCCACGGACTTTAACATTCAAAGAGCTACTCATAATTAACCCTAGTCTTTCTTTCTGGCTGACCTGTATAATTATTTAGAGTGGTTATTTTCTCCAACCATGCCAAGTCCTTAACAGTACTTGAGCATCTTTTCTTTAATATCCATTTAGTTCTCTTTTCCTTTCTTCACAACAAACTTTATGGCTCTTCTCAGGCCCCCAAGCTCACTACATTCTCTTTCACTCACCAATACAGTTAAGCTCTAGGTCCAACTTCTCTACTCTTACCTATTGGTAGTTTTTTAGCAATAATGACACATTCATTAGACAGCATGTTTAAATGGCATGTATTCTCCTGATCTTTAGCAAAATAAGTTTTTTCTATTTTGTTTTTCATCTTTCACAGGCTTGTAGATCAGTACCTGAAACAGTTCATCCAATCGGCTAACAAGCACTTTATGATTGGCTACAATGTTATCTTTTACATCTTGATGGATGACATCTCCAGGCTGCCTCACATAGAGTTAGGTCCCCTTCGAACATTTAAACTATTTGGTGTATTCAAAGAGGAGACGCGGCAAGACTTTGATTTCATACACATGAAGAACTTAGATATATACATCATAGACCAGATCCAGCATGAAGTCGACTTTCTCTTTAGTATGACTGTAAACCAGATATTCAAGAATGATTTTGGAGTGGAAACCCTGGGCACATCTGTAGCCCAAATTCATGCATGGTGGTATTTTAAAAATGCTCACAATTTCCCTTATGAGAGAAGACCTACATCAGCAGCTTTCATCCCTCTTGGAGAGGGAGACTTCTACTACCATAGTGCACTTTTTGGTGGCACACCTCGTAAGGTTTTAACCATGATTGAAGAATATAAAAAAGGAGTTACTAATGACAACAAAAATGGACTTAGCAGCATATATGAACATCACCTAAACAAATATTTTTTTATCAATAAACCCACTAAGTTGTTATCACCAGAATATAATTGGGATCCAAATTTTAGAACTCCTCCACAAATTAAACTTGTTAAGATAGCATGGCAATAAAAAAGGATTTATGATTATATCATTAGATTTATGAATTAATAAGTCTTAATGATTCCTCAAATATAAAACATTAAATTTTTCAGTGTTTTAGAAACTTACAAAAATCTGAGATTTTCCAAAATAGTTTTTCTCCCTGCAATTTTAAACCATCTAAATCTACCTACGCTGGATTAAGAATAAATAGATGATAATTTAACGTTAACACACAGTAATGTTATTACCCATACATTATAAATAATGTAGAAATAGTTTTAGAGGCACAAAATGAATATTTTATGAAGAAACACACCCAGACTGGTTCAGAAAATAAAGATAGATAGATTAGATAGATTAGATAGATAGATAGATAGACAGATAAATAGATAGGCAGACACACACATACAAAATGTCAAAGGATACATGTAAGGGAAAACATAAATATTCACCAACTCACTCATCAAATATTTAATTTGTTTTCCAGCGTTGCGATATATATTGCTTGTGATTAATCTCCTCAATTACTATTTGATCTATGTAGTATCTGATTGAACTTAGGTGAGCTAGAGACATTCTGCCAAATTTGTATCTTACTTTTATTGACTTCATTTTTTATAAATGTTACAGGAATTTTATTTTTTAAACAATAGACATCTACTGAACTCCATGGTAAGTATATTCTTCTAGGTACAGTCACGGATAGGAAAAAAATTTCTTTTGCGGGGAGGAAGATTAGCCCTGAGCTAACATCCAATGCCAATCCTCCTCTTTTTGCTGAGGAAGACTGGTCTTGGGCTAACATCTGTGTCCATCTTCCTCTACTTTACATGTGACGCCGCCACAGCATGGCTTGACAAGCAGTGGGTCGGTGCACGCCTGGGATCTGAACCTGGGAACCCCAGGCCACCGAAGTGGAGTGTGTGCGCTTAACTGCTGTGCCACTGGGCCGGCCCTGAAAAAATTTTTAAAATATATATATAAGTTGTGCTCAAGCAGCCTACAGTCTAGCAGGGGAGATAAAACTATTCATAAATATCTTTTTTGCAAGTTTAAAAGTGCTAAAACTCATAAGGAAGGCATGGCTAAAGTACCATGGTGGTTCAGGAAAGGGAGTAACCACCTCCACAAGAATCTTTATGTAGTGATATCAACTATGTTTCTATAAATTAGTGAGGCATTACAGCATAGTCACAGGAACTAAAGGTTCTAAAGTTACAATAAGTTATTATTTTAATCCTCTTTTATGGGAGAAAAACTGAGGCTTAGTAAGTATCCTATAAAAGGTAAGGATTATTGGCTATTACAAGGAATATTGACAATGACTGTGGCAGGAAGATCTTATGATGGTTCCCAGTGATCCATCTATCCTGGTATTCTGTCCTTGTGAAGTGCTGTTATTCATGTCCTCCCCCAACTGCCCACCTTCAGTGTGAGATGAATGCAGTGACTTGCTTCCAACCAACAGAATATGACAAAGGTGATGAGATGTCACTTTCATGATTAGGTTACATAAGATTGTGACTTCTGTCTTACTGGCAGACTCTCTTTCTTGCTGCCTTTGGTGAAGCAAGTTGAAATGATGGAGGGGCCCTTGTAGCAAGGAACTGAGGGCGGTCATCAGCAAATAGCCAGAAAGGCCAGAAAGGAACTGAGGCCCTCAGTCCAACAACCTCAAGGAACTGAATACTGCCAACAACCATGTAAGTGAGCTTGGAAGCAGATCTTTCCCCAGTTGAGTCTTCAGGTAAGACCTTGCATCCAGCCAATACCTTAATTGCAGCCTTGTGAGAAATCCAGAAGTAGAAGATCCGGCTAAGCCATGCCCAGATTCCTGAACCAAAGAAACTGTGAGAGAATAAATGTGTGTTGTTTTAAGCCATTAAGTTTGGGGGTAATTTGTTATGCAACAACAGATAACTAATACAGATTTTGTACCTGAAAGTGGGGTGATGCCATAAAAAAATACCTAAAACTGGGAGTGGTTTTGAAACTGGGAGTGGATGGAAGCCAGAGAGATTTTTTGGAGTGTGACAGAGAAAGCCTAAGCTGCTTTGAACAGACTATTAGTAGAAATCTGGACTTCGAGGATGCTGCCAGTGAGAGCTCAAAAGGAAATGAGGAACATGTTATTGGAAACTGGAAGAAGGGGGATCTTTGTTATGTAGTGGTAGAAAGTGAGACAAGAGTGCCTCGCCCAGTTATGTGGAAAACAGAACATGTACCTGATGAGCTTGATTATGTTGATAAGGAGACTGCCAAGCTTTCTTGCTGTTTACAGTGCATGTGAGAGGAGAGAGACAGATTGAGGAAAGAACTACAAAATAAAATGGCCTGTTTTCTTTGAGACGTCTGGTCCTCGAAAAGATGACATAGACTCACTTTTCCCTCCTACTCCCCTCTAAATACAACTTAAAAATCCTGGAAGTAATTGCAGACAACCATAAAACAATTCTGAAAGGTGGAACGAGGAAGGCAGACTGGCTAGGGACCTTAGGACTTAAGGAACAACATGGCGGTGACTTCCCTGGGATTTCTTTTTGTCTCCCATATACCCCAGACTGGGCACTGAAGAAGTCCACAACTCAGAACCACCAAAAGACACAGACAAAAAAAGCTTTAGGAAAAGCCAGGTCTCTCTGCCTGAAGGCCCAGGAAAGAGGCAGCCCAGCAGAGACTTAGTGGGGAACCCCAGCTCCACTCCATACCTGGCCTGCTCTGCCCGCACCAGCAGCACCTGCAAAGAGTAGGCAGAGTAGCACCAACAGGCCCAGTGTCTCCTGGCCCTCCCCTCAGCAATAGAGAGAGACCCATGCCCAACATCTCCTGGGCCTTCACCTAGTAGCAAAGGGTAACCCCCAACACTACCACTAGAGGCAGCAGGCCAAGACTGATGCTTCCCTCCCTCAGCAGCACTGGCAGAGACCAAGTAAGAAGCCCATAGGCACCAGGTGACCTAGAGAAAAGGTCGTGGGAGACACTGTTCCACGGGCTCAGCATCCTGCACCTCCGACCTAGCAGCACCGGGAAGCCTAGGAAAGCACTTTCCACCCCTCAGATGACACCAGCAGTGATCAGGCAGGCACAGGGAGGCCCAGACAACAGGCTCAGGGAAGCACTCACTGCTTCATGGCACAGAATCTGCCACACTCCACACAGCAGGACCTGCCTGGGAAAGTGCCCTCTGCCCCTGCAGGCAGCTTCAGCAGGATTAAGCAGGAGCCTCAGTGGTGCCAGGTGAAAGAAGTGGACCAGAATAGCGCTCTAAAAAATATAAGCTCTGAAACCTATATTGTCATTGGAACCACAGCCCAAAAAAGTAAGCCAGGGGCTATGCACTAAACATACACAACCTTCTGAAATAAAAGATTTAAATAGGATCTGGGGTCTCAAATCTTAATTCTCAATTCTCAAAATGTCCAGAATACAACAATAACAAAAAACCACTCATCATACCAAGAACCAGAAAAGTCACAATCCCAAGGAGAAAAAGCATTCAACTGATGCCAATATAGAGATAAATCAGATGCTGGAATTATCTGACAAGGATTTTAGAGCAACCATAATAAAAAAAAAATGCTTCAAAAAGCAATTCCAAATTATCTCAAATGAAAAAATAGAAAACTTTAGTAAAAATATTTATTGAATGAATGAATAATGTTTAGCAAAAGCTATCTGTGGAAGGCCACATACCATATGCTACCATTTATATATCACCTTATAAAATGCAAAGTAACACTACATACTGTTTAGGGATATATACATATAGGCAAAAGTATAAAGATATGAATTGCAAAGATGATCACCACGTTTGCGATTGTGGTTACCTCTGCGATAGGAAGTAAATGCAATTAGAAAGGGATACACAGTATTCTTCATCTATATATGAAATGCTTTATTTCTTAAGCTTGGTTGTCAGTACTGAGGTATTCATTATAATAGTCTTTACATTTTTATGTCTGAAATATTTCATAATAAAAAATGACTTCATTGAAAAACTCTACTAAGTGATGTCTGTCTCTTGTACTTTGAAATTTTTCACCTAGTATCTGAAACAAAGAATTAGTGCTTAATATGGTTAATTTTTACTTTAACTCTTGAAGTTTTTAAATTATGAAATCTATTGTCCCTACCAAAGACTGTACAAAATGAAAATATTTCAAAGAAGAACAAAATATATACATGTAAAATCACTATCTAGGATAAGGTCTAGAACATTACCAGTACCTAAAAAAGAAGAAAGACTGTCAATGTTCTATTTCTTTAGCTATGTAGTGGTTTCTATTTAAAAAGACTAATAAAATTGACAAACCACTCACAAAATTAGAGAAGAAAAAAGAGAGAAAACACAAATAACCAATCTCATAAATAAAAGGGGAGATATTATTACCAATAGTACAGATATTTAAAAGATAATAAAAAGATATTATGAAATTTCAAATAAATTTGAATATACAGAAGAAATGGAAATTTTTAAAGAAAAATATAAAATTGCAAAGAATTTTATGGGAAGAATTTATAGGAAGAAATAGAAAAATAGAATACCTTAAAGAAATTGAGTCAGAGGGGACAAAAATCTTCCCACAAAAAAAACCCTAGGCTCTTACCTTATACCACTTACAAAAACAAACTCAAAATGGATCAAAAATCAAAATGGAAGAGCTAAAACTACAAAATTCATAGAAGAAAACATAGGGATAAATCATGACCTTGGGTTTGGCAATGGTTTCTTAGATATGACACCAAAAAATAAACTGTACTTCATCAAAGTACAAAACTTTTGTGCATCAAAGGACACAATGAAGGAAGTGAAAAGACAACCACAGAGTGGGAAAAAATATTTGCAAATCATTTCTCTGATAAATCTAGCATATAGACTTACCTACACAAAGAATTCTTACAACTCAACAACAAAAGGACAAACAACCCAATTTAAATATGGGCAAAGCGGGGGCCGGCCCGGTTGTGCAAGCGGTCAAGTGCTCGAGTTCTGCTTTGGCGGCCTGGGATTCGAAGGTTCAGATCTCCGGCGCGCACCGACGCACCACTTGTTAAGCCATGTTGTGGCAGCATTCCATATGAAGTAGAGGAACATGGGCACAGATGTTAGCCCAGGGCCAATCTTCCTCAGTAAAAAAGAGGAGGACTGGCATCGGATGTTAGCTCAGGGCTAGTCCTCCTCACAAAAAAAAAATGGGCAAAGGACTTAAATGGACATTTTTCTGAAAACTATATACAAATGGCCAACAAGCACATGCAAAGATGCTTAACATCATTAGTTATTAGGGAAATGAAAATCAAAACCACATTGAGATACAACTTCATACTCACTAGGATGGCTATAATCTAAAAATACGGAAAATAATAATTGTTGGAAAGGACGTAGAGAAGTTAGAATCCTTGTAAATTACCAAGAGAATGTAAAATAGTGCAGCTGCTGTGAAAAACATTTTAGCAGTTCCTCAAAAATTTAAACATAGAATTACCATATAACCAAGCAATTCCACTCCTAGGTATATACCCAAAAGAACTAAAAACAGGTGTTCAAACGAAAACTTGTGCATGAATGTTCATAACAGCACTATTCAGAAAAGCCAAAAAGTGGAAACAATCCAAATGTCCACCAATGGATGAATGGATAAACAAAATGTGGTTTACATACACACACACACACACACACACACACACACACACACACACGGAATACTATTCAGCCATAAAAAGGAATGAAGAACTAACACATGCTACAACATGGACGAACCTTGAAGACATTATGGTAAGTGAAAGAAGCCAGTTACAAAAGACTACCTATTATATGATTCCATTTACATGGGATGTCCAGAATAGGCAAATCTATAAGACGGAAAGCAGATCAGTGGTAGCTTAGGGCTGGGGGGCTAGAGAGATAGGAGGGTGACAGCTAAAGAGTACATGGTTTCTCTTTGTGGTGATGAAAATGTTCTAGAATTGACTGTGGTGATGACTGCACATATTGGTGACTATACTAAAAAACCATGAATTATGTGCTTGAAATGGGTGAATTCTTCAATATGTGAATTATATGTTAAAGTTGCTTAAAATAAATTAATTAATTTTGAAAATAACTCCCAAACTCTGATAGATTCTCCAACAAATTCAAAGAAGAAATAATGCCAAAATTACACAAACTCTAGGATGATAGAAAAAGAAAGGAGAGTCAACAACTAGTTTTAGGAGGCTGCCAAACTCTAATACCAAACCTGACAGTGGTATCAGGCATCCTTTAACTGACAGAGACAATGAAAATTACAGGTCAATCTCACTCATAGACATGAATACAAAAAATATTAAAGAAAATATTAGAAACCCAAATCGAGAAATATATTAAAAAGATAACTCATCATGACCAAGTTGGATTTATCCTAGGAATATGAGGTTGGTTTAACATTAGGAAATCAAACAGGAAATTTATCATTTTAAAAGATTAAAGTGGGAGAAAAATCATAGTATTTCTAAAAACATGCAAAATTTTCAAAACATTTGATGAAATTCAACATCCATTCATGATTTTGTTTAAAACTTTCAAAAAAAAAAGGAATAGATTAGTATTTCCTTAATCTGATAAAGAGTTTCTATAGAAAATCAAAGGAAACTTATGATTTGATTAATGTTAAGTGTTGAAAGTTTTTCCTGTAAAATCAGGAACAATTAAAGAGCCAAATATCACTACTTTTATTCTATGTTGTGCTAGAGATTCTAGCCAGTACACGAAGGTTAAGAAAAATAAATAAAAGGTATAGTTATCTACAGATGATATATTGTGTATGCAGAAATCCCTCCAAGAAGATAAACCATTAGAATTAGTAAGAGCATTTACAAAACTGCTAGATGAAGAATCAATACACCAAAATCAATTGCATTTCCAAATACCAACCATAAATTGTTAGCAAATAAATTTTTAAAAGATGTCTTTTACAATAGCATAAAAAATCATGTGTCTAGGGGTCAGCCCGGTGGCATAGTGGTTAAGTTCGTGGGCTCTGCTTCAGTGGCCCAGTGTTCATGGGTTCAGATCCCAGGCACGGACCTGTGCACCACTCAACAAGCCATGCTGTGGCGGCGTCCCATATACAAAATGGAGAAAGACTGGCATGGATGTTAGCTCAGGGACAATCTTCCTCAAGCAAAAAGAGGAAGATTGGGAGCAGATGTTAGCTCCAGGCCGATCTTCCTCACCAAAAAAAAAATCATTTATCTAGAAATAAATAAATCTATCAAAAGATATGTATGTCTATTGAAAGACAGTAAAGAAGACTGAAATAAATGGTGAACTGGAAGACTCAATAGGATAAAAACGTCAATTCACTCTAAAACCATTCACTGATTCAATTCAATCCTAGTTAAAATTCCCAACAGGTGTAGTTTTTGGTTTTTTTTTTTTTTTTTTGTAGAATCTGACAAGCCAATTTAAACTTTACAGAAATTTTAAGGGCCAAGAATATCTGAAACACTCTTTAAAAAAAAAAAAAGGTGAGAGTTCTTGCTCTATTAAATATTAAGACTGATTGTAAAGTAAAATAAAATTGAGACAATATATTGTCACAGAAATTGACAAATCAATGGAATATAACCAAAATATGCAAAGGCAAGTAACGGCATGTGTGGTCCTAAAAATAATAATAATAATAATCTTTTCAGCAAATGCTGCTGAGAAGACAGACTATTCCTGTGGAAAAAACAAAACTGTACTCTTTCTCTACCATCCACAGAAACCAATTCTAGCTGAACTATAAACCTAAAAGTGGCCCCTTCCTTTCTTGTCCTTACTTTCCTCAATAATTAAGTCCTGAAGCCTCGAGGTAGGCCGGAGCAAAGCAGCCATCCGTAATTTTTCGACACCTCCACCTCTCCCCCATTGCCATCACTCTGGTTCAAGCTATACTCTCTTATCTGGATTATTAAAATAGCTTCTTTCTGCTGTCCCTGCTTCTTCTCTTGCCTCCTTTCAATCTGTTCTCAACGAGCAGCCAGGATGATCATATTAAATTGTACATAAGACCATACCCCTCTCCTACTCAAAACTCTCTTATGATCCCCCATCTCACCCAGAATAAATGTGATAGTCCTTACTGTGCTCCCTAAGTCCCCCCTAGTTCTGTCTACTCCTCCTTGCTGTTCTTTGAACTTGCCAGGCACACTTCCACCTCAGGGCCTTTGCACTGATTATTTCCTCTGCATGGAACGCTCCCTCACTATCTGTTTTTTACTTGTAAGTTCTCTTCTCAGTGAGGCCTGCCTCACCACTTGATCTAAAATTATAGACTCCCCCTCCCTCCAAAATTTTAAACTTAATTCTTCCTTCTTTGATTTATTTTTTCTCCTTAACATTTATAAGTATACAGCATACTATATATTTTATTTACTTATCTTATTTATTATCTTTCTCCCCACAAGAATGTAAGCTTCCATGAGTTTGGGGATTTTCTGTATTGTTCACAGCTGTAATCCCAACGCCTAGAAAAGCAACTGGCATATAGAAGGTATTCAAATCAGTATCTGTTGAATGAACAAACAAATGACTGATGACTTTGGAAACTGTCTTCCGATTCTTAATTTATCTGCTTTCTTTTAAGCATCTAACTAGGACAAAAGTACACGAGAATTTACACTAGATGGTGTGAGATTACAAAGAAAGTAACCCTAATCAACTCATCCTTTCCTCCTAATTGGAATTGCTTTGAGAAAAGCTTGTGTCGCCAAGTTTCCTCTGGCCTCCCCACTCCCCAGCCTGTTGCCGTTACGTTTGCTGTAATAACTCAAATTTCAATGATTTATGCCCCATTAAGATAAATGTTCTCCTGCCCTGCCAAGTATTTCAGTTCTTCTGTGTACCAGTACATGGCACCAACTTCCTCCTCCCCATTCCTTTCAACACCCAACTTATCTTCAAGTGGAGTCAGCAATGCCCTAAAGCCCTCAAGTTTCCAGAGCTGTGGGGTGGTCTGTGGTGAGAAAGAATCTGTCCCCTCTGGGTTACACTCTGTTAGAGGGGGTCACAGATTTTACTTCCAACCTCCTCTCTCCCTAGAACCCACCATGAATCCATGAGTTCCAAGAGCTGGGGATGGATTTGAATGGCAGCTACCACGGAGTATTAAGAATCACCATTTCCCTGCACCACTAAAGGCTCTCTTACTGGGCCAAGCTTAAGGCATCTTTACTGCTACTCCCTAAGAACTGGGTATCTCAGAAGGTGACTAAATGCTCATGCCAAGAAGCTCCTGTCAACTAACCTGCCATGCCAGTTCACGTTAGGCTAGGGTGACCAACTCATCCCAGTTTGCCAGGGATTTTCTCAGTCTTAGCATAGGACATCTCAGTTCCAGGAAATCCCTCAGTCTGGGGCAAACCAGAACAGTTGGTAATTCTACATTTAGCCCAGACCTGCCTGAACTCCACTCAAACTCAAACCAGACTTGTGTCACATGAATGTAAAAATTTTTTGTTTGTGTGAGAAAGACTGGCTCTGAGCTAACATCCATTGCCAATCCTCCTCTTTTTGCTGAAGAAGATTAGCCCTGAGCTAACATCTGTGCCCATCTTCCTCTATTTTGTATGTGGGACACTGCCACAGCATGGCTTCATGAGCGGTGTGTATGTCCACACCCGGGATCTGAACCTGTGAACCCCGGGCCACTGAAGCCACGAACTTAACCACTATGCCACCAGGCCAGCCCCCAGAGTGTAAAATTTTTAACACATATATAGATTTTTGTTCTCTCCTTCCAGTCCACATGTCATCAGTCACCAAGCCTGCCAATTCTATCTCCTTTGTGTCACCTATATCCATTTTCTCCTCTATATTCTCACTGTAAAGGTAGTGGAAAACTACAGTAACCAAGGAGGACTGATGTCAGCATCATGGCGGAATGTGCTCTCGGGTTAGACTCTCCCCTCTAAGCTACAACAAAAAGGACATTCATATACCAACAGAAGACATTCACACAACAGAAAAGATGTCTGAGAGACCCACGCAGTCATACATCTGAAGGTGGAGGTGCTGGACCCCCTGGAGGAAGTGGAAGGAGGTAAGGAGAGCTCCTCTCCCTCCCCAATGATAGTGACCCTGGGCTCCGCCAGGCATGGCTCTGAGACAAGAGGGAGGATGGGCAGCCCTCTGCGGACACACTGTTGCTCACCAAGTTCCCTCACAGCCTGTGGGAAAAGCCCCACACGGAGGTGACTGAACTATTGCAGGGGTGTCTTCATTAAGCTAGCACCCCAGGAGAACAGATAGTGAGAGAAGAGCAAAAAGCTCCCAGAATCATGCAGGTGAAAGACAGTGTGGCTCCCCCCACCTGGCACTCCAGCTCAGCTGGTTGGACGGAGCACCCACGCATTCCTTAGAAAAGCAGCAGCTAGAGGCCAGGGATATCAGCGGGCTCAGAATACACAGCTCTTGACCCCCACCCAGTGGTGGCAGGTGGAAGCTGTGACCAGATACTACCACTATGTGGAGGCAGAAATCCACACCCTCAAACAGTATGAAAAAATGTATTAAATCTCCAGACCAGAAGGAAAATGACAAACACCCAGAAATCAATCCTGAAGGCACAGAAATTTATAATCTAAATGACAAAGAATTCAAAATAGCTATCATGAAAAAAACTCAAGGAGTTACAAGAAAATACAAATAGACAATTCAATGAAATCAGGAACTTCTTCACAAAAGAGACTGAAACTACAAAGAAAAGCAAATCAGAAATGTTGGAGATGAAAAACATAATGGATGAGATAAAGAAAAATCTGGAGTCCCTTAAACAACAGAGCTGACAATATGGAGGAAAGAATTAGCAATCCAGAAGAAAAGGAATACAGAAATGCTTCAGGTGGAGGAGGAGAGAGAACTAAGACTAAAAAGAAATGAAGAAATTCTCCACGAAATATCTGACTCCATTAGGCAATACAACATAAGGGTTATAGGTATTCCGGAGGGCAAAGAGAGGGAAAAAGAAGCAGAGAGCTTGTTCAAATAAATAACACCTGAGAACTTCCCAAACCTGGGGAAGGAGACGGAAATACAAGTGAATGAAGCCAATAGATCTACTAATTATATCAACCATAAAAGACACTCTCCAAGGCATATAGTAGTAAACCTGGCAAGAGTCAATGACAAAGAAAAAATATTAAGGGCAGCAAGGCAGAAGAAAATAACTTACAAAGCTACCCCTATCAGGCTTTCAGCAGATTTCTCAGCAGAAACCTTACAGGCTAGGAGAGAGTGGAATGATATATTCAAAATTCTGAAAGACAAAAACTTTCAGCCAAGAATACTCTATCCAGTGAAAATATCCTTCAGATTTGACGGAGAAATAAAAACTTTCCCAGATAAAGAAAAGTTGAGGGAGTTCACTGCCACAAGACCCCCACTACAAGAAATGCTCAAGAAGGCCCTCATACCTGAAAAAAAAAAGGGGAGGGGATACAAAGCCTTGAGCAAGGAGAAAAATAGGTAGACAAAAACAGAAAAATTGCAGCTATCAGAACAGGTTAGCAAACACTTAATTATAATATCAAAGATAAAGGGAAGTAAAACACCAAAAATAAACATAATCTCCTCATTTTAACCACAAATTCACAACACAAGATGGAATAAGTTGTGACAATAATAACCTGAATGGGGAAGGGGAAAGGGATGGAACTGATTTAGTCCAAGGAAATAAGAGGCCATCAGAAAGTGGACTATCTCATCTATGAGATTTTTAATACAAACCTCATGGTAACCACTAAACAAATAATCATAATAGACACACAGATGATAAATAAAGAGAAAACTAAGTGAGAACTACTAAAGTGAATTGGTAGTTTGAAGTACATGGGACGAGAAACAAAGGAAATGCAGAAGAACCAGAAAATGAGTGATAAAATGACAGCATTGAGCCCTCATATATCAATAATCACTCTAAATGTAAATGGATTGAATTCTCCAATCAAAAGACAAAGAGTGGCAGGATCGATTAAAAAACAAGACCCAGGAGTGACGTCAGCATCATGGCGGAGTGAGCTTTCCCGTGAATTCTTCCCCCACAAGATACAATAAAAGCAACAGCCACAGACCAACAACGGAATCCCAGACAGTGAAAAGCTAGAGCAGAGGGATCCACACTGCCGCACATCTGAGAGCGGAACGTGCTGGGCCCCCGGAGGAAGTGGGGAGAGGTAAGGAGAACTCCGCTCCCTCCCCATCAGATCAGCCATCCGGTCCGCGCGGCTCCCAGAGAGGGGGGAGGGGCGGCCCTCGGCGGGAAACTGTAGCTCTTCGGGCTCTCTCAGCCAGTGGGAAACTCCCGCACAGAGGGCTCAGAGGAGCCACAGGGCTACCATCAACATCTGAGCACCCCAGAGAGCGGATAAAGAGGGGCAAACGAGAAGCCTCACACGTCAGGGACCCAGAGGGCAAAAGAGAGAGCTCCCCCCTCCCCGCAACCCGGAGTCTGCAGCTCGACCAGATCTAGCGATCCGAGGCAGACCTGAACAAACTGGACTGGACCCGTGGATCGCAGTGGGGAAAAAAAACAAAACAAAACAAAACAAAACTGCGGATCGCAGTAGAAAAACTGGGGCAGAGCGCAGGGGGCTTAGACTACACAGCCCTTTACCACCAGACAGTGGCGGCAGGTGGAAATTGCAACCAGAGACTTCCAGGATGAGGAAAATCAAAACCAACACAGGAACCACAATGCAAAAATATATGAAATCACCAGACCAGAAACAAAATGACAAGCACCCAGAAATCAACCCCGAAGACACAGAAATCCATAAACTAAATGACAGAGATTTCAAAATAGCTATCATAAAAACACTCAACGAAATACGAGACAACACAGACAAACAATTAAATGAGATTAGGAGTTTCTTCACAAAAGAGATTGAAATCATAAAGAAAAACCTATCAGTGCTGATGGAGATGAAGAACACAATGGAGGAGATAAAGGAGAACCTGGAATCTTTAAAGAACAGAGCTGACAATATGGAGGAAAGAATTAGTACTTTAGAGGATAGGAATACAGATATACTCCAGATGGAAGAAGAGAGAGAACTAAGACTAAAAAGAAATGAAGAAAGACTCCGAGAAATATCGGACTCTATTAGAAAATGTAACATAAGAATTATAGGTATTCCTGAGGGAGAGGAGAGGGAAAGAGGAACAGAGAGCCTATTCAAGGAAATAATAGCTGAAAATTTCCCAAATCTGGGGAAGGAGCAGGAAATACCAGTAAGCGAAGCCAACAGGACGCCTATATATATTAACAGACAAAGGCCTTCACCACGACACCTAGTGGTAAGGCTAGCCAGGGTCAACGACAAAGAAACAATATTAAGGGCAGCTAGACAAAAACAAAAAATAACGTACAAAGGAACTCCCATCAGGCTCTCAGCGGATTTCTCAACAGAAACTTTTCAGGCTAGAAGAGACTGGAATGATATATTCAAAATACTAAAAGACAAAAACTTTCAGCCAAGAATACTCTATCCAGCAAAAATATCCTTCAAATATGATGGAGAAATAGTAACTCTCCCAGATAAACAAAAGCTAAGGGAGTTCATGGTCACGAGACCCCCACTACAAGAAATACTCAAGAAGGCCCTCAGGCCTGAAAACAAGAAGAGAAAGGGAACACAAAGCTTGGAGTAAGGAGAAAAGTAGGTAGACAAAATCAGAGAAATAGTAGATCTTTACCGGAATAGGTTAGCAACCACTTAAATACTAAACTCAAAGATCAAAGGAAGAAATTCACCAAAAATAAATTTAACCTCATCACTGTAAACACACAGCCACAACACAAGATAGAATAAGGTATAACAAGAGCAACTTAGAAGGGGAAGAGGAAAGTGACTGAATTGACTTAGTATAAGGAAATAGGAGGCTATCAGATAATGGACTATCTCATACAGAAGATTTTTTGCCCAAACCTCAAGGTAACCACTAAACAAATAATCAAATTAAAACCACATATGATAAACAAAGAGACAACTAGAAGAATCATAAGACAGAACAACCAAACTGAATTGGCAGTCCAAAACAAATGGGACAAGAAACAAAGGAAATGCCAAAGAACCAGAAAATAAGTGACAAAACAGCAAAATTCAGCCCTCATATTTCAATAATTACCCTAAATGTAAATGGATTGAACTCTCCAATCAAAAGATACAGAGTGGCAGGATGGATTAAAAAGCAAGACCCAACAATATGCTGCCTTCAGGAAACACATCTTAGCACTAAAGACAAGCACAGGCTCAGAGTGAAAGGATGGAAGACAATACTCCAAGCTAATGGCAAACAAAAGAAAGCAGGTGTTGCCATACTCATATCAGACAAAGTAGACTTCAAGATAAAACAGGTTAAGAAAGACAAAGAAGGGAAATATATAATGATAAAAGGGACACTCCATCAAGAAGACATATCACTTATAAATATATATGCACCCAACATAGGAGCACCAATGTACATAAAACAACTATTAACAAACCTAAAAGGAGAAATCAACAACAACACAATAATAGTAGGGGATCTTAACACCCCACTTACAGCAATGGATAGATCATCCAGACAAAAAGTTAATAAAGAAATATTAGACTTAAATGAAAAACTGGACGAGATGGACCTAGTAGACATATACAGAGCACTCCACCCAAAAACAGCTGACTACACATTCTTCTCAAGCGCGCATGGAACATTCTCTAGGATAGACCATATGTTGGGAAACAAAGCAAGCCTCAATAAATTTAAGAAGATTGAAATCATAACAAGCATCTTTTCAGACCATAAGGCTATGAAACTGGAAATGAACCAGGAAAAAAAAACTGGGAAAGTGACAAAAATGTGGAGATTAAACAACATGCTACTGAACAACCAATGGATCATTGATGAAATTAAAGGAGAAATCAAAAACTATCTGGAAACAAACAAAAATGATAACATGCCATATCAAACCATATGGGATGCAGCAAAAGCGGTCCTGAGAGGGAAACTCATAGCGATACAAGCCCACCTTAACAAACAAGAAAAAGCCCTAATAGGCAACCTTAAATTACACCTAACAGAACTAGAAAAAGAAGAACAAACAAAGCCCAAAGCCAGCAGAAGGAGAGAAATAATAAAAATCAGAGCAGAAATAAATGATATTGAGACCAAAAAAACAGTAGAAAGGATTAATGAAACAAAGAGTTGGTTCTTCGAGAAGATAAACAAAATAGACAAACACTTAGCCAGGCTAACTAAGAAAAAAAGAGAAAAGGCTCAAGTAAATAAAATTAGAAATGAAAGAGGAGAAATTACAACGGATACCATGGAAACACAGAGGATTATAAGAGAATACTATGAGAAATTATATGCCAACAAATTGGACAATCTAGAAGAAATGGATAAATTCTTAGACTTATACAACCTCCCAAAATTGAACCAAGAAGAAATGGAGAATCTGAATAGACCAATCACAAGTAAAGAGATTGAAATAGTAATCAAAAACCTCCCAAAAAATAAAAGTCCAGGACCAGATGGCTTCTCCAGTGAATTTTACCAAACATTCAAAGAAGATTTAATACCCATCCTCCTCAAACTATTCCAAAAAATAGAGGAAGATGGAACACTTCCTGAATCATTCTATGAGGCCAACATCACCCTGATACCAAAACCAGACAAAGACAATACAAAGAAAGAAAATTACAGGCCAATATCGCTGATGAACATTGATGCAAAAATCCTCAACAAAATATTGGCAAACCGAATACAACAATATATTAAAAAGATCATACACCATGATCAAGTGGGATTTATACCAGAGACGCAGGGATGGTTCAACATCCGCAAATCAATCAACGTGATACATCACATCAACAAAACAAAGAATAAAAACCACATGATCGTCTCAATAGACGCAGAGAAGGCATTTGACAAGATACAACATCCATTTATGATAAAAACTCTCAATAAAATGGGAATAGAAGGAAAGTACCTCAACATAATAAAGGCCATATATGACAAACCCACAGCTAACATCATACTCAATGGGGAAAGACTGAAAGCCATTCCTCTGAGAACAGGAACGAGGCAGGGCTGCCCACTCTCACCACTCCTGTTCAACATAGTACTGGAGGTTTTGGCCAGAGCAATTAGGCAAGAAAAAGGAATAAATGGAATCCAAATAGGTAACGAAGAAGTGAAACTCTCACTATTTGCAGATGACATGATTGTACATATAGAAAACCCTAAAGAATCTGTTGGAAAACTGTTAGAAACAATCAACAACTACAGCAAAGTTGCAGGGTACAAAATCAATCTACAAAAATCAGTTGCATTTCTATATGCTAATAATGAACTAACAGAAAGAGAGCTCAAAAAGATAATACCATTTACAATTGCATCAAAAAGAATAAAATACCTAGGAATAAATCTTACCAAGGAGGTGAAGGACCTATACAATGAGAACTACAAGACATTATTGAGGGAAATCCACGATGACATAAAGAAATGGAAAGATATCCCATGCACGTGGATTGGAAGAATAAACATAGTTAAAATGTCTATATTACCTAAAGCAATCTACAGATTCAATGCAATCCCAATCAGAATCCCAATGACATTCTTCACAGAAATAGAAAAAAGAATACTAAAATTTATATGGGGCAACAAAAGACCCCGAATAGCTAAAGAAATCCTAAAGAAAAAGAACAAAGCAGGAGGCATCACAATTCCTGACTTCAAAACATACTACAAAGCAATAGTAATCAAAACAGCATGGTACTGGTACAAAAACAGACACACAGATCAATGGAACAGAATTGAAAGCCCAGAAATAAAACCACACATATACGGACAGCTAATTTTCGACAAAGGTGCTAAGAACATGCAATGGAGAAAGGAAAGTCTCTTCAATAAATGGTGTTGGGAAAACTGGACAGCCACATGCAAAAGAATGAAAGTGGACCATGTGCTATCGCCATTCACAAAAATTAACTCAAAATGGATCAAAGACCTGAAGGTGAGACCTGAAACTATAAAACTCATAGAAGAAAATATAGGCAACACACTATTTGACATTGGTTTTAAAGGAATCTTTTCGGATGACATGCCTACCCAGACTAGGGAAACTAAAGAAAAAATAAACAAGTGGGACTTTATCAGACTAAAGAGCTTTTATAAGACAAATGAAATCAGAATCAAGATGAACAAACAAACAACCAGCTGGGAGAGAATATTTGCAAAACATACATCTGACAAGGGGTTGATCTCCATAATATATAAAGAACTCACACAATTGAACAACAAAAAAACAAACAACCCGATCAAAAAATGGGCAGAGGAAATGAACAGACACTTCTCCAAGGAAGATATACAGATGGCCAATAGGCACATGAAAAGATGCTCAACATCACTAATCATCAGGGAAATGCAAATCAAAACAACACTAAGATACCACCTCACGCCCGTTAGAATGGCTATAATCACCAAGACAAAAAACAACAAATGTTGGAGAGGATGTGGAGAAACAGGAACCCTCATACACAGCTGGTGGGAATGCAAATTGGTGCAGCCTCTATGGAAAACGGTATGGAGATTCCTCAAAGAATTAAAAATAGAGATGCCCTATGATCCAGCCATCCCACTACTGGGAATCTATCCAACGCACCTGAAATCAACAATCCAAAGAGGCTTATGCACCCCTATGTTCATTGCAGCATTATTCACCATAGCCAAGAAGTGGAAGCAACCTAAGTGTCCCTCGACTGACGATTGGATTAAGAAAATGTGGTATATATATACAATGGAATACTACTCAGCCATAAAAAAAGACAAAATCGTCCCATTTGCAACAACATGGATGGGCCTGGAGCGTATTATGTTAAGTGAAATAAGCCAGAAAGAGAAAGACAAACACTGTATGATCTCACTCATATGTGGAATATAAACCAACACATGGACAGAGAAAACTGGACTGTGGTTACCCGGGAAGTGGGGGTGGGGGGTGGGCACAAGGGGTGAAGGGAGTCATATATGGGGTGATGGACAAACAAAAATGTACAACCCAAAATTTCACAATGTTAGAAACCATTAAAACATCAATAAAAAAAAAAAAAAAAAAAAAAAAAAACAAGACCCAACAATATGCTGCCTCCAGGAAATACATCTCAGCTCCCAACAATATGCTGCCTCCAGGAAATACATCTCAGCTCTAAAGACAAACACAGGCTTAGAGTGAAGGGATGGAAGACGATACTCCAAGCTAACGGCAAACAAAAGAAAGCAGGTGTTGCCATACTTATATCAGACAAAGTAGACTTCAAGATAAAAAAGACAACAAGAGACAAACAGGGGCAGTATATAATGATAAAAGGGACACTCCACCAAGAGGACATAACACTTATAAATATATAGGCACCCAACACAGGAGCACCAAAGTACATAAAACGACTATTAACAAACCTAAAAGGAGGTATTAACAACAACACAATAATAGTAGGTGACATTAACACCAAACTTACAACAATGGATAGATCATCCAGACAGAAAGGCAACAAGGAAATAGTGGAACTAAACAAAAATCTAGACCAGATGGACTTAATAGATATATATAGAACACTCCACAGAAGAATACACATTCTTCACAAGTGTGTATGGAACATTCTCAAGGATAGACCACATGTTGGGAAACAACACAAGCCTCAATAAATTTAAGAAGATTGAAATCATAACAAGCATATTTTCCAACCATACTGCTAGGAAATTAGAACTCAACTATAAGAAAAAAACTGGGAAAGTAACAAAGATGTGGAGACTAAACAATATGCTACTGAATAACCAATGGACCACTGAGGAAATTAAAGGAGAAATAAAAAAATACCTGGAGACAAATGAAAATGAAAATACACCATACCAACTCATATGGGATGTAGCAAAAACGGTCCTGAGAGGGAAATTTATAGCAATACAAGCCTACCTTAACAAACAAGAAAAATCTCAAATAAGCAATCTTAAACTATACCTAATGGAACTAGAAAAAGAACAAAGCCCAAAGTCAGCAAAAGGAGGGAAATAATAAAAATTAGAGCAGAAATAAATGAAATTGAAACAAAAAAAAACAGTGGAAAGGATCAATGAAACAAAGAGCAGGATCTTCAAGAAGATAAAAAAAATTGACAAACCTGTAGCCAGACTCACTAAAAAATAAAGAGAGAAGACTCAAATAAATAAAATTAGAAATGAAAGAGGAGAAGTTATGATGGATACCACAGAAATACAAAAGATTATAAGAGAATAGTATGAAAAACTATATGCCAACAAACTGGACAACCTAGAAGAAATGGATACATTCTTAGACTTACACAACCTCCCCAAACTGAATCAATAAGTAATAGAGAACTTCAATAGACCAATCACAAGTAAAGAGATTGAAACAGTAATCAAAAACCTCCCAAAAACAAAAGTCCAGGACCAGATGGCTTCTCTAGAGAATTCTACCAAACATTCAAAGAAGATTTAATACCTATCCTTCTCAAACTATTCCAAAAAATAGAGGAAGATGGAACACTTCCTAACACATTCTATGAGGCCAACATCACCTTGATACCAAAGCCAGACAAGGACAATACAAAGAAGGAAAATTACAGGCCAATATTGCTGAACACAAATGCAAAAATCCTCAACAAAATATTGGCAAACCGAACACAGCAATACATTAAAAATATCATACACCATGATCAAGTGGGATTTATACCAGGGACATAGGGATGGCTCAACATCTGCAAATCAATCAATGTGATACACCACATTAACAAAATGAGGAATGAAAACCACAAGATCATCTCAGTAGATGCAAAGAAAGCATTTGACAAGATCCAACATCCATTTATGATCAAAACTCGCAACAAAATGGATATAGAAGGAAAGTACTTGAATATAATAAAGGCCATATATGACAAACCTGCAGCCAACATCATACTCAATGGGGAAAAAGTGAAAGCCATCCCTCTGAGAACAGGAAAAAGACAAGGGTGCCCACTCTCGCCACTCTTATTCAACATAGTACTGCAGGTTTTTGCCAGAGCAATTAGGCAAGAAAAAGAAATAAAATGTATACAAATTGGCAAGGAATAAGTTGCTTCAAAGGTAAATTACCTTTGATACTCAGGAGCAATCACACCAACTAACACTAGAAGCCTCACTCTCTAGCTGGGAACTGAGTTTTATGACCGATCACAATGTTTTATGAAATACAACAATGGTACAAAAAAAAAACATTGAGTGATTCCATGAATTAGATCAATGGTAAAATTGTGACAAACAGAAATGGCAAATCCAAACACAGATTAAATGTCAATGTTGATGATTAAAAAATGTTTCCCCCAAGGCTTCCAGATAAAGATGGCAGACTGAACACAACAATTCAATTTCACTTCCTATGAAACCCCAGTAAAACTACAGTAAACGGATTTTTTAAACCCATAAACCTATTAATATAGAGAGAAGAGAAGAGGAGGCAATAGCAACAAATTTTGGAAGCTTGAATGCAGTAAAGCGACTTAGGATATAGTGGGGAAAGCCAAGACCTAAATTGATGTATATCACAGAATAGTCCAAAGGCTCAGGAACTAAGTGGACCTTTGGGAGTGGGGAGTAAAAAGGGATATTAAATAAGGATTGACAGAATGCAGTTTTAAAATACATTTCCCCAACCCTTGAGGGTGGGCTGGACTTCGTGAATCTCTTTGAGAGAACAGGGTATACAAAGACAGAAAATTTAACTAGAGAAACCTGAGACACCACCTTAGCCAAGTGCTCAAGGTTAACAACACCAGTCATAAGTCATGTTGATATCATGTACCCGATATGATGTAACAAAAACGGCAGTTCATTCCTGGGGTATTCTTCCCAAAACTCCATATTCCCAATGTAATCATGACAAACCCAAAGATCAGGCAAACCCAAACTGAGAGACAGCCTCCCAAATACCTGACCAGTACTCTTAAAAAGTGTCCAGGTTATGCAAGACAAGGAAAGACCAAAATACTATCACAGATTGGAGACTAAGGAACATGATGACCGAATGCAATGTGATATCCTGAAACAGAAAAAGGGCATCAGCAAGAAAACTGGTGAAATCCAAACAAAGTCTGTGGTTTAGTTAACAGTATCATACTCATGCTAATTTCTTAGTTTTGGTAAATGCAGATGGATTACGGAAGATGTTAACACTAAGGGAAGCTTGAGGAAGAGTATATAGGAACTCAGTACTATCTTTACAACTTTTTTGTAAATCTAAAATTATTTCAAAATAAAAAGATTTAAAAATTCAAAAATGAGAAACGGAGATAGAGCTATAGTTCCCTTCTCTCATGGCATTGAGTAACTACTCCCACAGAAGACTAGAACTGGTGAATGCAGAATGACAGAACAGCTGTGGGAACAAGTACCCCACTGGAGAATAGGAGCATGACCTAAGCACATGCACACTGAATGCTGAGACCCAATACCAACTTTAGAACTGGGCCTCACCCCACACGTTAGAGAGCTCTACATATCAGAGACAGAGAACAAATTTATAAATTTATGCTGGCACAGTGCAATCTATCCTTAAATATTTCCCTTTGCGACATTAACTTCATTTAGCCTCCAGGGAGATGCTTCTCCACATCCTTTGCTCTTGTCCTCCTTTCTCCTCAAAATATAAGGTAACTGGGGCTGGCATGGTGGCGTAGCGGTTAAGTTCACGTCCTCTGCTTCAGCGGCCCAGGGTTCGCAGGTTCAGATCCCGGGCGTGGACTGACGCACCACTTGTCAAGCCATGCTGTGGTGGCATTCCATATAAAGTAGAGGAAGATGGGCACGGATGTTAGCCCAGGGCCAATATTCCTCAGCAAAAAGGGGAGGATTGGCAACGGATGTTAGCTTAGGGCTAATCTTCCTCACACACACACACACACACACTCTATATATATATATAAGGTAACTGTCCCTGAATGCTATGTAGGTATGTAGGTTGTGATTCTACCGTCAGAGACAGACTTTGCTACTGAGAGAATTTGAACAGTAGAAGCACTTCAGTAAGAGAAAATACAAACTAATTAGTTTGACAAATCCTTCCTCTCTGAGAACATGAATGAAATAGATACTTATATATTAAAGTCTCAGAGCGTTGAATGTCCATTTTTTTACTTCACTTCAGATTCCAGTTAGAGTATCCAGCGATATTCACTAATTAGCATACTATTCGACACTGTTATACATGGCAGCTGAGAAACATTTTGTAATATTAAATAATTCATATTACTCTTAAATCTGTGTGTATATGTCTAGACATAATATGTGTAAAACAAGCTATTTATATTTTACAGTGATACATGGATACTTATTCTAGAATTGTAATTAGTTTTACTTTTATAAAATGTTTGCTGATTTAATTAAAATTTCAAAATATTAAATGAAAAATTTCAGCCTTAAAGATATTTTTAAAATTTTTATATTCATTTATCATAATTAGTATCTTGCCTTTTAATTTTAATAGATCATTTTGAATGTTTTAAAAGAAAAATAAGGTCTACAATGACACAAGAAGTCTAATGTGGCATTATTGTCAATAAATCAAAATTTATGTGAAGTTTCAGCATAACATTTTGCTGAAATTAAAGCAAGAAAACAAAATTTATGGAAAATAATATGCAAGACTTTACCACTATCCGAACATCACTAACCCAGTCATTTGCAATAAAAATTAAATTAAGTTGTCTGATAATTCACAGATTTTTAGTCATATAAAAACCCCAGCTTGAGAGGGGCTAGTCCAGCAGCATAGTGGTTAAGTTTGCGCTCTCAGCTTCGGTGGCCTGGGGTTTGGGGGTTTCAATCCCTGGCTCAGGCCTACACACCACTCATCAAGCCAAGCTGTGGTGGCGTCCCACATACAAAATAGAGGAAGATTGGCACAGATGTTAGCTCACCAACAATCTTCCTCAAGCAAAAAGAGGAAGATTGGCAACAGACGTTAGCTCTCGGCCAATCTTCCTACCCACCCCCCCCCCCCCCGCAAAAAAACCCCAGCTTGAGATAATTTTCAGTTTTTTGTGAAGGTATATATGTTAATACAAGACAAGAAAAGAGATTTTATTTAGTAGTTTGATTTATAACTTTTAAATATTTAAACATGTGGTGTGTGGGTTTCCATTAATATTTGTCCTGGGACACATAAAACTGTACCAAAAGGTTATTTAAATCAGCAACAGGTACAAATAAAAATAAGAAAAAATTTTAAAATAAACAATTTTTAACTTCAGGAAAAGCAAAAAATAAGAAAAGAAATATGATCGTAATATATTACGATGTTTGACTACAAATAATTTTTGCATAGGTATAATGTAAATAGTGAATATTTACTCAACCAAAAATTATGTTTAAAGGTTGGAGAAAGTAAGCAGAGAGGATGACAGCAGGAGAGATAAATCCTCATCTATCACAAGGGAAGTCATGTGATAAGATCTGAAATTGCTGCTCCACTTCCCACAATAGAAGGGATCCACTATAATCTATCTGCCCAACAGAGAACTGGCTAGATGCCTACAGGTGTAATGCTAAGTCCAGGACTCAGAATTGGTTGCTGTTGCTGGCATACTGAGTCCTCACCAATGGCATGGGCCAGGGCAGCCTTGGAGAAGGGAAGTTTATGTTGCTGAAGCCCATGCACAGCCTTCATCACTGACACCTTGGCCACTGTGTTGACAAGCCCATTCTGCAAGCACTGCGCTGGCTGGAGACAGAAGAGAACTGGCATTTACAGACGGGGCCATCTTGAACATCTTAGTATCAAGAGCCTCTTCTGCAGTGGAGAATTTCTGGTGAGCATTTCTTGAAAGCAAGACGGATTAAAGGAGAGGAGTCTAGGGAGAGTTTGCATTATCTATTTTGTTTGAATTTTTAACAATAAGAAATATTCACAAATTACTCCTACAATCAAAAATAAATTTTAATAAATTAATTTAACTATGGTAAAACCTCCCTGAGATTAGATCATCACATTCACCCTGCAATTTGATGACCATGCCCACTACTTGCTCATTTCTGTCATACGGCTCTGCCACCCCCACAGAGATTACACTCTCATTTTAAATGTAGCCCTTCCCATCAGCATTCTCAGCCTAGAAACAGCAGCAAGTAAAGTGCTTTTTAAAGATCCTGGTAATTCTTGCACTAATCCATTCCTTGTGGCAAAACTCAACAGAATCTTCTGGAATATATCAGAGGACATATGAGGATTGCATGGGCAGATTGCATGATAGTCTTGCAAGATAATCTTGCACTCCTATATCCTAAAATTTTTTATTCCTTCTTTTAGGCCAAATTCTTTCTGGCTTTTCAACACTATTTGGGATTAGCCAGCTCAGTACATTGTTAGAACCACAGCTGGCTGCCCAAGCAACCACACTGACTGCCAAATCTCTGGCAAGTGCAATCCTATCAATTATTCAGCTTAATCTAAAAATTCCATTTCCATTTTCTCAGTCAAGATCCCTCAAATCCATTCCTGCAAATATTCCCCACATTTTCAGGACATAAATTAGAAAATTCCTATAACTCTTATGGATGTAACACTTACCCTTCCCTACTTTGATCCTACATTTTGCCTTCTGAGATATGTTAAGTTTTAATCCTGGTTACTGGATAAGCAGTATCTTAGTTTTCTCTCTCAATGAGTTGTGGTTTCCTTAAGCAAGGATTGCACAACAGGTAACACTTGAGACCAACGGTTCTGAAAACAGAGGCAATATCATCCCTTGCTTCACCGGGGGGACATTTGGCAATATCTGAAGGCATTTTTGATTGCGATGACTTGGGGATGGGGTGCTAGACGGCATCAGGTAGGTAGAGGCCAGGGAGTTGCTAAACATCTTACATGCACAGGGAAGCCCCCATACAACAAAAAATTATCCAGTCCAAAGAAGATGTGGTAAACATATACAATGGAATACTACTAAGCCATAAAAAGGCAAAATTGTCCCACTCGCAACAATATGGATGGACCTTGACGGTGTTATGTTAAGCGAAATAAGCTAGACAGAGAAAGACAAACACCATATGATTTCACTCATATGTGGAAGACAAACTAACACATGGACAAAGAGAACAGACTAGTGGTTACCAGAGGGGAAGAGGGTTGCAGGGTGGGCATAAGGGGTAAAGGGGCACATTTATATGGTGACTGAGAAATAATAACGTACAACTGAAATTCCACAATGTTATAAACTATGATTACCTCAACAAAACAACAACAACAAAAATTATCCAATCCCAAATGTTAATAGTGCCACAGGTGAGAATTCTGTTTTAGATAAATCTAGGAGTTTGGGGTTCTCTAAGACTTGATTTCTCTCATATATTGCTATTTCATTTGTCAAGACCTCACTCTTCCCTAATCTAGCTTAACCTAACATTCATATAAAATACTTGGCAAAGTATGTGAATTCATGTACTAATATAATTTACCAAACCACAGAATCAATCCCTGAATTTGGTTTTCAGTTATCTCAGCCCTAGGATTACAAGCTATAAGAGATTTTTTTCCAACACTATCCCATAAAGGCTTTGGTTTCATTCCATTAAGGCAACACTTTTGCAATTTGAGTCTGTCACCTACTTGCTTTAAATTATCCCATGTCATTAAAGGCACTTTTAAAGGTTCAGTCACTCCTGTTCCCCTCTAAATTGGTCTATGGCAACAGCTATCTGGTCCCCAGAGCTTCCTCCTCAGTGCATACATAGTCCCATATGACCATAAAAGATAACCTGATTAGCTATTTTGCCAGTTTGTAGCATGGAATAGGAAAGGAAGTCTCTGCCTTTTGCCTGATCTCTATGTAATAACAGTTTCCCTGAGGACACAATCCACTGTCTGGCACCACTAGACAGTAAGCTCCTTGGAGGCAGGGACCATGTCTGTCTTATTAATCACCGTATCCCCAGCACCTAGGCTGTACTTGGCACATACCAGGCACCCAGTTACATTTGCTCAATGAATTAATAAAGCCAAATGTCAATTCTTCTGAAACTTTTTTGTTATAGTGCTTAGGACATATTTTTCTTCATCTGTTTCTCCTCCCTGACTGAGCCTCTCGAGACAGAAACCTAATAACAAAGATACCTAGTAACCTAGGAACCAAGGTACGGGGAAGACCTTTCAAACAACTCAAACAATAAAACCAACAGCTCCACCACCATCCTCAAAGGAGACATTGTGAAATAAGTGAGAGCTTAAGAATTTATAGGCTCACCTGCATAGGAAAGGAAAGCTGTGGAAAAGCTGGAACAGCTTAGGTTGCTAAGTACATGGAGAACTGGTCTTCCAAGAGATAACCAAACTGCTTTCACTCCTACCAAAAAAAATGCCCTCTTTTGAAACTGTCTGAATTTCTCTTTACATCCTTATAATGAAAGAAAGTCTTTCAAATTTAAATTAATTAGGTGTGAATAGGCATGCTTCTTAAAAATAACAATTATATCTGAAAATGTTAAGAGGTTGGCTGTTAATAATCCATGTACTCATTAGGGCAAATCAATTCAATGGAGTTACTTTTTTTCTAATATCAGAGACTCTCCAGGAGAGGAATGGAGGTAATTTTGGTGCAAAGAGAGCTTTGACGGGAGAAGACAGACTTGGAAACAAAACATCTTTTGTTTTTGTTGCTGTGCTTCACTCCTTGTGCTCCAGTTAGTACTGTGGTTCACCTGTTCTAAATTAAGGATTACATGAAGGCTTCTAAGAGGAGGCCTCTTTTGAACATGAACTTCACTGACACCACCACTGTGCTGCTCACTTTCCTTGCTGTCACAAAATTGTGCATACCCAACGCTCCTATTGTTACTGCCGAGGCAACAATAAACTTTCCCCCACTTTGGAAGCTCTAGAATTCTCAGAAAAGTCTTGTGATGATTTCATCACCTGAATAAATTACCTGACATAGAGCTAAGAATGATTCAATGACTGCATACAGAGCATAAAACTGATTAACTTCACTCAAGGGAAAAAAAATCGCTGACACAAACAAACATTTTTACTAATTACTACATTGCCACTCTATAAAAACATGGTAGCTTTTACATTAAAAAAAACGATACTTCCACTAAACTGAATTACAATCACTTTGCTGAATGCTAAGCGTAATTTAATTTTATTACTTTTTGCTGAAATTTGTGTAAAACCACCCCTTAATTTTATGAAATGCACATATAACATAGACTGCCATGATTTAGTGTATAGCTTGTCTTTTTATTTTCCTTTCAGTCTATGTATATTTGGTAAATAAATAATAATAGAACCAAACACAGCAATAGTTCTCAACTTCTTTTCTTCCAGTTTCTATTTCTCCATCAAGAAACCAATGTTTAACAGACAGAGAGAACAGTTTGGTGGTTACCAGGGGGAAGGGAGTTGGAGAGTGGGCGAGCACAAGGGGTGAAGGGGCGCATTTATATGGTGACTGACAAATAATAATGTACAACTGAAATCTCACAATGTTATAAACTATTATGACATCAATTAAAAAAACAGAAAAGAAACCAATGTTTAGAGGAAACGTGGGGTGACAAAAAGTCACTTTGTTTTTATATTTCAAAAAAACCCACTGAAAGTGAAAGGAAAAAAGCAATCACTATTTCTTTAATTCCTACATATGGTTTGTCTAATTTTTAGTAACCACAACTCCTATGTTCAGTACAGATTAAAAGAAACATTATATCTAGACCATTTTAACAGGGGATGTGGAATAAAGTTTTAATTTATCTTTAGTTGAATTTCAGTGTTTACCATAAAAACATCACATGGCACTGAGAGGAATAAAAAAAGACTTGAATAAATGGAGAGATATATCATATTTGTGCATCAGAAAACTGGCCCTTCAACCATCCGCGCAATGCCACCTTCTGCCAGAGGTCAGCTTCCTTAGGCTTGTCTTGGGAATTTCTCTTTCAATCTGCGCCACGTTTCAACCTCTAAACATCACTTTATCCTCTGAGTTTCCTTTGACTAAAAATGACCCTTTCTTCACCATTTTCCTTTCTTGGTAAGATGCAGCACTTTTTCCCCAGATCACACCAGCCAAGGGTAAGGTAGGATCCCAATAAGGCTCCCAAATCCATATGTCTCTGACTCAGATTCTGTCTGTACTTTGAAAGCTCTGGTTTCCCTGCTGAACAGCTCTGGATGCCCCAACAGCTGCCTCACAGGTGTTCTAAAGATAAATCCTCTTGGTTACCCACTTGGTTGGCACCATTTTGCTCCTCTGCTGGTCATTTTCCCTAGCGTTGCTAATGAACAAAACAGCAGCCATGCTGCCATGCCCACTAATGTCACTACAGCTATTGGGACCCACCAACAGGTACCAGTGCTGACGGAATCTGCCAATGTCTGTGTCATGGGTCCTGTCCTTTGACACTTCCAAAGCCTTGCCACTAATGCTGCTGACACTTTCTGTTCTCAGTGATACAACCAGTATAATTTCCACACCATTTCTCACTGCAGCTACCATGCTATATCATTCTGAGTCTGAGAGGTGGGCTGTAGAACAATATGCATAAGCCTCTGTTATACTAAATCATCTGTCCACTACAACGCTGGCCACTGTCCTTAAATCAAACATAGGCTCCTGAAAACTCTTCCCTGATTTAAAGAATTAAGCATTTACTCTGCCTTTTTAGAAAAAATTAAATTCATCTCCAATTGACAAAGGAAAGCTCTTCTTTATGGAAGAATGCTAGATAATGATAATGAATGTAAAAGGGAAAGATAGAATCAGAAAATCATCATTAAGCACCCCCCATCCCTCAATGAAATAATTATTTCAGGCAACAATCATCAGTGGAAGTCAAAAAAATTAGCAAATAAATATAGCAAAATTCTAGCACTTATTAAGTGGTGGGTAAATTCTTTCAACCTTCTATATGATTTTTTTCAATAAAAAGTTGGGGCAGGGGTAAAGTCTCCCTTAATTTAAAATGAGGTCTTTCTGTGAGGACTGGTGTTCCCTTATGTAAATGGAACCCTGGAGTCATCTAGGCATGCCCAGATATACTGACTTCTGAGGCGAGCACCGCTTAAGCCTGAGCTGAGAACCCTGCTACACTTGAGTCATAATTTCTGCCCTGATGCTTTTCTCTTTCTGATCCTTTTAGCTCTGTTTCCTCCCATCTGTCTTAAGAGCAACCCTTGAAAACAAGTACGAGTTTACAATTGCATAGTCACAACAGGGAGCAAAACAGAGCTACCTGGGGAGCTTTTTCAAAACGCAGACACCCAGAGCCTGACCCTTAGATATTTTGATTCACTAGGTCTTGGGTGGGGTCTGGCATATGATTTTGAAAAAGTCTCCAGATAACTCTGATATACCTCTCTGAAAGAGAGATGTTTCTCCGACACTATTTTTAGGCTTTTACCTGAAGAATCTATATACATAAGAAGGGATGGGGGCAGATTTAGAAACCAAAAAGATAAATATCAAATTAGGAAACTAAAAAAGTTCAAATTATTGGTACAGTAGTCATTAATGCTGCTTGCTGATGTTTAATTCTCCTCTCTTTCCTAAACCCAGAAAACTGCACCTTTCCCTCTTGTTTGAAGGTAGACCAGGCCACGTTACTGGCTTTGGCCAATGAAACATAAACAGCAGTGGCATGTGTCACTTCCAAGCAGAAGTCTTCAAGAGACAGTCACAAGTCACCACACAAGTCACCACATCCCATTTTCCTGCCTTGGTGATGGCGGAAGCAGGTGTCAAGATGGAGCCTCCACCAGCTGAGGTCCCTGGGTGACTATGATAAAAATACCTCTTTTATCCCATATAAGACATGAAATGGGAGGAAGAAACAAACTTTTTTGTGATAAATCACTGAAATATGAAAGTTGTTCATTAATGCAGCATAATCTCCATCCTGACTGATAAACTGGAAAATCTGTTTTTCACAGAGTCTGAGCAATTGAAAGAGAATTAGTTCTATCTTCATCAATAACTAAAAATTTACAGAGGCAGTACTGAATAGAGGGAAATGAGGGCGCTTTAGGGTCAGAGAGACGTAAGTTTAAATCCGTGGTGTCATCTGCTTGTTGTAATAATAAAAACAGTACACAATGACTGTATAATATACAATTACTTTTAGTAACCACTAACATTTATGAAGTACTTACTATGTACTAGGCATTGTGCTGAGCACTTTACATGGATTATTTTACTTACTCTTATATTTTACAGATGAGAAAAATGAAGTTTAAATAAGTTAAATAACTTGCCCAAGGTCACAAAGCTAGGAAATGACGGACGGAACAAGGATTCTAATGCGGGCAATAGGGCCGCAAAGCCTGTAACCACTACTCTATATCAAAGTCACACAGAGAGTCACACACCAAATTATTTGACCTCTTTGAATCTATTTCCTCAATTTAGAATGGGGTTGAGAGGTAACAGGCAGGGTTTTTATGAGGATTAAAGGAGATAATTAGATAAAGCAATTAATAAGATTCCTGGCATATAGTATGCATTTAAGACGTGGTAGCTAATTGTTTTTAGTAGCTAACATGTCACTCATTTGCCTCTTCTATAAATGGAGATTAGTCAATATGAAAAAAGATAACATGAATGAATACTTGTCATGACCTATGAGATCCCGGTACTGTAAAAAGATAGGTAACACAGATTCAGTAATCAAATCCTACTTACCATGCTTGCATTACTTAATGGCCAATATTGAAATGGCCATTGTTGACTTCTTAAAATAGGTTTTTAAAAATAAAAACACAGTGTACAAATAGCACCCATAAAACTCCCAATGATATAGTAACAGCATCCAGTAGCTCCAAGGCAATCATGTCTGAAAATGATTCAAGAAAAAAGCTTTCAAGGATTTCAAGGATAGTGAGAAGATACGTTATGCTCGGCTAGTCACTAATGATATACTGGGATCGATTCATTACAGTAACCTACATTCATAAATTAATTGATAAACTATATAATACCATATTAAATGTGAAACTATTTGTTCTGGGTCTTTTATTTGTTTAACTTCCTCCTTTCTTTTGCTTCCTTATGTAATAACGTAAGAGTACAAGTAGAGATTTTCTACATGATAATCATGTTTTTTGCAGACAAAGACAGTTTTATTTTCTCTCTTCCTGATCTGTATACCTTTTGCTTCCCTTTCTTGTCTTATTTCATTAGCTAGGACTTCCAGTACAATGTTGAAAAGGAGTGGTGGGGGAGTCGTCCCTGCCTTGCTCCTGACTTTAGTGGGAAACCTGCAAGTTTCTCACCATTAAGTATGATGTTCACCGTAGGTTTCTTGTACATGTTCTTTATCAAGTTAGGAAAGTTCTCCATTTCAAGCTTACTGAGAGTTTTTATGATGAATGCATATTGAGTTTTGTCAAATGCTTTTTCTGCATCTATTGATACAAACGTGATTTTTCTTCTTTAGCCTGTTGATATGATGGATTACATTAACTGTTTTTCAAATGTTGAACTATTTTATATATAATTGTATATGATTTTTTTTAAACATTGTTTCTATTTGCTAATATTTTCTTGAGAACTTTTGCACCTATGTTCATGAGAGATATTGGTCTGTAACTTTCTTTCCTTGTAATGTCTTTGTCTGATTTTGGTATTAGAGTAACGCTGGCCTCAGAGAATGAGTTAGGAAGTATTCCCTCTACTTCTGTCTTCTGGAAGAAATTGTAGAGACTTGGTATAATTTCTTAAATGTTTGGTAGAAGTCACTAGTGAACCCCTCTGGGCCTGGTGCTTTCTGTTTTAGATGGTTATTAATTATCAATTCAATTCCTTCAATAGATATAGGCCTATTCAAATTGTCTATTACGTGATTTTTTGATAAGTCCAATACATTCATTCCACCCTTCTTGTTAAGATCTTTCAGTGGCTTCATAATTACCTTCTAAGTTTGGCATATGCCTTTCAGTCTATTGTCATGTCCTATCACTCCCACTCCCTGCATATCTTACTACTTACATTTCCCCCCAAATATCAAGCTCTTTCATACTCATATGCATACACAGGCTATTGTGTATTCCCAAAGCATCCTTTTCTACCTTGTATTTATTCTACTAAATTCAGCTTTCCACCCTTTTCTGATGTCTCCAGGAGTTAAGCTGCCCCATTCAACTTATACAACAGAAAAACAAAAATTATTCTTTAAAATTACAAAGAAAAAAACCCAAATGTTTGAAGTTATTTTAAATTTTCAATGCAAATCAAGATGTATAATGAAACAAGCTATAAAATACCGACCTGGTTGTGGATTATGTCCTTTATAAATTCAATATCTAAGACAGACACATTCTGACACAGCATATCAACAATGACACAAACACTGAACAGTAAAGTATCATTTCAAGATAAAGATCAAGTATATATCAAGATTGAAGGCAAACTTGAGTACTTATTTAGGTATATGCTTAGATGTGTCACTTTTCAGGAATGCATTATGAAATGTTTGAGGTTTTTTGTTTCTTTTTATTTATTCTGAGTGATGACAAGCTTAATCTCTGGGGTCATACAGACTTGGAGCAAACACCACTTATAATCTGTGAGATCTTGGGCAAGTGATTAAACCCAGTCTCAGTTTCCTCATGGAATAAAAATAAATAGTTGTGGTGATGGTAAATGATGGTAACGATATTACTTGAATTATAAAAAATAATGTAATTATATAGGCCTCTTTTTCCTTCCACATACAGTGTTTGAAAAAATACTTTTTACTGAAACCTTAGTGTCCTGCAAATAATAAACTGTTGAAGAGAGAACTCCTCCAACATAGTTCCCTGTTATTCATTTTTCTAACTGACAAAAGTAGAATATGGTAGACACTAGATGGAGCAACATTCCAAGCAGAATAATCCTTCCTAACCAAGAACTTTCCTAAAAGTTTATTTATTCTTTATTTATTTAAATAAATTTATTTAAAAATTTGTTTATTATTTCTTAAAAATAAATCAAGTCTAGAAAAATAATCACTCATAATTATAGCTTACCTGAACACATTTTGCAAGGAAACATAAATGGCTTTGAATATCGCAGAGACGTGGATATGAGAAAACAGACAAGACAAAGATTTGGATACACCATAGTTATATGTGGTATTATGGGCCAAACTGTATCCCCCCAAAACTCATGTGTTGAAATCCTAACTCCCCAGTACCTCAGAATATGACTGTATTTTGAGATAGGGTCTTTAAAGAGGTAATTAAGTTAAAATGAGGTCATTAGGGTAGGCCCTAATCCAATATGACTGGTGTCCTTATAAGAAGAGGAATTTGGACACAGACACATACAGAGAGAAGACAATGTGAACACACAGGAGGAAGAGAGCCATCTACAAGTCAAGGAGAGAGGCCCGGAAAAGATCCTTCCTTCAGGCTCCTTAGAGGAAGCCAACTCTGCTGAACCTTGATCCTGGACTTCTTGCCTCCAGAACTGTAAGAAAAATAAACTTGTATTGTTTAAACCATCCAGTCTGCGGTACTTTGTTATGGAAGCCCTAGCAAACTAATACATGTGGAAAGGAATACTAGAATGTCACCTCCATGAGGGCAGGAATTCTTGTCTTTTTTGTTCATTGATGTATCCCAAGCACCTAGAACAATGCCTGGCATATAACAGGTGTTCAATAAATATCTGCTGAGCCAACTAATAAATAAAGTAGATTAATAAAATTCTTCCCATAGATGACTCTACTAAATACCACCAATGTTACAGGAATGCTTTTTATTTTCATAAGACCCGAGAACCTGGACTCCCCATGTTCTTACCAAGTGCCGTGACGTAACTGGTCTGCTGCCACAGCCCAAATGGATAAAATCCTCTGGTGAAACTCTTGTTATGACTCAATTCCTGGAGTAATTTCCTGGAGAAGAGAAGAGTTGAGCAGACAAAAACACTGTGGTAATACAATAAATGTGAATTAGTCCACATGGAGAAACAGATCAAACTTGTTAGCCCAGTCCTGGGGAAAATGTCACAAATAGTAGTAACTTGCTGGTATTGCTGCTCCCTCAAAAGTATCTGGTTAGCTGATTTCACTAACGGCATTGACAATAGCCTGGATTTGCAATTTAAAGGAAACAAATAAATAAGGACTTTCCTGTTGTTCTTATTAAAGCATTTCTTGTGTGGACACAAGAAAAAGACTAATTAAATTTCCTTCTGACTTATTCAGTTATGGATTCATGGTGCATGTCCGTCTTTAAACCGATCTCCACGTCTTAATGTCATCACTATCATATCACCATCAATCAATATGTAATTTGGTACCCTGAATATGCTAGGGAAATAACAGCAAAATAAAACACAAAAGAAATATAGAACATATACTCTGATTTTAACTATATGCAAATATTCTTTAAATAACAGCTAGAGGAAAAATTCACTGAAATTATAACAGTTCTGTTAGAGGTGATAACATTATAAGTAATGCTCCCTATTCAAATTATTTGTAATTTTATATAATAAGTCTTCATTTTTAAAGCATAAAGTTCTCAAAAACTATTTTAACTTTTAATCGTTACTAGAAGAAAATTTACAATTAGAAATTCCCCCAAAGGGAGAAGATGATATGCTAATATTTATTTTAAAAGACATTTAATCAATACACTTATACAGAATATGCATGAGAAAGCCAGAATACACCAGTTTCATGGGCAAGTGAAATTCAGCACTATAAATCAAAATCTGAAAGTTTGCGCAAGGCAAAGTAAACCACGGACAAAACAAAAAGACAACCCAACAACTGGGAGAAAATATTTGCAAATAATATATCTGACAAGAGGTTAATTTCCAAAATATATAAACAACTCAACAACGAAAAAACAACCTGATCAAAAAATGGACAGAGGATATGAACAGACATTTTTTCAAAGAAGATATACAGATGGCCAACACGTGAAAAGATGCTCAACATCACTAGTCATCAGGGAAATGCAAATCAAAACTACAATGAGATATCACCTTACACCCATCAGAGTGGCTATAATTAACAAGACAAGAAATAGGGCCAGCCCGGTGGCTTAGCAGTTAAGTGCTCGAGCTCTGCTACAGGCAGCCCGGGTTCGGACCCCGGGCACGCACTGATGCACCGCTTGTCCAGCCATGCTGAGGCTGCGTCCCACATACAGCAACTAGAAGGACATGCAACTATGACATACAACTATCTACTGGGGCTTTGGGGAAGAAAAAAAAAAAGACAAGAAATAAATGTTGGAGAGGATGCGGAGGAAAGGGAACCCTCATACACTGCTGGTGGGAATACAAACTGGTGCAGCCACTATGGAAAACCGTATGCAGACTTCTCAAACAATTAAAAATAGAAATACCATATGATCCAGCTATCCCACTACTGTGTATCTATCCAAAGAACTTGAAATCAACAATTCAAAGATATTTATGCACCCCTATGTTCACTGCAGCATTATTCACAATAGCCAAGGTGTGGAAGCAACCCAAGTACTCATCACCAGACGAATGGATAAAGATGTGGTATACATATACAATGGAATACTACTCAGCCATAAAAAAGAGAAAATCCTCCCATTTGCAACAACATGGATGGACCTTGAGGGTACTATGTTAAGCGAAATAAGCCAGACAGAGAAAGACAAACACTGTATGAGTTCACTCATATGTGGAAGATACACATATGGATAAAGAGAACAGATTAGTGGTTACCAGAGGGAAAGGGGTTGGAGGGTGGGCAAAAGGGGTAAAGGGGTGCATATATATGGCAAGAGGTTTTTACCCATCTAATTTTTATTTAGACTATTGGTGGTGAGCACAATGCAGTCTATTCAGAATCTGATAAATAATAATGCACACCTGAAATTTCACAATGTTATAAACCAATATGACCTCAATAAAATAATTGAAAAAAATAAAATCAAAATCTGGAAACACTTATCCATCCTGACTCATTTAAAAATCCAGTCAAAGCTTGTTCTCAGTTTTGGGCCTGGAATTAGCTCTCAAACTGATGCAATCTGAAACCAGAGCCAACAAGTGTTTACCAAAGTCTTTGTCCCAAAGGGAGGAGCCTCTTTTCTGATTCTCCAGAAGTGATGTTGTTGGGATTGCCTTGAGCCCTGAGCAACCGCAGCAGGCAGGAGGACAAACATTAAATTCATTTTGAAATATCTTTTTCCTTTCCAACAAAAATAAAAGCTAAATACTTTTTCACGATATGCCATTTGTAATCAAGCCCTCTACCATTTAACTAGCTGCTTGTGCATTTGCTCCTCTCCTGGGAACCACAGCATAAACAGGAAGTTGGTGCCTCTGGGACTTATTCATTGCAGAATGGAAAAAATGAAGCTGTGCACATTTTCAAGAATAATTTAAAGACGAAGGATCATTGAATTACTGTACTCCCTTCCTTATCTTCTCCAGGAGACTTATAAACTAAGTGCACAGGCTGTACTCCACCCACAGGAATATAAACAGTTCTTTGCCCATCTGTGACTGGAAGTCAACTTGATAGCTCTGCGGCAGGCTTTTATCACACACTACAGTCTGCACCCCACAACAAAGATGATCAGCCTCTCTCTTAACACCTGTTACAACTGTGTGTGCTCCAGTTTCGGGCCTGACAGCCAGAAGCCTCCAGAGCTAAAAATCACAGAAAGTCGCCATTTCATATTACCAAAACACCGCAGTGTTGGGTGTTATACAGCCAAATATTGAGCATATTAAAAAGAAGGAAAAAGTGCTCTTCCCAAGGGAGATCTTTGTGGTGAGGAAATAGCTCTGTATCTTGATTGCCGTGGTGGTTATATGAATCTATACATGAGATAAAACGACACAGAACTATACACACATTTTGTGCCACTGTCAATTTCCTGGCTGTGATACTACAGTTACGTAAGATGTGACTTTCGGGGGAAACTGGGTAGAGGGTACAC